>NC_042620.1:39901982-40201982 GCF_901001135.1 Rhinatrema bivittatum
ATATATGGCCAGGCAAGGAATCCAGATACATCTGCAGAGACTGTACGATTTGGGCATTCTCCGACGAATCCGATCTGCTTGGAACACCCCTTTATTGCCCGTAAAGAAACCTGGATCTGATGATTATCGACCAGTACAGGACCTAAGGAAAGTGAATAGCCAAGTAGAAGATCTAGTAGCCCTCGTGCCAAATCCATATTCCATCCTAGCCCAAGTCTCCCCTGCCTCAAAGTGGTACAGTGTCATTGATCTCAAAGATGCCTTTTTCTCCGTCCCGGTGGCGGAGGAATGTCAGAAGATTTTTGCTTTCACATGGGAAAATGCACCTACTGGAATAAAGCAGCAGTACACATGGACTCGTTTGCCTCAAGGGTTTAGGCACTCACCTACGCTGTTCGGTGAGCAACTGGCAAAAGACTTGAAGATGTACCAAGTCATGTATGGGCCAGTAATATAATACGTGGATGATCTTCTGTTGTTTCGAGAGACGTACCTCGAATGTGAAGTATCCACTCTTCAGCTGCTAAAGACGTTGTACTCAAAAGGATATCGTGCAAGTAAAAAGAAAGCGCAAATCTGTGAGTTGGAAGTGGAATATTTAGGCTTCCAAATACGTGGAGGAACCCGTTGCCTGGGAATTTCTCGCACCAGTTCAATAAGAGGTCAACCTGTACCCACTTGTAAGAAGGAACTTCGAGCGTTCCTTGGAGCTGCAGGATACTGTAGACTGTGGATTGCTAACTATGCAGTTATTGCCCAACCTCTGTACGACAAGTTGCGGGGCAAAGAATCAGAATCTCAAACTTTTCAATGGGAAGGGCACGAGCTAGCAAGCTTACGGCAACTGAAAGACGCCTTGATTGAACCCCCTGCTCTAGGGTTGCCAGATGTACTGAAACCATTCCATCTATACGTTGATGAGAAGAAAGGAATGGCCATTGGGGTATTGACTCAAACTCTAGGCTCGTGGGAACGACCTGTTGCATATCTCTCAAAAGGAATGGACAATGTAGCAAAAGGATGGCCTGGGTGTCTTCGAAGCATCGCGGCTGCATGCTTACTCATTCCAGAAGCAGTCAAATTAACCTTTGGTCAAACTCTGAACGTAACAACTCCCCATACTATTCAAGGACTACTAGAGACTCATGGGCCAAAATGGATGACTAATTCACGTCTCATAAAGTATCAAGCTCTGTTATGTGAAACTCCAGAGATCCAAATACAGGACAGTAAAAATCTGAACCCTGCAACCTTACTCCCAACTCCCACTTCAGTCACTCATAAGTGTGAGGAAATCATGGCTACAGTACATTCCAGCTGACCCGATCTACGTGATCAACCCTGGCAGGGAGCCTGGACTTTGTTCACCGATGGAAGCAGCCAGGTTCTAAATGGTGTCCGGGTCGCTGGATACGCTGTGGTCTCCGAGGACGACATTATCGAAGCCAAGCCCTTACCCCAGGGGACATCAGCGCAAAAAGCAGAGCTAATTGCGCTCACCAGGGCTCTACAGTTGTCGGAAGGACAAACTGTTAACATCTATACTGACTCCAAGTACGCTTTCTTTACTATCCAAGTACATGGAGCTTTATACAAGGAACGAGGATTCCTAACTGCTGAAGGGAAACAACTAGCTAATGCATCTGAAATACATCAATTGCTAGATGCCGTGTGGGCACCAAAGAAAGTAGCTGTCATGCATTGTAAAGCCCACACCGGGAAATCAGATCCCATCGCCAAGGGAAACCAATGGGCAGACAAGACAGCAAAAGAAGTAGCACGTGAACGCCAATTACACACCTCAACTAAAACCTGCCCACTACTGCAATTTCCAGTTGAAATCCCTGTCTACTCGGCAGAAGAAAATGATTGGGCGCAAACTGAACAATTCCACCAGAAGGATGGTTGGTGGATTGTACAAGGAGACCGGGTGTGGATACCCGACGCACTGGCTTGGACCATTGTAAAAGAAGCCCATAATAAAACTCATCTTGGTCGCGATGCATTAGCAACTCTATTGGCAAAAACTTATTACATTAACAGACTCATACAGCTAACTAAATATGCTGTCAATCAATGTGTCACCTGTGCAAGAAACAATCCAAGAAATGGGCCTGGTCCGGCCCCTGGACATATACTACGAGGGACTACTCCATTCCAAGTTTGCCAAGTCGACTTCACCCACATGACTCCTTCAAAAGGATACAGAGCAATGCTGGTAGCTGTCTGTACTTATACCGGATGGATCGAAGCCATACCTACACGAACTGAGACTGCCAAGGAGGTAGTGTCTTTGCTTCTCCATAAAATCTTACCGCGATACGGATTACCACGACAAATAAATTCAGATAATGGGCCAGCTTTCACCAGTGAAGTCACACAACGACTGAGTCAAATTTTGGGTGTCCGATGGCACCTGCACTGCACTTGGAGACCTCAGAGCAGCGGAGCAGTTGAACGAGCTAACAGGACTTTAAAGAATCAGTTAGCTAAATTGTGTCAAGAAACAAAAACTAAATGGCCAGACATCCTGCCATTAGCTTTACTACATGTCCGATGCACTCCAAGAAAGTCTGGTCTAACACCTTATGAAATGATGTATGCAAGACCACCACCCCTTCCATCTTTTCCTGAATCATTGCAGATTCAAGGGGAAATGTCCCTCAGTAACCAACTCAAAGGACTATATAACACAGTCATTGCAATTCAAAATTACACCTGTGACACTGAGCCATTAGTCCTGCTAACCCCGATCCACCCATTCCAGATTGGGAATTCTGTGTGGATAAAAGATTGGGATGAGTCTGATTTCCTCCAACCCCGATGGAAAGGACCGTATACTGTGTTACTGACCACTCCAACAGCAGTTAAAGTCTTTGGATGCCCTTCATGGATTCATTGGTCACGAATTAAACCAGCTGCATCCAATTGGCAAGTCTCCAGGATTGGGGACCACAAGTTAAGATTCACCCAAGGCAGGCACGATGCTAGTCCTGAGTAAAAGACCTCAGTAATTTCTAAACAATATTAACGTGTCCATCTCTTTCCTTCCTTTCAGACTCCATAACTCATGACTGCAACTATCTACGTCATAAAGCAATGTCACAGATACTGACTTCAAAGATCTACGCAGCAACTACCTTTTACTGGAATTTGTCAATCAGCCTACAGATCCTTTTACTACTCTTCTGCAAGTCTATTACCTCTCTTTCCCTGCCACTGAGCAAGAATTGTACAGAATGTATCAAGCTAATCCGCACTACAACTCAAGATGGATTCCAAGTTGTATCAACAATCATCCACCAATCTCAGCCTCCTGCGTCCTGTACCACACTACCTGTTTGTGCCTTGAATACTACCCAAGGCTATCAATCTTTTCATCGATGTCTAGAGGGTAGCAAAATCATTTGTCATACTCCAACTACTCCTAAGTACTACAATGTTACCCTCACTGCAGGACTACCAAAAAGCTACACATCAAGCATTATACCAGAAGGAAAAGGTATCTTGTACTACATCAACTCGACCAAAGTCCTCATGGGAGGAGAGTCTACTGTGACAATAACCTTTGATGCTTGTGAAGCCATTGATAAACACCCGAATGCACTCCATTGTGGGTCTCAAGCCTGGAAAAATTCTTATAAGTCCAAGCATAAATACCTCTGTCCATACAACCGAGTCGCCAATCCATCCAGTTGGACACCATGTGTAGGGGACCTTACACTGTCAGGATGGGCTCTAGTCTGCGACTACACTGGAGGAGGTTACCATGGTTGCCATGGAATAGGGCGGCTAACTGAAGTAGCTGGTAACATTGTGTCTATACAATGGCCTATAAGAAGTGAAGGAGTCCCCTGGCAAGATACTTGGGGATTTGGTATCGATGGAACTGGGAAAGACCCCATGACATACATTACTATCACACAGCGGAGAGACAAACCTCGTCCAATTATTCACCAGACCACCGTAGTGGGCTACCAGTCTTTCTTCGATGAAATATCTCATGCAACGGAGGAATTAAAGAAACATACAACTTCCCAGCAAGCAAAGAACATGTTCGTTAATTTGGCTGAGAATATTGCTCTCTCTCTCGAAGTCAAGAACTGTTTTGTATGTGGAGGAACTAATACAGGAGAGCAATGGCCTTGGGAAGCCAAAGAAGCATTCCAATCTGACCTTAATACATTGAACACAACTGTTACCTACAACCGTAAAACTCATCCATATGAGTGGGCCCTCCAGACTGATGTGATTGGCAGACAATGTATATCCCGACAACGTTCACGTATCTATACCATACCTGTTGGAAACTCTCCATGTACTGGGGTTCTCACAGCCAATCTAACCAACCATACATGGTGGCAGACGGAAAACTCTACCATGCCTATTCCCATCTGGACTGAATCAACCTTGAACAAGACATGGACTGCTGCAGGCGTGCCCACTACCATATTTACTGCCCCGGATGGCTACTATTTCATATGTGGGCGAAGAGCATATGAACAATTGCCAACACACTGGTACGGAACCTGCTTCTTAGCTACAATTCGACCCAGTTTCTTCTTACTTCCTATCTCTGCTGGAGAAACCCTAGGTGTACCAGTATACAGTCCCATGCGACCAAACAAACGTCGTAGAAATTCTAAAGTATCCATTGGAGCCTGGAAAGATCAGGAGTGGCCTCCTGAAAGAATTGTACAATATTACGGTCCGGCTACGTGGGCTGAGGATGGTTCTTATGGATATAGAACCCCTATTTATATGCTCAACCGTATTATCCGACTACAAGCAGTACTAGAATTACTCACAAATGACTCTGCCTTGGCTCTCAACATCCTCGCCAAGCAGAACACCAAAATTATCACCGCTGTTTACCAAAATCGATTGGCATTGGATTACCTCCTAGCCCAGGAAGGAGGTGTATGTGGAAAATTTAATCTTTCTAATTGCTGTTTACAGGTCGATGACAAGAGTAAGGTCATTGAAGAGATTACTGATCGAATGATCCGACTGGCACATGTTCCTGTGCAGACGTGGACTGGAATTCTTGATTGGACAGCATCCTTACCCACTTGGCTTACCTCTATCCCAGGACTTAAAGAACTCTTCCTTCCTGTCCTATTTCTTATTTTAACCTGTATTCTATTCCCTTTATGTCTCCCTCTCATTTTCAGGAATCTCCGATCCATGATTGAAAATATTGCTGATCGACGAGCGGCTGCTCATGTCATGATGATCAATAAGTATGTGTCTGTCTCCACCTTCCCCTCCCATGATTCATCTGACTATGACACTACCGAGGATTCTGATACTTCTGATGTTGATTCTGATAATGAATACCTAACCACTAACCTATAAAATTGCACTCATTAAAATTAACTAACCTTATTGAGCCACTTTGTTCACTAGGGTAAGTCGGGCTACAAAGGGGAGTGGCACCAATAGGGTCCACCCGTCTCAAACCCGTGAAGCAACCAGCGACCTAGCAACACTTAGGGCTCAATTCAAAATACACTGGTATTAATTCCTTTTTTGTCATTTCAGTTACTACCCAGATCATGAAGGGTGATACTTCTGCCTTCTACCCGAAGTTGAAGTATCAAAGGGGGGAATGAAGGGGTTCAATTTCATGACCCCTGAAGAATGAAACAACTGAAAGTCTTCCGACTAATCATGCCAGCAGTGGAACGCACAGCCATTTTGAATGTACTAATGTTTGCAACGCAAATGACACGTAATGCGTAGTGACGCAGTTGCGCACTAACACGTAACGTAACGTAACTCCATTTTGGAATAATAATTTGTATTGTATTAATACGAATGCCGCTGTAAAATGTCTAACACGTCAATTAAATGACGAAACGATAATATGATCATAAGCTACACCTCCTGGAGACCACGCTAGCAAATGCTTATTCAGCAGTTTGTGAATTGTTTGTTCAGCAAAACTCAGAACGCATGTGTGAAAGATAAGAGTTGTAAAGTGCATAAAAGTTTGCTCCTAAGGGGGCGTGGCATGCAGTTGTACTAAGCCTTTGTCTTAGCTGCATCTTGCTGGCAATAAAAGTCTATCTTTACGGATCAGTTGTCTGGACCTCCTTACTGACTAAAAAGAGACGGTTACACTCCAATCTTCAGGTACTAAAGCTGATTTTAATGATCATTTACAGATTACTAACAGTAGGTCTGCAATTTCAGTTTTCAGCTCTTTTAACATTCTACGGTGTATACCATCTGATCCAGGTGACTTGCTACTCTTTAGTTTATTAATTTGCCCTAGTACATCTTCCAGGTTCACTGAGATTTGTTTCATTTCCTCTGAATTATTACCCTTAAATATCACTTCTGGCATGGGTAGCCCCTACCACCTGAAACTGCAGTTTCACTATTGGACGCTAAAACTTCATTGGGACAATTTCCAGGCCCAGTCGGGAAAGGCAAATTCCATGGGTACATTTCCTCTTGGATTCTGCGCCAGGTTTCAAAGGGCATGTATTTCCCCTTTGGAAAACTGCCCCAGGAAAATGTTCCTGCAGAGATTTGCACTTCCTTTTTCTGCAAGCATGTTTTTTTCCCAAGAAGAACAGTGTGCTTGATTTTGAAAATGCAAAACTAGGCATGTTGTTGTCTCGCCCAACTTAACCCCGCCTCTAAGGCCAGCAGATTTTTCCAGGGGTAAAGGTTTGTGAGTTGTGGATCTCCGAGTGTACTTTTACCTGCATATATGAGGTGGGCAATGGGCAATTTTCAGAAAGCTCTTTCAATTTTTCATTGTGATATTTTGAATGCTGTTTGTGGCTTGCTGTCCCTGCTTGGATGGATTTAGGAACTTTTGTATATGATTATAAAATGCAATTTTTCAAGTATTTGTGTTTATAGTGTGAATTTTAGTTGTTACATTTTTTTTTCAATTTCAAGCATTTCTTCCCTGAGGCAGCGCTTGTCTCTGTGAAACATGGTGCATGTTGGGATTTGTACGTATCTTGGACACACTGTCTTCCCAAAGGTTTCCTCAAGTCTTTAAGACTGACTGATCGTTCGGAAGAAAGTGCTTATCCAAGTTTTTAAGCTTGACTAGTCTTCCTGAAGTAAAGTTTGGCTGGTCCTTTTGGGAAGAGGATTTTAACACCAGCGTTGATATACTTGCTTCTTTTCCCAAGGCTTTTGGCTTGTCCATTAATACAGTTACAAAGAACTTGGTATAGCCTTACAAAATTTGTATACACCTCTACTGGTTAAGGCTTAAAAACTGTCGTGTAAACTGTCCCAACCATTACAAAAGAAGTTTTGCTATGAAATTTTATTTTTAGATATATTTTTGTGCCATTCTTTGTTTATTGGTATTGGGTTTTTTTCTATTGTCTATTTGCAAGTAATTCTTTATATATTTATTTTCCTTAAATGTAGTTAATTATTAAAACCTTTTCTTGAATGTGGGCATATGGTTTTATAGTTGTACATTTTTTTTTTGCCAATATTTTTGGATCATATTCAGTGACGAACTGAGGGCAGTTCATATCTCAATAACCCCCATTATTTCAGCACTAATTAGCATCACTATGTAGTCTTGGCTGTGAAGTTGGATTTTATTTATTTTTTATTGCACAGGTATGGAGACTGAATTACCCTCTCACCCCCTAGAAGTAGTGCCACAGAGTAGGGCTAAGGCATTTGCAGGGCATTAAATTAATCAGAAAATATTTGTTAAATTAAGTATAATAGGAGGATTTCTGCTACAATGGCTGGATCAGAAGGAAAATAAAATAGAGAAATCCGCAATTAACTGATGAAGGCTAGTTAGGGGGCGGTTCTGAATGAGCTGAAAACCCAGTGAAGAAATAGGAAGCTGCAAGGCCAAATAACCATACAAATAGATAACATCACTCTGTCTCACCTTAACCAGCTGGTATTTCTGGACTTACCTCCCCCTGCAGTGTAGATTCGAGTTGCACGGGAATATCCCAGCATTCGGCAAACAACATTCCCATCGTTGATGTCCCAATCATCATCGCAAATTGTTCCCCATTCTCCATTGTGCAGAACTTCTACCCGGCCCCCATTACCCTGTCCAACAAGCCTCACATTGGTGTCGATGCTGGAGCCTGCTTTAAAAGAAGAGGGACATTTTAATATGCGACATTCTCAGAAAAGGGAGAGGTAGGAAACTGGGATGATGATAATAACACAAGCCGAAGCAATGACGCCTCAAGGCAAAATACGCCCAGTGATAATGGAAGGGCAGATATTTGCATACCTGCTGGCTCCCCCTTTGCACCTTTCACTCCTGGTGGTCCTGGTGGTCCTGGAGGCCCTGTAATAAACACAGTCCACATTTTGCAGTGTTGAACCTATTTCTATATTTGTTATAGATAATGCATATTAAAGATGATAAAAAAAAAAGTAGTTGGTGACTGTGAGATCTGGTACAGTCCTGCCTTTTGAAAACAAACACATTTTGGTTATAAAATATTTGTCTTGTTCTCCAAAGTGAGCCTTGTACAATTTTGTCCGTGATGAGAATGGACTCAGTGTTTTAGTTATGACTTCTTCAGAGGAGTCTATTGAACAGAGCATCAGTCTGCCTGGTTTTAGACTAGTGGTGTCCAATTCAAGTCCTCGAGGGCCACAAACCCAGGCTGGCTTTCAGGATCTCTCTAATGAAGATGCGTGAGATATATTTGCATACATGACTGCAATTATATGCAAATATATAGGGCCAGATTTAGGCAGAGGCAACACAGACATATGCCTTGGGTGTCAAATTCTGAAGGCGCCCAAAAACTGGGGCGCCTTCCGGGGCGAAATCCCTCCCCACTCTTGACCTCTGCCTATGGGTGCCACAATCTTTAATCCAGCCCTGCAAATATATCTCATATGTATTCATTAGGGCTAGCCTGAAAGCCAGACTGGTTTGTGGGCCTTAGTGACTAGCATCGGACACTCCAGTTTTAGGCCTCTTCCTTTCCCCATTTAGCTAGGAATGTCTGATGAGTCAGTTGCTTATTTTTTGGAGAAAGTTTGCCATTGGAATTAATGGCAAATATTTCACGTGAAGGCAAAATATAGTGCAAGCTTTTGTGAAAAAAAAACCAAGATGTGGGAGCTCTCATGGGAAAAAATGGAAAGGCAATGGTAAATTCTGACTTAGCCGAAATACAGGGCAAAATCAATGCATTGTTCTCTTTCCCTCTCTCCAGAATTTATTAATGTTTGTGCATGGGTCTCCCTGTGTCTTGTGCTCCAAAAACCATGTTTGCGCTGCATTTTTGGGTGCATTAAATTACTGATGTTGTTTCTTTAGGGCCTGGTCTGAATAGCCCGACTAAAATTGTCCCTTAACCATGTTAATAAAACCCAACATTCAATTAAAATGTCTTTCCTCATGGGACATGTACAGGCATGTCCCGTGGTGAGGACACGTGTACGAGTGTAAAACCTGCTTCAGGGCACTGTGTGGCTTCTGCAGGTAAAAGTGCAAATGCAACATAGCAGTGATAGTTCTTTTACCAGCTCTGAAAAATGCATGCTGCTTTCCAGCCACTGGAAGTGGGAGGGTGGGCCGGGGTGCACATACAGTACGTGGCCTTTTTTCCGGGTTCATTTGGACAGGTTCATGTGTTTCTTTTGAGTTGGGGGCAAAAAGCTAAGCAAAAACAATGTGAGAACAATTTTCCGTGTATAGGATAATTGTCAAGCTTTGACAATTACAACAACGTCCGCAGGTAAAAAGTACCCAGGGACTGTTGTCCTGTCGTCGACAGTTTGGAAATTGGTCCCCGCCCCCCCACCCCCCCCCACACACACACACACTCTTTTCTTTTGGGAGGAAACAATTGGAAAGAGTGAAGGGCTCTGCTTTTGCACTCGGCTCTTTTTGTCTGAAAACTTTGTACATCCCTGCTGCTGATTTCATTCTTTTACGACGGGCAGCCCGAGCGACAGCGTCGAAAGCTGAAGTCTGCCTAACTCACATCCTCAGGCTTAGGAGAAATAGAAAACGGAGGGTGATAGCCAGTGGAAAGGACACAAAGGCTGTGCAGTCTCCCTTCCATGTACAAAGCAAAAATCGCAGCTGGGGCTCGGAACACTGCATTTCAATGCGTTCTTCTCTTAAGCGTCAGAACTCCAGAATTCTTTCCTTCTTTTTGCATTCAAAACATTTTGGAAGAAAGCGCTTTCTGTAGGCGCGCTTGTAACCTTTGGTCACTAATCGTGTGGTAAGTTCCTATCATCCCTAGGCAAACGATGATCATAGTTTCATACGGGAGGGGGGTAGAGAGGGTAGGGACTGTTGAGTTGTGGAAGGGGGAGGGGGGGGAAGGGGAAATGCACAATGTGTCAGCAAGTGCAGAGGATGGAGAACGTTGTTGAGTACCCGCTTCTCTGGAAAAGCGCCTCAATGGCCCCTGGAGAGGAACCTGCCCAAAACTCTTATGAAACTCCGGCTGGGAGAGATCTCTGTTGAAGATCTGGGAGGGCAGTTCTGAGGTGTTATTGCCCAATGATTATGGGGAAGGCACTGAACCAACTGTAACTACGGGTGATAATGTGCAGAGAATGATTCAAATGATGTAAACACGAGGTTGGAGAAATGTTGATTGTACAACCGCAGGCCGATGCCTAGGGAAATCATGCTGCGCTGTGTAAATAAAACAAGTCGATCTAGAAGGAAACTGACTGGTTTGGTTGTTGCTTTATTAAGTTACACCGACTAGAAAGGACCGCAGCCTCAGGACCCATCATGGGACCCACATGGCATGTTCTCTGCTGAAAGGAGAGTGGCGAACAGTAGGTAGTGTCCGAAGGTGGGTTACAATTGTGGCAATCAGTGGCTGTAATCAGCCAATAACTTTAAACATGCTGCATACATTTGATGGGGAGAAAATGCATCTACTGAACATGGTCAAGCCTCATGAGCAAAGTTCACCATCACTGTAATGCCACCAGTGCAGAATAAATATTTTCTCCAACCTTAGGGGGCCATTTTCATAAACTGATTGCCTCTGAGTTCTATCTTACACAACTCTCCTCTGCTTTACCTTTGTCTTGAGTTTCTCTTCTCTAACATCTGTCCCTTTGCTCTATGTCTCTTTTGCTTTTATCTTCTTTTCCAAGATCTTGCTTCTATTTCCCATTTTCTTTTCTGTGCTGTCATCTCTCTGACTCTCTTTTCTTTTACTGTGCTTTGCTCACTCTCTTTGCTCATGTTTTGCATTCTGCTTTTCTCTCATTTTACTCTTTTCCTTTCCTTCCTGCTTCTCTCCTGCTTTAATTCCCTCCTTATCTTTCTCTCACCTCTTCTTTTTCCTTTTCTTCCTTCCTCATTGCTGCCGCTGTCTCTCTTTCTCTCTCTCTCACACACACAGGGCAACATTTGGAAGCACCTACAAGGGGGTTTTAATTAGAGAATGTGGGAGAAATTGTTCCAAAGCTCACATATTTTCAGGAAAAGTAATGCAATAACATTTGGTCATTCATCATATATTCCATGAGACTGGGGTAAAAAATAAATCTGAAAAGTGATATATTTCATGAATAAGGGGAAAAGCTCCACTTTTCCATCTTCTCACTTTTGGTGCCTTTCCTTATAGATTGGAGGTGCTTTCATTTACGTAATTTCACCCAGTACTAAAGATGAGAGAAGAACCTGCAATCTCAAGGGAAAACCTGACTCCTCATTTCACATCAAGTCTGGTTAAGAGGATTGTGGCTAGAGGTCTGATAAAAGTGAGTCTGTAAAATCAGGGTATAAGTATGTAAGTGGGTGGAGATGAGCCAGAAATGGATTCTTCTAAGATCGTGACTCAGAACTATCCTGAGGACTGAGGCCTAGAGTCATCATTCCGCTATAAATATAGCGGAATGATGAGCCGAGGGGGAAAAAAAGCGGTGGGGGGCGATAGTGAGGAGGCGGCCGCATCGCGCCAATGGAAAAGGTGTAGGTATTTCCGGAGCTACTGCTGGCAATAATGTCCAGAACATTATCGCCCCTGAACACTACCGGCCCCTCATTTTCCTAAACCTCGCCTAAATCCCACCCAAACTCCTCCCCTTTCCCTCATTTAAATTTTCAATTCGCGATGTGGCAGTTATCGCGTGCATTAGGGCATTATTGCATGAGATAACTACATATATTTCAGGGAATGTTTATATTGTTTGAGTTATTTCTATTTAGTTTGTTGATTAGTTGAACATTAAAAATTGCATACTTCAAAAAAAACTTTCTAAAAATTAGGTCGTTTTTGGTTAATAGACCATGGGTGACCGATTGAGTGGTCCGGGCTACCTCTAGTCCTGGCTTGCTGATACCCGAAAGGGAGACAAAGATAGAGATATTGGATATATCTCTATTCCTTTTGTTACCATCGCCTGTGTGAGCCTTCTCTCTCTATATCTGTTTATGTGGTTATTGTTGATGTGAAGGCTGTGTGAGCTTATTTTGGGCATCATCTCCACCCACTACATTTCTTACTATAACAGGACCGCATACTTGCTTGCCTGTTGAGATTCTACTGAAGAAGCTGTTAGGATCGTATGTCTTTATAAAGACAAAATCCGGTGAGAGCTCTCCCTTACCTGTAAGCCCTCTGAGTCCTGAGGCACCTTTGTCTCCATGTTCACCTTTTGTTCCAGTGAGGCCATTGTCTCCTTTGCTTCCTCTCTGTCCTTCTGGACCTATAATCCCTAATGAGAAATACCACATTATTGGTACCAGGTTGTACTTTCCAAGGAAGAGAAAAAAAAAAGCTTATAGACATTATTAACCCATTTTACTTTGACTTTAAAATGAACCTTGTATGGCAAAAGCTGAAATACAAAAATGAAAGATTTGGGCTGATCTATATGGGGCCTACATCTCGTAGCTGCTTCATTTACTCATTAAAATCACTGCTTTCACACTTGCTGTGCACAGTGCTTTCTTTTTGGAAAAATAAGGTATCGATATTCTCGTGCAGGATGTATATGGTTGTTTTTTGGGTTTGTTTTTTAGGGACCATGAGGCAAATCAAGCAGCTGGAGGAAAAGATGCTGGTACTTAGTCCTGACAAGTACTTTCTGAAAAAAAAGCCCTGACTGTGCAATTTAATGCTTTAGGATTAGGATGATTCTTGAAATCATTAGATGATGCCTATCCTGTTTCTGATTATGTCATTTCCTGAAAGAGTTATTATCCTCAGCTTCACATTCCTTCAGTGACCCACTTGAAAAAAAACCCTTTGGAAATATTCAGATGAAAGAATTCTAAATTGTTCTGTTTCTAAAATTGTTCATTTTAACCCCCTGTGATAGAAAATAAAACATAACAAATGCTTTAAAAGCTCTTTACCTGCATTTCCCTGGTCTCCTTTCTCCCCCTGTTGTCCTGGTGTTCCTAAGATCAGAACCACAAGAAAGAGGCTTTAATGTTGGACCATGCTTCACACCTTAGAAGCGCTGAAAGAAAACCGGACGTTTCTCGCCCTGTACCATGTTTCCATGGACCAGAAAACTGTCATTATTACAACCTGCTGGCTCACAGGCCCTCGTTTTTCCATCTTTTAAAGCATTATGATTGGCTGAAAATAGACAAGGGCTTTTTCTGTTGCTGCTTCAGTTGTATGGAACTCTCTGCGAGCTGAGCTTGGATCTATGACCTGTTAT
This sequence comes from Rhinatrema bivittatum, assembly GCF_901001135.1. Lineage (NCBI taxonomy): Eukaryota > Metazoa > Chordata > Amphibia > Gymnophiona > Rhinatrematidae > Rhinatrema > Rhinatrema bivittatum. The sequence goes on from NC_042620.1 coordinate 39,915,624, forward strand.
TTAACCGTGTACTCCACTACTAATACTAGAACAGGATTATACCATTTAGTTATGGGAGAAGACAGAGTAGTTTTGGGTTGCAGCTCCCCCATGTGGCAGCTAGCAATGGTAGTATCCTTTAGTGTTTTTCTAGAGAGATCACCATTTTACTCTTGTGGATCCTTTTTGTTTTCAAGAAGGCAGCATGTCCTAACCTGTGCTCTTATTTTATTAAGTCTTAACTTTAAGGTCCATGGAAACTTTTGTTTTGGATGAGAGTTTCTTTCCACCCTATTATGCCAGTTTTAATATATTTGCGTTTGAAGTTCCAAATCCTTTCTGGATTCAACTAAGCTGTTTTGAGTTTTCTAATAAATGGAAGAGGTCCCCTTCTTTCAAGTGGGATCTGAGATCATCAGAATCAAAGGAGAGGATGACTTCCAGTCATCCTGAGAGAGGGAAGAAAGAGAAAAGGGGAAAGGAGGAGAGGAGGAGAAGAGATGGACCACATCCATGGCCCATGTGTGTCTCCTGGATTTGGAGAAAGAGAAGGAGAAATAAGGTATCGCCATTGCTACTATAAGAGGTGGTAGGAAATAAAAGACAACACTTTAGAAGGTCAGTTTTGATACTTCATCTACATTGGGAGGGAAGCCTCATAACTTGCCTCAATATGAGAGCGAAGAGATCAAGTAACTAGAAGAACTAATTAAACACCTGAACTTAAGAAAGACTGTAAGGAATCACAAACTTACTTATTAAAAGCAATTGCATCATGGCTGTAAAGACTTTAAACTCATCATTGCACATTATCAGTGAAAGAGAAATGTTGGAAACCAACAAACAACTCTTCTGTGTCCTACTGAGTAGTGACTTTGTTAGACTCAAGGCTGAGATTATCAGTGCTGTGAGCAAAGAGATTTAACTATGGGAAAAGTAAGAGCAATGTAAGGGCCTTGCAAAGAAATTTTGCCCCCATGCAGGAAACCTTGGAAATGTATTTTAATGCAGGACAATAGTATTCACTTAAATATAAGTGTGAGATATGGCACCTGGGACTATTACCCAGGTTCTGCCTTAACAGGGTTTACGAAAGGAAGTAAGTTAAAGCTTTTCTTTTTCCTCAGGCTTTTCCGGATAGAATAGCTATTTTAATAATGTTTTAACTTTTTATTATTTTTTTGCTGGATTTTTGAATGATATCTTTATTTATGTGTTATGTTTTTATGTCTGTATTTTATTATGACATTTATATCCACATTAAACTCCGCTGAGCTCTAGGTATCAGCAGAATATACATAATATCAAATAAATAAATACATAAATTAATCTGGATCCAGATCCTGCCCAAAATCCCATGAGTGGCTCGTGATCAGAAATCATATAAAAAGTACTCAGTGAAACTGGGTTATAAATAGCTAAGTCTCCAATGCTGTTGAAGGTTTTAGGTAATTACACCTAGGGATCTTTGTCTTCAGTTTTTATTTTATTTTCTCCAGGAATTTATCAGTGTTTATTACAAGAACAAAAATGATATTTACCTGGAAAGATAAGGAGTCATTTTTTCCACTGATATTTTCCTGTTTTTTTTGTTCTTGTAATAAACACTGATAAATTCCCAGAATAAATAAAATAAAAACTGACAGGTCCCTAATTATACCCTAATGTTATAAGTGGTTTGGGTTCTGTATTTGTTAGATCCCTCTCTAATATTTACCTCCAATTAAAAGTTCCACCAGGAATTCCACTAAGGGCTCCCCCTACAGTTTCCCAGAGCTCTGATAGTGGCTGCATTTGGATCCAAATGCACAAATGAAACCCCAGGGAATAGGATCTGGTTGGTTTGTGTGGGTATTTTGTGTGTGGGTGTCTTATGCTTGTGTACGTGGGAGTCTGTGTTCCCATATATCTTTGTCTGCGTTGGAGTTTTGGTGGAGCATGGATGGAGGGGATAATATGAAACCAGAAGAAGGGGAAGTCTTCAGACCAATGGGCGGGCAGATGAGGTCTGAGCTTGCAGCTCAGTGGTCTGTTGACCACTGAGCTGCGAGCTGCTGGTTTTGATGCCACTTAATACATTGGTTTACTTAAAAATGCATTTTATGCAAAATTGTTAGCTCCAATGTGTTATTTTTGCACAGACTTGTACTTTGGCAAGGATTAACTGCTGTCTTCATGGCGATAACTAACTCTACGAGTTGGTGTATGTGTGCACAAGAATGTGTGTATGTGTGTTCACTGTGCAGTCTATTGCACTGCTTTGTGCATCTAGCTGCAGTTGATGTCTCTAGTACGGGTAGCTGTGAACTCTTTCCTTTTCCAGAACGTTCTTTCAATCTCATCCAGTTGTATCGCGTCCTCGCTTGTTTCTTGTGTCTTACTGTAAGAGGTATTTACAGCTCTCATTACCTGCCTCTCCCTTTTCTCCCTGTTCACCCCGAAGTCCTGCTATTCCTGGTACTCCTGAAGGGGAAAGACAAAGAAGAAAAACATGCCATATAAATGAATTTGCCCTGCTTCCAATTTTCTAAAATGAAGTCCCGAGATTAATGGGCACCTGGATCTCCATTTGTGCCGGGGTCACCCTTCTCCCCCTTCAGTGCGGCAATTCCAGGTTCTCCTGCAGGGCCTGCAACCCCTTCCAACCCTTTATCTCCAGGATCACCTGAAATTGGACAGAGAGCAACATTAATGAATGTTGTGAGAGATCAACCAAGCCCTCCCACGGAAGCCACCAATCGCGAGAACTGTTTCAGGAAATGCAGCCGTCCACCTGTGTGTCTGAGAGTTCTCTTCTTTGCTTTTAGAGCACACCATACTTGAGTTTGTGGATGTGCAGAGACCCATCAGGTTGGAGGTGCATATAAAGCACAGTCAGAGCTGAGTGGCCCTGAGGCAGGCCAGATTTACTAACCAGAACAAGGGGTCCCATGGCAAAATTCTCCACTTTGCACCCTTCTCATGTCCCCCGTAGCAACACTCCCCAGGTTTATCCTTTCAAAAGTTATAAGGGGTGCACACACATACACAAATATCGATATGATCTGATAAGCATTTTCTCCTATTCAACACCCTGAGATTCAAAAAATTAAAATAGGATATCAACTGGGTTTTGTTTTTTTTTAATTGTCCTTAGTATCCACAATACAATGAACAGATCTTTTTAATACAGAACCATTTCATCATGACATTCCTTCAAATGAAAATGGGAAAGATTGAAACATTCAGTTTATACACAGACCTGAATGGCTAAAGAGTTTCATGTTCTCTAATGGTTAAATCCATGGGAGGAAAAAAAACCTTTTGGAAGTATTAATCTCATCGCGGAATGCCAGATGCAAATTCTGAACGCACATAGCATTTATTTCTGGGCAAAGATTTCCAGAGATATGATATTAAAAGACATTGTATCTGCAGGAATTGGGCAGCCATACTGACAGGTTTAAAACAACTGTTTAAAGGAGAAGTAACCAGAAGGATAGGGTATGCCAAATTCAAAGTTGTACTTTTGGGCTTCACAGCTGACACAAAAGGAAGGGATTGTACCCTGAGGTACACGGTTCTCTGGGTTTGCTTTTAAACTTTTGATTACTGCACCAAATATGTGCATTAGCAGAGCACTCTCTCTCCTTGACTTTTATATTTACTTAGGGAGACTGGAGGAGTAGCCTAGTGGTTAGAGCAGCAGGCCGAAAGCCAGGGGTCAAATTCCACTTCTCCTGATGCTCCTTGTGATATTGGAGAAATTACTTAACCTTCAGGTACAACTTAGATTGTAACTCTTCTTGGGCAGAGGAATCAATCACAGTACCAAAAGTGTAACTCCTCTTGAAGTTAGATTTGGAAAGGCAAATCATTAAATCTAAAATTAAAATATAACTCAAAGAGCTGTAACATCGTCAACTGCCGTGCATAATGGCAGCTCAGAATTCTGATAAACAAGATGGCCACCCTCCTGTCACCATTTTATTGCTCCTTTAATGTTACGTTTGTCAAATGAGATATCAGATAAATAGGAAAGTAAAATACTTGAGAGGCCATAAAAAGACGGTAAGAATTTAGGTTTTATGTTTGCTAGTTGATGCTACTTCCCCTTTAAAGTGAATAGAATAGAATAGAATTGGACTTGAGTTATTTCTAATGCATTGTTTGTTCCAGATTTGTACTTATAGCATCCTCAACCTACAAAACTTAATAATAAAATTATAATATTTTGTATTTCTAGACCCCCTTTCTAATTTTATCTCAAGATGGTTTACAATATGTTTCCAGGTACGTCCCTGCCTCAAAGAGCTTACAATCTAAGGAATACATTTTCAAATGCTTTTGCACATAAAAATAGCAAATACGTATGTAAGTACCACGTACGTGCAGACATACTATTTTATAAATGTTGAGAGTCTGCGCATATTTTCCATTTCATGCCTGCATTTTACCAGCAAAAAAAAAAGGGACAGGAAGGGGCTTTCTGGGACGAGGTTCAGAAGTATGCATATTAGTTGCTATTTTATAAGAGATGTATGTATATACATTGCCAAACCTACTTGGACACTTTTGCACCTGCTCATTGACTGGTGCAAATGAAATCAAACTTGTCTGTTGGCTGCAGTTTTTGGGTGGGAGGTGAACTGGTGGGGGTTCAAGGTGAAATGCTAGAGGGCCTAGGTGGATTGGAGAAGGAGTGGGTGAACCCAGCAGAGTTAGGGGTGAACTGGTGATTTCAAGTATGCACGCAAGCATTTTCACAACGGTATTCGTGCATACCTTATAAATCTCCAGCCTCTGTGTATAAATCAGAGTTATTACGCACACATGCTTTAGTTTTATACGCACTTACAGGCTGATTTTAAAAGCATTGCTCGTACAAAAATGCCCACACATGCGTGTATGCGGGCCGCGTGCAAGCAACGCAGATTTTATAAAGCCGCAAAATACACGCGTGTTTACCCGTGCACGCGTGAGGAATAAAGGGGCGGGGCACGTTCAGGGCATGGGTGTTCGGGGCGGGGCCAAGATTTGCGCCCATAACTCTGAATTTTAAAAATGAAACCCGCGGTGCGTGTACGCTAGATATCCACGTAACTGTACTGCTGCTCCTGAGGACGAGTAAGCCTGCAGAGCTCACGGTTTAAGACTTACAGGGCAGGGTGAGGGGTCCGGGTCAACTGGGCGGCATGCAAGATGAAGAACCTCGCTATTAACTGGGCAAACTGGAGGACTAACTGGAAAACTGGGAATGTGCCTCGAGCAAGCGGGTTTTAAAATTCACTGACATATGCGCCTAAAAGCCGAGAAAGTCCTATGGAAGACAAGTGCGCTAGCTTTGCTCAAGTAACCTCTTAAAATTAGGAGCATACTTATGCGCGGTTGGCGCATTTTAAAACATACATGCGTAATTGCTTACACAATTATAAATTCTAGCATTTCTTCACTTGCACGCTGCTACACACGTGTAGGGGCGCATGCAGGCACTTTATAAAATTGACCTGTTGGAATATACATGTGTAGGTTTATAAAACAAGGAAAGAAAGTACGTTTCTCTTGTATTGGAGATACTTGCATGCATTGAAACATACGCAAGTATTTTCAGGGTAGAAATACGCAATATTGTATAAATTGTGCAGCTCCTGCCACACCGTTTACAACCTACTAGCATGCGTCCACTTCCCTGCGTAAATGCTTGTCCGCGGATAGCTTTGAAAGTTAGGCTGCTGCCTGTTCAATGGAAGATAAAGTGACTTGCCCAAGGTTACAAGGAATGTTACTGGGAAAAGCAAAATTTGAACCCTGGCTTCCTTGATGCTTTAACCAGGGCTGGACTCTTTCTGTTAGCAGGCCCCAGTGCGTTGGAAAGTTAACTCAGCAGTACGGACTAAATAAGCTGTGATTCCCAAGCTCAGACCCCACATGGATGTGTTGGTACTTCTCTTACTGCTTCTTTCCTGAGGTCTGGTGCAATGTGCCCAGCACAGCATTGATTGCTCCCTCATTCCAGCCCAACAAAAAACATGCGCTCTCTCCTTTGTATGCACCTTAGCATTCGGTCAGAGGCACCATATGCATGCAGATGTGTTTGTTAAACGGTTCTTCCATTCTTTACCATGAGGCATCGTAGTAACCAGTGGAATATCCCACAGGTTGGTGGCTTCATTCTTGTGTATATTTTCTACCCTTGCAAAAGGCTAGAAAAAAAGGTAACTACGCTTTGTTATCTTTTTTTTCCCTTTTTGCAAACAAATTGGCCTGCATCGATGTTTTTGCTCGCCACTTTTTGCTGAGTTCTGAATTAATGAGCTGCTTTGCATGATATTGCATCACAGCAGTGCATTAACTCAATTTTAGGAAACTTTTGCTGGTGGTACACTATGCTTGAAAGTTTATATTTGCAAAAGGGGATAAGGGTGAAGTGATTTTATAAAAGGGGGCTTCACACACTAGATGAGCATAACAGGAAAATGTCAGCATTTTGGGGCATTTTGCATGTTGTTTTGCACACAGCCCTCTTTTGAAAAATCACTTTGCACTTTAGTGCATCGACCTCCCTGTACTCTGCCAACTCCTCTTTTCAAATGTTGATTTAGCAATAAGAATGGTTACAAATCGTCTTACTATTGGCCAGTAGACTACCTGTGTCTGTACACTCACTATCCACATTTAAATTATTAGTTTCGTAGATGCTAGATCAGTCTACTGGAGAGAAGGCTACCCAATCGCATACAGAGGATGCCATATTTCCCCCAACCCAGAGCCTCATTTTCGGGAAGCAGATGAAAACTTGGCTTTTTAGCCAAGCATTTAATAGTAAGAGTGACTAACTACACCTTGCATCCACCTTGACATATGGAGACATCGCTTAGTTTATTTATTTTAAAATAATCTATGTCCCGCATGATCAAAAGTACTCGGCGGATTACAATCACTTGCTTACATATCCTGTAATGTGCCTATCCTATAAATCAATTTTATTTATAGCGCTGCCTACCCTATAACTAGCTCTATTTATTTCCAAGTTCTGTTGTATATAATCTGTAAATTCAGCAGTATCAATTCTATTTACATCCAAGTTGTGTTATACGTAATCTGTAAATTCAGCTGCACCAATGTTATCATTTACCATTATCACGCTTAAAACTGTGTTTTGCCTTTGTAAATGCACTTTACCTGTCTAAGTGGGCTTTTGAAATTGCTACAATATATATCATTGAATTGTTCATAGGTTTTTACCCACGTTAAGTGCACTTAATGTGGGTAAATGGCTTTTGAAAATTGCTACAATAGTTGTTACATTTACACGTGTGACTCCTTTGAAAAGTCACCTCTATGTCTCATTTATGCACTTCAATATTCGTATGCATGTGTGTAAGTCAAGTTATATAATTGGTCTGTTTACCAATGTTAGTTGTAATACCCTGTACACCAAGTACAATAGAAGCACCAGTAGATTATGACCCTGTGCTTAATACCATCGTATCCTGCCTTGGGTGAAAATTTCCTTTCAAAAAGGCAGTTAATGAAGCCTAATAAATAAATAAGAATATAAAATAATATCTGAGCATGGTTCACCTTCCTGAGTCCAGGCAATAGAAGGATTCATGTTAGTACTTGTTAGTACAGATTTTGACTCTGATTTTGTCATTAAGGCTCGCTTGATCACGTGTTGACTTGTTCCTATGCCTTTCTTGCTTTCCTATTGGTTCATTGTGCCCCCTACCCTCTGCCCTGTTTTTTGTAATTTCCTTCCTTTTCATTTTTGATGTAAACTGATGTGATGTTTCGACTAATGCCGGTATAGAAAACTCTTTAAATAAATAAATAAATAAATACTTTGGAGTCAGGGTGGCAGTATTTGTCAAACTCACCCATGAAACCTCAAACATGGAATGGGATTTTCTTTAAATCAAAAATCTTTTTTTTTTGTGGTTTTATTAAAAAAAAAAAAAAAGTCCAAGATGGCCGCCAGATGAAGGCACGGGACGGTGGAGCTCCTCGTTTCTTTAAATAACTTTTCCACAATGCTGCATACCAAGAGGAAGGCAGAGATTAGGAAATGGGGTCAACTACCCCATCCAAGATTCATTGCAACCGACTATCTAGGGGTTTCTCTACCCGGCTGCTAGTGCTATTTCTCCAGAGGCGTCCTTGGTGGCGGCCCACGAGGAGCGGATGGATTGGTCACCGGACATTCAGACCATGCTTAGCCTCGGAGCACCGCTTACTCCTCCTTTACCTACAGTGCCACTAAATCTGGATTTCTTTTCACCGCCATGTGGACCGTTGGGTCCTAGATTGGTGGGTTCGGATGAAACTTCTCATGCTGGGAGAGTGACCGTGTTAATGCCGGCTCCTATTTCCAGCTTTGAGGCCTCGGCGGTTTTGAAGAGCTCTACGCCAGGAGCCGATGTGTCGGTCTCCCCCCCTCCCCGGCGAAAGTTTCAACTTTAAAAGCATTCACTGGAATGCTCTACTGACAAACCTCCGCCTCGAGCCCTGCCCATACAAATTCAGGAAAATGCAGAAAACTTGGCTTTTCCACCAGGCATATCCTGACTAGTTCCCTTTACCACTGCCACCTTTACCTCCTCACCTTGCAATTAACCCTCACCGCCCTAAGCACTATGTTAATATGTTAATATGTAAATATCTTTAACCCTTTAGTTTCAACTTTTCAGGCTCACATATAGAGCCTCCTTCTAGCTGCACCACCTTTGTTGCAAATTGTTACTCTTGTTGCTCCCCTTTCCCCCCGCCCTGTTTTTTGTATTTTCCACCTTTTGTTCAGATGTCAACCGATATGATGTGCCCTCTAATGTCGGTATAAAAAAGCTGTTAAATAAAAAAATAAAATAAATAAAATAAAAAAGGTAAAAGCAGAGATTCTGGGGAGTCGAAGTTTGGACAAGAAGATCGAGGTATGGAATTTAATATAATACGCCCAGCCCTACTGAAGCCATCGGTTATTACCATGGACTCTGTGGTCTGCTTTAATGGTCTTAGAGAGGTCTATTTCCTCTTTAGTGGAGGTAACTTCTGTTTTTGCTGGAAGATTTCAAGCTTTGGAATTGGAAACTGCTTCTCTTACGCAAAACATTTCTGCTTTAGAAGTTAAGGTTTCCTCTCTACAGCAAAATCAAGATCAGTTAATCAAGTCTGATTTTTCACATCAGAGAAAATTGGAAAATATTGAAAATTCTATTTGTTACTTAAATTTACGTGTTTTGAATTTCCCTCAATCTAATCAAATGTCTCCTACAGACTTGATTAAGAAGTATCTTATTGAGATATTAGAAATTCCTCAAGAAATTATGCCTACATCAAAACCAGATACATCGGAGCAAGCTTTGGAGGCAGAACCGGATTTAACTCAGCTTTTGGAAACTTCAACAGATATTCCAATAAGTAGATGAGGGACTCTTTTTTTTTTGTCATGTGTTTTCTCTCAGGATAGAGATTTAATATTGAGATCTTTCTTCCGCCACAGGCAATCTTTACTTCTTGGATATCCTGTCTGGATTTTTCCTGATATCAACTGTTTCACACAGGAACGTAGGAAAAGGTTTCCCAAATGCGTCCTGAGGTTTTGGCTATGGGTGCTAAGTTTAATCTTAGATTTCCTTGTCAATGTATCATAACTCATCAAAGTGCTAAACGTGCATATTTTGATCCGGACCATTTGCGTATATATTTAGATTCTTGTCCTCCGATCGGTACTGTCTAAAATGAATAAACTCGATTGAGGTAATTATATGTAAATGGCACAGTGACAGCTTTTCAGTTGTCTTTTTTATTATTACCACTGCAAAAATTTGCTCCTGTAATTTTATATCTTGGAACTCCTCCTTTTTCCTTACTATTACAAGTGAGATACATTACGTACTGAAATAAGATAATTATCTATAATTAGCCCTATTAATTGTTCCTTCCTGTTCGATGTAATTTCTAACTTAGTTCTATGTAAACCGACGTGATATGTACCAATACATGAACGTCGGTATATAAAAGCCTTTAAATAAATAAATAAATAAATAAATAAATAATCTATAAGCTGTAATGCTTGTCAATTTGTGAAAATGCAATACATTAAAAAAAAAAAAGAATTAACCAAAAGAAATGTTCTTTACTGGAGTAGCAAGCTTCTAGGAAGAGAGGAGACTGGAGAAATTTGAGGGGGGGGGGGGGGAGAGGGGGGATTTTTTTTCTGGGCTAGAACAGAATCTCTATCTAGCACCTTCTTTAGATAATTCAGTTGGCAGGTGGCAGTCAGAACCACTAAGTCATCCTTTGTGCTGGTGAAAAACTCCTCCTTGTCAGAAGAGAATCAGGCCACGTTCTATTTACCAGATTGAATTAGCATTGCCCATGGGTATGCACGTCTGTTCTGCACCCCAGCAGTGCTGGGATTACATGAGTTCTTCATAAGGAATCTACACTGCAGTCTTAATTACCAATTAGTAATGTAAACTGATGGATTTCCACATCAGCAGCTCCCCTTTATCCATCTAATCATACAGTGATTTTGTGGTTCCTCATTCCATTTTATTATTATTATTATTTTTTTTTTTTACTTCTGATCTTTTTGTCTCCCGGCTCAGTCGGAAACAGCAGTCACTGATCTGCAGCACCATGAACCTTCATTCACAGCTACTCAGGGATTTTGCCTTAAGGTATTTTATGTCCCCATCCCCACTCACTTAGCCCAGTTATTGCAGTAACTTTCCCTGGTGCTGCGATTGTGCGCCCTAAGTCCAGCCACTAGGTGTCACTGTTGGGCATTGACGTCTGCCTCCGTGACATCTCTTGCCTTTGGCCCCAGCCGTTCCAGGAAACAGGATCTGAGCCCAGGCCTCATCACTGCCACCGAGCCCCTGGGCTGTTCCTTATTCCCCCCAACACCCCCCCCCCCCATCTTCCATTTTACACTTCATTTTAATTTGATAAGGCAAGAATCGGATATCAAAAGAATCTTATCCAATTTTTGTTGCAAAGTTATATGTGCGCATAAGACCAGAGCTGAAATTCTAGGGCTTACCATTTTCTCCTTTCTGTCCAGGATCACCTTTAGCACCTAAAATAGAATATATATTTCTTAGCTTAGGCTACAGTTTAATAACTGAAGCAAATGTTAAAAACATGATTGTTTTACTATTTCCATACCATCTGACCCTGGGTCTCCTTTTTCGCCAGGAGCTCCGGGAGCCCCTCCAGCTCCTGCTGGGCCAGTATCTCCTTTCAATCCCTGTTCACCATTTTTGCCTTGTTCCCCTAGTAATAAAAATAATAATAAACAAAAAAAACATGGATAAATGGAGATCAGACTGTGCAAAGCTACTGATATTTTCAGTCTATAACCGGGCTGCATTAAAGGTGATTTGCTGCAGTTCTGTTCTTAGTTTAATTTAGTAAATGGACAATCGATGTTAGAAGAGGGGGTTTGCGCAGGGGCAGTGCTTCCATTGGGCAATCTGGGTGGTCAGCTGGAGTGCCAGGATTTTGAGGGGTGTCAAAATCCTGCCAGCAAGAGGTCCAGGCGCTGTATCAGAGCCAATGCCATCAAAGAAGGGAGCGCTGTGCTGGAGCTGCTGCCGCCAGTAGGAAGGAGCGCGGTGCTGGAGCCGCTGCCGCCAGTAGGAAGGAGCGAGGTGCTGGAGCCGCTGCCGCCAGTAGGAAGGAGCGCGGTGCTGGAGCTGCTGCCGCCAGTAGGAAGGAGCGAGGTGCTGGAGCCGCTGCCGCCAGTAGGAAGGAGCGAGGTGCTGGAGCCGCTGCCGCCAGTAGGAAGGAGCGCGGTGCTGGAGCCGCTGCCGCCAGTAGGAAGGAGCGAGGTGCTGGAGCCGCTGCCGCCAGTAGGAAGGAGCACAGTGCCTGGAGCTGCCACCAATAGTTACGTTGGGTGGGGGGGGGGGGGTGGTGGTGAATGACTAAAAGTTCGCCTAGGGCACCTGGGTTCAGGCTTGAGTGTCCGGAGTGAGAAGGTTTCTGGATTTTGTGCATTTGGGGCGAGAAGATATGTCAGGTTTGAGGGCGTGTTTGGACTAAGAAGGGAATTTAGGGTTTGTGTGTTGATAAAAGAAGTGAGTTTGTGTGCAAGGGGTAGCGAGGGGTGACAGGGGTTATGGATTTGGGATGGGATGAGATATGGGGGGGTGGGAAGAGGTGTGTTTGCCTGTCTGGGGAGGGAAAGGATGATGGGATTTGTGTGTTTTGGGGTGGGAAGAGGTCTTGTGTGTTAGGAGGTGGGAAGGAGCTCACTTTCTTTATATTTCATCATCATCATTATCATCATCATCATCGTTTATTCCTCACAACTGAGAGTAAATTGGACCCTGCCAAATTGTATTTCATTTCCTTTCTAACCGAATTGGAAGATATAGATGTATTTCAATGACCTGAGTGGAAACATGACCGATCTGCGGGTCACTTTTAAATGATCCAGGAAGCAGCCCGTCCATGGCTCACCTTTCATCCCATCATTGCCTTTCGTTCCTGGTTTTCCCGGGTGGCCTTCTTCTCCCTTAAGTCCTGGTTCTCCTTTCTGACCTTGCTCACCTGAAATGAAATTAGCAAATAATATTTCACGCTCAGAATCTGAAATAAATCGACTGAGAAACACCGTCCCATTTCCACTCAACACTTAACGGTCTTTTCTTTTTAGACGTCAGCGCTTTATTTATTTATTCCATTTATTCTTCTGGATATCCCATGATTTTATAATCATCAAAGCGGGTCACAATAAATCTCAAATACCCACAAATACAATCAGCCACCCACCTTTCCCCCATCTGCCTCACCATCTTAACATAACCAATAAAAAACAGAAACACAACTTCAACCTTAAAATGTGAGGGAGAGCTGCCTGGGGCTGCTACAGCCATGACCTTGCTGTTTATTTTGGAAGATTAGGGGGATCAGGCGCTACTCCCTGACTGTTTCTTATGCATTTTGGGGGGGCTATTCACCCAAAACAGGGGGCTTTTCTGTTTTCTTTGTTTGTTTTTTTACTTAGCTGGCTACCCTGTATTCTGAATATAGTTGATTAAGTTTAAGTTATCCAGGTATATTCAGTAGGATGACTAAACTGATTTGGATAAAGCCACCCGGAAACCTTTAGTCGAGTGTATCGGTAGGAGATGTGTTCCACTGAATAGTTGGCTAAAGTTATTCGGGTGACTAAGTGAATACCTTTGCCGCTCGCCATCCTACTGACTATGGATCTCAATACGATTGGAGACGATACTGAACCTCCCCATAACCCGGCCATCGTCCTTATTATTTCTCTACTCACCTTGTAATCCTTTCTTTTCACCTCTTCATGGGTTACTGTGGCAACAAATGTACAAACTGACATGCCAAGAAAGTGTCTTGAACCGGATATGTCTGAGTGAGCCAGGCGCTCATAACACATGTACTCACCTGGGGCTCCACTATCACCTTTGCTTCCTTTTGGTCCAGCTGGCCCTGCAAGTAGAGATTTAAGTGTATGCTTTAGAGCTGTGGTATTGGGCTAGACAAATATATGACCTTCTCTGTGAATGTTTGAAACTGGAATGCTACCTTTGTATCACAAAGGGGGTCGGCTGAAGGAGGGCGGGCAGTGAATTTAGTTGTCATAAAGAAGACTTGCTAGAGCAAGATCTGACTCTTCTATTAAGCAGAATTGTCAAAGTAACTAGTTACAGAAACTAGTGATCCTGTCATTTGATTTAGCAGCCAGTTAAGAGATCACAATGAAGGATTACTTAATGGAAAAGTAATCAGTTTGCTGTCCAGTGGCAGATGCAATACCAGTTTCTTGTAGTCATTTGTTCATATTTTCCTCCTAGTGGATATTTGAGTCAAATAGGTCATCTTTTCTGTGTTCTCCTGCACACAGAGATAACTCTGTGGGTTTGACTGTCCAGGTATTTTCCCATCCTGGGCAGCAGGCAAAAACTGGGTCCAATGTGACTCTGGGAGTTTAATGGGAGATGGTACATTTTTGGAAGATAAGCATTTTTGGCACTAAGGTAATCTAGATTAGGTTTTATGTAAAGTAATCAGTAGTCTGTAGCTGATTGATGTTCAGAAGTAACAGAGGTGATCTCTCCAAGCAAACGCTGGACAAGACTTGCTTTGTGAAGGCAAACCTTCCACTTGTTTTAGATGAGCTTGCTGTAAAAAGGGCCTGCGATCATCTGCCTCTAAGCCGAGGATGGCAAAGATATCCATGCACTTGTTCCCAGTGCTAGGTGGTGCTTCTAGAAATGATAATTTTGTGCTACACTAGCTGAGCTTTTAAATTGCTAGAAGGGGGGACATAAATGCTTGTTCAGTAGAAGGTAATCTTACTTTCTGTGCCTGCAGCTAAGGTAAGAAGCCTGAGTGTGTGATCCAGGCAGCAGTGCTTGCATACACAGGCAGGGTTACACGACGAGAAGTCCTAAATTGCTGACTTAAACTATGTTGAGACGACCACCTTGGGTTTGAATGGGGGCCTGGAACGTGGACCATCCTTCATTCTATTGTGATGTAGAAATATGGGGGAATATTTCATTGCTATTATCTGGGGGATTTTTCACCCACACAATGGCACAGTGCAATGTAATTATGTCACTACAAGTAGATAGCGATCTTTTTTTTTTTATTTGAATTACATAGTCTTTGATTGTCAACTTCCATTACCCGACTGTTATTTTTGCTACATTTCTGTTGAATCTTTGAATGGGTTAAGGTACTGTGTTGGATTAAAATTTAGTCTTTTTTTTTTTTTAAATCTCATTCTTCCCCTCTTCTGTATACATTCACCAAGATGTCAGCCAAGAGTTTCTCTTTCTTTTGAATCATCAAGAAAAATAAATATTTATTTCACTTTAAAAGATCAACTTCCTTATGGGAATCCCTGTGTCACAGTAACATATTGGGCATGAGAGGTCATTTTGAAATTATCCACAGACTTTGCACTATTTCTCAAAGGGACAGTAGGAGCAGACTCCCTATGAAAAAACTGGCCCTTGGAAAAAGAGATCTGCCTCTCCTTTTTCTGTGGGTACTTTTTCCATGGGAAAACAACACACACAGTCGTGAAAATACAAAACTACGCATGTTGCTGCCTCCCCCAACCCAACCCTGATCCCGGGAATGCCTCCGCTAAAAGTAGGCCCGTCGATCCCCATGCATACCTTTACCCAGATAAATGGCTTCTGAAAATTGTCCTCAGATTATAGTACAGATGTTTTCCTGCTGGATGCTGTTTTTAGTTAACAAAGAGATGTGGGATCATTTCATGATGTTTACTTACCTTCTTTTGGTATAGAAATGCACATGGTTATGATGACCACATCCATTTGGGGGTAGATTTCTAAAAACTGCGCGATCGCGTACTTTTGTTTGCGCAGCAGGCGCAAGCAAAAGTACGCTGGATTTTATAAGATACGCGCGTAGCCGCGCGTATCTTCTAAAATCCTGGATCGGCGCGTGCAAGGCTGCCGATTTTGCGCGGCCTCGGAGGGAACTCTCTTTCGCCTTCCCCTCCCTTCCTCTACCTAACCCACCCCCCGGCCCTATCTAAACCCCCCCCTACCTTTATCCATGGATTTACGCCTCCCGGAGGGAGACGTAAATCCACGCGCGCCAGAGGGCTGCTGGCGCGCCGAGACTGGACCCGGGGGCGGTTCCGGAGGGCGCGGCCATGCCCCCGGAATGCCCTGGCCCGAAACCACACCCCCGGGCCCACCCCCGACACGCCCCCTTCCGAAAACCCCGGGACTTACGCGAGTCCCGGGGTCTGTGCGCGCCGGCGGCCTATGGAAAATAGGCCGCCGGCGTGCAAGGCCCTGCTCGCGTAAATCCGGGCAGATTTACGCGAGCAGGGCTTTGAAAATCCGCCCAACAGGCTGTAATTAATGGCAGGGCAGCTTAAAATATGCTTGCCGCCATCACAATGGGCTCTGATCTCCCTAAGATGTCAACTGAACCAGCCTGTTTCCCTATAAAAGAAACAGAGATTCCATCTGTTAGGGTACAAAATTAGATTTTAAGCCTTGTGGTATCTGAATGTAATTCTCTTTGATGTACACTTTGAAGTGCCGAAAAGAGGAATATAAAAATCTAAATAAATAAATAAATGTGCTGGGTTCACTGGACACTCTACTAGAACGGCTTTCAGTGGCAGAAATTTGAGAGAAATTGGATGAATCATGAACAGTTAAAAAATTATTAGAGTGTGGGCAGCAAACACACAGACATATTAGAAACATAGAAACATAGAAATGACGGCAGAAGAAGACCAACCGGTCCATCCAGTCTGCCCAGCAAGCCTTACACTTATTTTTTCTCATACTTAACTGTTTCTCTTGGCTCTTAGTAACCTTATGTTCTAATTCCCTTTTCACCCCCATGTTATATTGATCTTATAAGGCAGGGGTGGGCAAACATTTGGGCCTGTGTGCATCATTGCTCTCTCCATAAGAAAGCAGAGCTGTTTACCTGTAACAGGTGTTCTCCGAGGACAGCAGGATGTTAGTCTTCACACATGGGTGACATCATCAGGATGGCACCCCGATGTGGAAAACCTATGTCAAAGTTTCTAGGACTTTGACTAGGACACTAGGCATGCTCAGCATGCCCTATACCATGTGTCCACCTGGGTTCCTCTTCAGTCTTGTAACATAGAATTATGATTAAAAAATAAAGAAATTGGGAGAAACCAATTTCTGCAAAAATCTAATTTTTGTTTCTTTGAAACTGGATTTTAACCTGGGCTTTCCAAAAAATTATTTCTGATTGGAGCTACAGCAGAGGTAAGTTTAGATAATTCTCCCCTTGGGTTTCCCAGAAGATATCTGGTCCCCCACTGGAGGAACCCTGAGTGTGTTGAACTATTCCAGTGCTGCAGAGGTATCACTCATCTCCTCTGCAGTTTCTGAAGGTGACCCATGGGGAGAAGTAGGTTATGTTTATATTTTCAGAAAAAGCTTCGCTAAAGTGGAGTTTCTTTTTTTCTTGCTAATATTCATCAACAATCTATCATACCAACATTCCTTCTCACGGTAAAATTAAGTTGTTCCTGATATTTGGCGGCCAAGATCAACAACTAACAAAAAAGTTTTTAATTACCTTGCCAATATTTTTGTAAAGACAAGGATAAAAAAAAATTCCAGGCATTTTGAACAATTCCATATAAATAAATGACACTGGTGAAGCTTAGTTTTTATGAAGTAAAGACATGGTCAAGGCAGCTAGCATAGCAGAGTATAAAGAAGTTTGGACAAGTTCCTGGAGGAAATGTCCATAAAACATCATTAGCCAGGCAGACTAGGGAAAGCCATTGCTACCCCTGGGAGAGATTAACAAGATCTCCCGGGTACTTGTGACCCAGACTGGCCACTGTTGGAGACAGGATGCTGGGCTTGATGGACCTTGGTCTAACCCAGAATGATACATCTTACGTTCTATGTAGGTGTACTTATTTGAAGCTGTTTTTTGTGCCAAACGTTCTTTTTTGATGCATCTGCTGGTCAATTTTGGGCATGTGTACTCTTAAACACTGGGACTTGTTGCCCACTTTCACCTCAACATGGTAATTACATTGACCCCCCTGGGTCCAAATTCTTGAGTGAACACAGACATTCAATGAAGCAGTACCTGGAATCCGTATGATACTGTCTATCCTCATCGATAAATTCTGGATTTCCTTCTCAAAGTCATCCCACTGTTTGGCATTTTCAAGTCCACTGCAGGTTTTTGCGTTATTCAGCTTCCAGCACAAGTTATGCACTTTATTAAAAAGATCATGGGATCTTGAGGAATTTTCATCTTTGGTCGCGCTTACAAAAGTTTCGCTGATCGCCTTTACTTCTGTTTCATTGGAGGAAGATCTGGCATAGTTTTCTTGAGAAATGAACCCTTGCATTTGTTGAACATTTTTTACTTCCTTCTGCAAGTGAAATACTGCAGAGAATGAAAGGATTGTTGAATTTCTATGGTACAGAAATATTACACGTCCACAGATTACATTACATTTAGTTCTTCTATCCTGCTCCTTTCCCATAAAAGGGGCTTGAAATGGCTTAAAACAAGGAAAGCAGAGTGGCTTACCTGTAGCAGGTGTTCTCCAAGGACAGCAGGATGTCGATCCTCACACATGGGTGACATCATTAGGATGGAGCCCAGCACAGAAAACTTGTGTCAAAGTTTCTAGAACTTTGACTGAGCCTCGTTGAGCATGTTCATGCGTGCACTATATCACATGTTCACATGGGGTCTCCTTCAATCTTATAATATAGAATTCAAGGATAAAATAAAATAAGGAGAAGAAACCCATGTGGTGGAAACCCAACTCCGCAGGGTGGGAGGCAGGCTTCATGAGGACTGACATCCTGCTGTCCTCGGGTAACACCTGTTACAGATAAGCAACTCTGCTTTCTCCGAGCACAAGCAGGATGGCAGCCCCTCACACATGGTGCATCCCTAGCTACAGGCTGGCTCCCAACATAAAAGAGGACCATCAAAACACCAAAATAGGTGCCAACAGGCGCAACAACAACTGGTTTTGTTGGTAACAGGGGAGAGGCAGCCTGAACACAAACAATGTTCCATCCCTATCCAAACAATAATGTGATGTGAATGTGTGGAGAGAACTCCCATGTCGCAGCTCTGCAGATCTCCTCCATGGGAACTGCTCACAAGTGGGTCACCAACACTGCCAGAGTGAGCCTTGAATTGGCCCCCAAGATGCAATCCCACCTAGGCAAAAAAGAAGGAGATGTAGTCTGCTAGACAATTAGAAAGTGTCTGTTTGTCAACTATAAAGATTACAGACTGTAATGAAAAGCTAATTAAGGACTTTAGTAATGCCAATAGAAGGTTGGAATATCTTGAAAATTATAATAGTTGTTTGAATCTACGCCTATTAAATTTCCCTAAAGTCTTGGGGGAAAATTCCTATATAACTTTTAAAAAATATCTGAAAGAAATTTTGTAGTTTGAGGATTCAGAAATACCTACTGTTAGTAAAATGGTTTTCTTATCAATGCCGACTAATGTGCAAAATATTCAGAAACAATCTGAGGCTCTGGAGAACTTGACCCAATTTCTGGAAAGCTCATCTGAGGAAGTTTATGAACGTGCCACTTTGTTCACGTTTCTCAGTGAACACGATGTTAGCCAAGTAATGCAGAAGTATTTTAAAAATATCACTGCTGGTTTCTTCTCTCAAGAGATCAGAATTTATCCAGATTTTACTCGAGTTACCCAGGAGAGAAGGCGAGAATTTCTCTCTTTAAAGCCTCAGATTATTCTTTTTCATTAAGATATCCATGCAAATGCCTGGTCCATTCTCAAAATGATTCCTTTATATTTTTTCTTCCGGAACAGTTGAAGTATTTTATCTATGCCAGGAATATAACTACCCAATCCCTAATAAACAGCTAACCCATGAAGATATGTTAAGTAAATAAGGCATATGATACTTAAAGCCTGTTATGTGTATATAAATACTTCTTATATCTCCCGAAAATTTCATCCCCCTGTACCAGTATTACCTTCAAAGAGGGGAGTAAGAGTAGTTGAAGATGTATTTATTGTGGATTGCCTGTAGTTTATATATTATTGTTTAGATTAAGCAATGTACTGAATTAATGATTTATTTGAAAATGTTTACTTTTGCTCCTTTGTTTTCTCTGGAAGTAAGAGTTTCTTACTTGAATAATGTATGAAAATGATAAAAATAAAATAAAAAAAAAAAAAAGTATCTCTTTAGCAATAGTGATGTCCAACTTATTCCTATTAAAAGAATCAAAAAGTTAGGTGGACTGTCTATGGGCTTCTGGTCCGCTCCAGGTAGAAAGCTAAGGCTCTTTTGCAGTCCAAACTGTGCAGGCCTTGGTGTGAATGGAGCCTGGGAAAGAATGTTAGCAGGATGATGGACTGGTTAAGAAGGAAGTCCAACACCACCTTAGGTAGAAACTTAGGGTGGTCTTACTTATGCACCCTATCAATGAAAAACGTAGTGTAAGGTGGATAAGTCACTAAGGCCTGGAGCTTGCTGACCCTGCTTCTGAAGTGATCTCCACCAAAAATATGATCTTTCAGGTTAGGTACTTCAGGTCACAGGATTGTAGTGGCTCAAAGGGAGCTTTCATTAGTTGAGCTAAAACCACATTGAGGTCCAAAACACAGGAGAGGCTTCAACTGAAGCAGGCCCCGCATGAAACGTACAACTATAGACTGTAGATAGATCGGCTTATCATCTACACCATGGTGGTATGCACTGGTCGCTCTCAGCTGAACCCTAATGGAGTTGGTCTTCAAGCCAGCCTCTGATAGGTGTAGAAGGTAATGAAGCAGTTTTTGTGGGGAGCAGGTAAATGGATTTAGGACCTTCTGCTAATACCACACGGAAAGCCTCCTCAATTTCAATCCATAGAACTTTCTAGTTGAAGGTTTTCTGGAAGCCACCAGGACCCAAGACACATCTTCCAAGAGGTTGCAATGTTAACCCCTCAACGTCCAGGCTGTGATCTACAGGGCCTGGAAGTTGGAATGTTGCAACCTGCCTTAATCCTGTTTGATGAGATGGGGGGGAAGTCCCCAGTCTGATCGGTTTCCTGATGGACACCTCCCTGAGGAGTGGAAACTAGACCTGTCTTGGCCAATGAGGGGCTATGAGGATCATAGTCCCTTTGTATTTGTGAAGCTTCAAGAGAGTCTTCGCTACCAGTGGAGCTGGAGGATACACATACAGGAGACCTTCGCCCCAATGTCTGGTGAGGACATCTGAGTATGGTTTGTTGCATGGGAGCAGGGAGCAGAAATTAGGAACCTTCCTGTTCCAAAGCACTGTGAAAAGATCCACATCCAGGCTTCCCTAGAGGTGGAAGATCCAATTTGTGACCCCTTGCCCAGAGACCATTCATGTGGTCTGAAGGTGCGACTCGATCTGTCCACTATTATGTTTTCCATTCTGACCAGGCACACAACCCTGAGCAACATCCCGTGGGTTAGGGCCAATGACCAGATCAGGACTGCATCCTGTCACAGGAGGTACAATCATATACTTCCCTGTTTGACATATCACAGTGTCACAATGCTACCTGGTTGGTTTGGATAAGGACAATTTTGTTGGACAGCCAATCTCGGAGAGTCGATAGTGTTTACCTGATTGCCCGGAGCTCCAGGAAATTTATTTGATAAAGATGTTACTGGGCAGACTATAGATCCTGCGTGCTAAGCCCATCTACATTAGCTCCCCAACTCAAGGTGGACACATCTGTGGTGAGGACAATTTGGGTAGGAGGACTTTGAAAGGAGCTCCCCCATTCCAGATTTATAATTAGTCACCACCAGGACAAAGAGTCCTGGAGAAACAAGGTGACCTGGATATGATCCTGGAGGTTCTGTGTGGCCTGATGCCACTGTGACCTCAGGATCAAATGGGCCTTTAGCATGTATAAATGTGCCAAGGGCGTAACATGAACTGTTTTGGCCATGTGGCCCAACAGCTTCAACATGTGCCAAGCTGATACCTGCTGGCCTTGTTGAATCCCTGACACGATAGTCATCAGGTTGATGACCCTTTGTTGAGGCAGGAAGAGCTTGGCCTGAGCCTTGTCTAGCAGGGCAGCAATAAAGTCCAATTGAGTTGATGGGCTGCGATGGGACTTGGGGGTAATTGATGACGAACCCTAGTGTCTCCAACACCAGATGCTTGAGCATATGGACCCATTGGCCCCTGCCCAAGATGTGCTCTTGACCATCCAATCATCCAGATACAGGAAAATGTGAACTCCCAGTCTGCAAAGGTGTGCCACCACCATGGCCAGGCATTTTGTAAAGACATGTGGGGTTGATGCGAGCCCAAAAAGGCAGCACGTGATACTGGAAGTGCTGTTTCCCAAATCGAATCAGAGACATTTCCAGTAAATTGGGAAGATCTCAATGTGTGTGTACACATCTTTTAGATCCAGGGAGCATAGACAGTCCCCTTTTTGTAAGAAGGATATCAATGTGCCCAGGGAAACCATCTTAAACTTTTCTTTTTTGATGAATTTGTTCAAGGCCCTTAAGTTTAGGATGGGACGGAGTCCTTCTGTTTTCTTTGGTATCAGGAAGTACTGGAAGTAAAATCCCCACCCTTTTTGCCGTGATGAAATGGGTTTGACCACTCTGGCCATTAAGATGGAGGAGAGCTCTGTTATTAGTACCTCCTAATGTGCTACTGGGCCCCAAAATGGACTCATGGGAAACTTGGTGGGGCTTCCAATAAGTTCAATTGGTACCGCTTGACGGATGATGGACAGAACCCACTGGTCTGAGGTTACACTGGGCCACTGGTTTGCAAAGAACCGCAGCTTTCCCCAACCATCAGCTCCATTGCCCCTGGTATGGGTGACTGGGCTATGCTTCCTATGATCTAGTCAAAACTCCAACCTTGCAGATGACTGAGGTGCTGGCTGGGGCTTCAGGGCTCTTTGCTGCCTAGGATGGTCGCGAGAGCCCTGGTGTTGATGGGAGCGAGAGGGTGGGGGATAGTACTTCCTCGAGCAAAAAAAGGACTTCCTCAGCCCTGTCTTCACCAACCTCCTGGATGAGGAAGATGGGTCCAGAGTGCTGGTGGAGAGCTGCTGAAGAGTTGCATGGTGATCCTTGATTTGGGTCACTGAGTCCTTTACCTAATCTCTAAATAGATTCTCTCCAGTGCACGGCACATCAGCGAGTTACTCCTGCACCTCTGGTCTGAGATCCAAAGCCCACATTCATGCAAGTCTGCAGGAGCCAATTCCCACTGCAGAGACCCTCCTTGCCTTTTTGAAAACATTGTAGGTCGAGCAGACCTCATGTTTTCTGTACTCCAGTGTTGCGACCGTCACTGCTCGATGTCTCCACTCCGCCCTCCTTGGCGACTCCCTCTTGCTCAAATGGAAAGTTGGCTGCCGCTGCGTCATTCTGCCGACTCCTTCCGGCGTCCCTGGAATGGCTCGACGCTGCAATCCACCATGATTCACAAGAGCCTAAGGGCACGCGCGCAGCGTGGCCCCGACTGATGTACCAGCAGTGGTGTGAACCTCAGGGGCGTCCACCTGAGATGATGTCATCCATTCCAGATATATAAGGTCTCAGAAATCGCTAACTAATTGAGTTAGCACGGGGTTACTCTACCTAAGCTGCTCTGCCTCCTCAGACTTACCAGAGGTACCCGCTCCTCGGGGTCCTCGCTCTCTCTTTGTTTTTCAGGTCAGTCAGGAACTGGTTCTCGCTTCTTGAGGGCCCATGTTCCCTGACTGGTTGCTGAATACTTATTCTGCCTGGAAGTCATCGCTGCCTACTTCACCAGTGAGTTACCTTCTCTCTCTCAGATCTTTCCCTGGAACCAGGTACTCGCTCCTTGAGGGCCTAACTCATTCCAACACCTGGACTACTTCTAGAGACTATTGTGTGAGTGTTACCATCAAGGTTCTGTTCCTGAACTCTGCATACCCTGCCTACTCACTATATTCAGTTACTCTACAGCTCAGTTATCCAAGATCGCTGTTCCAGTACCTGAGGGACTACAGCCCTGGTGGGCACTTCCAGCTCACTACTGCCACCTCTGGTGGTTCAATATACTGTTTAATAAAAGAACTAGTGTGTGTCTGTCTCCATACTCTGAGCCTGACCTGTGGTCCGTCTTGGGATCTTTCCCCGGGGCATGGTCATCTGCCACCGGCCCAAGGATCCACCCACAACTACCTCAAACACCAATATCCAGGCCCTTAAGCACCAGCAGCAGGAGTGTGTCTTGCTGCTGCTTGTCAACATCCTGCACCTGCTTCCAGATATCCCACATATATTAGCTCATGTAGAATGGTAGACAACTTTGCAGGCAATAAGCATAGCCCCCTGGACGACTTTTATTCCAAAAGCGTCCATCATTCTGTGATCCTTCCTTCCCCAGGGGCACTGAGGAATGGGTCTTAACCTTCTTGAGAGTGGATTTGACTTCCACAGATTGGTGGGGTAGCTGAAGCTTCTCAAATCTGAGATCCTTCTGGATGAGATAGATCGTCCTCCTTCCTGTTCACGGGAGGCACTGTGAAGAGGTGTTCCCATATCCTCAACAGCAACTCCCCAAGAATCTTGTGCAATGGGACTGCCACAATCTCCTTGGTAGGCTCCATGAACTGGAGGATATTGAGCATTTTGTGCCTGGTATCCTTTTTAGTTATTAACTGAAAGGGGATGGCTTCCGCCATCAACCTGACAAATCCTGCAAAGGAGAGGTCCTCTGTTGAGGATTTCCTTCACTCCTCTGGAGGAGATAGATCTGAGGCGAGACCATCAGAAACATCATTAGAGTACCTAGATCAGACATTCCCCCAGGGGTCATAGGTGCCCTCATACCTCACTGTTATTGACTGGTGATGTGGGCTCTGGGTATTCGGTCATTGCCCAGCAGTGCAGGCACTGATGGAACTGGACATGGGGCTGCATGCCCTGGTACCTTTGCCAGTCTGAAGGGAACTTTCTCAGCTAAGGAACCGGAAATGACAATAGGATTGACAGGAGGAGGTGGCAGTGCTCCACAGGTCAGTGATACCATCCTACGAACTGATGCTGGCTGGGTTGGTAATATGCTGATGAGTGCATGTAGGGATTCCAGCAGTGGGTCGCGAAGTGACAGTGCCAGCACTATTAGTGCCATGACACTGATGCTGCGCATCATCTTCTTGACGTCCAGCTGCACATACCTTTCCAGTTCCTCCTCAAACACTGCCAATGCCAACACAGGCTGGGACAGAGGAGGTGTAATCAGATCCTCTTCAGAACTGAAAGGAGGATAGGTGGCTGGCATCAGAACCGAATGAGTCTGTGGCGCACCCCCAGCCTTGATGAAGGACTGGCTGTTATCACTGCAGGGCAATCACAGAAGAAGCTGGTGCATCAATGGGGACTGATGCCAATGCTTCTTTGGCTTCCCTCAATGCTCGGCACAGTCCTTCCCCAGTGCTGAGGTCAATGACTAGGAACCCGACATCATCAACCTGGATGAGCCCAAAGATGGCCGGTCTCTGGCGTCCATTTCAGCTGACAACATTGATAAAACTGACGGCCCCACCTATGTTGATAGCTCGGTGTGCCTCAGTGTGCCTCCAAGGTCTCTCAATGCCGATGCCTTCAATGCCAATGATGATGGATCGATCTTCTCTGACCCAATTTTACATCACTTCGGGTTCATCTTGATGCACTTGCTGCAACCCTGGACATTGTACGATACCCCAAGGCAGAGGACACATCTATCATAGGGGTCCATGATAGACATGGTCCTCATGCACCAGGAGCTTTGCTTAAATCCTGAAGTGGACTTGTTATCATGAAATAAAAGGGACACGAGTTAGAAATCAATGGCGGTAGCCATCAGTGGTCATTGGGCATTGAATATACTGCCTAGTTTGATGGACTCTCAACCTGGGTAACATCAAGCTAGGTTGAGAGAACATTGTACAAATCGCATCTTTATGTGTGTTTCCTCACTTTGAAGGTCATCAAATGTTCACAAGAGTGTACTGTTCTGTTCGTACGTCTCACTCTGAATGTCAAAGTGGCCCCTAACCCCTACACTACTACCTAAACCTCACCTCGAGTAGGTGGGCCTCATATAGAAGTATAAATACCTAACTACTATAAGGCCCTTATAGCCAAACTGTTAGAGAAAAAGTGAGGCTCCCACCCGACAGCATAAGGGCAGAAACAAAGAGACTGAAGGGGACCCTGCATGGATGTGTGGTATATTGCATGGTGAGCATACTCAATGAGGCTTAGTCAACATTTTAGAAGCTATGACAGAAGTTTCCTGTGCCATGCTCCATCTGATGATGTCACCCAAATGTGAGGACTGCCATCCTGCTTGTCCTCAAAGAAATAATAATACATCAATAAGATCAAATACAATAGCACTCAATAGCAAATTACAATACAAATGCATATCCCCACTCACTTCCATCAAAGGGGAGTAGGGAAAAAATGAGCCCCATCTCTCCTGCCCCTAAAAAATAAATCCTGGTGCTCTTGAAGGCAGCAGGATATCTCAGCAGGAGTCAAGGATCTCAGATGAAAGTTGTTTCTCCTCATTCAATGACATCTCCAGATGAACAATTTGGCTGTGATATTCTCAATAACCTCCTCTCCTCCCTTTCATTTCCATTTTTAGGATCTTTATTATATGGTCAGAATTGTAATTGTAACCCCCTTCTATGGGTGGAGGGGGGCACATAAATAACTCGGGGATAGTGAGTAGAAGCTGGAACAGAAACAATGTAAGCAAAATCAGTGCATGCATGTTTACATTACATATTTAGTCTCTCATACTCTACAGGAGACAGAAACCTATGGCATTATTATAAAGAATTTATTAGCATTGGAAAAGAGAGAAAAATTAGCTTTTTGTAACTTAAAAACAGAAAAAACACAATTCTCACCCTTTTCTCGCAGTTCTCAGTTCAAGTATATTAAAAGTCCCTAAAACCCTCAAACTTTTGGCCAGCATATGATTTCCCTGTTCAATCTTATGTGTTTGCCAAATACTTTACATGACGTTGTCTACAGTCCAGTTGCTCCATTTGGGTAATAATGCAGTTGCTGTCAGCTTAGGGAATCTTTGATGACTTCTAATGCTCCAAGTGGATCAGATAGTCATTGCTTCACAGAGAAAGTGTCACAAATACCCTACCAAAATAAAATACAATTCCCTGTCTACTCTGAATAAAATTGTGACCAATCTTTGGATTAGTCCCTAAAACAGTTTTCCTAACACTAATAGCATTTACTTATTTCACAAATTTATAGTCCGCAGTTCACAGAGCATCAATGCAGATTACAACCAAAATATACAATAAAATATACAGTACAATAAAATAATAAAATACATGATCAAACAAAACAAAATATAACAAACATTAATTAAAAGCTTCAGAGAATAAATAGGTTTTCAATGCCTTTCGAAACATCATATAATGAATAATAACACGAAGCTCGTTCAATATAGTATTCCACAATTTAGGATCCAAGACAGAAAAAAACTTTAGAGTGAGTGCCATTAACCTAACAGATGTATGAAATGGGACTATTAACAAATGCTGAGAAAGAGATCACAGTGGGCAAGCAGGTACATAAGGAATTATATATTTCTTTAAACAAAGGAAATCAGCATACAGAGATTTATGTACCAAAGACAGTATCTTGAACGTCACCCGCTGCTTTTTTGGAAGCCAGTGCAGTTTTACTAAATAAGGAGAAATACTATCACCATATTTTAAGTAAAAAATTAATCTAACTGCAGCATTCTGAGCAAGCTGTAAAATATGCATAAGTAATTTAGGGATTCCTCCCTATAATGAATTACAATAATCCAATTGAGCATAAACTATGAATTGAATGACTAAAGTAAATTCAGGCAAGAGACGATATTGCTTCAAGGGACGCAATAATCGAAG
Source organism: Rhinatrema bivittatum (assembly GCF_901001135.1). NCBI lineage: Eukaryota > Metazoa > Chordata > Amphibia > Gymnophiona > Rhinatrematidae > Rhinatrema > Rhinatrema bivittatum. The sequence continues at coordinate 39,943,040 of NC_042620.1, forward strand.
TTTAAAAAATGTAACACAAAACACATTCTTCACTTGTTCCATGAAAGTTATCTTTGAATCCAACTACTCCTCTAAATTCATAGCCTCTGCACATAATTGTAACTGATCATTGCCTGGAGAGGATAACCTTAAAACAAGAGGCATAGGCAAAGAACCCAACCATAAGATTGTGTTTTTTTGCGATATTCAAGATCAAGTTATTATCCCTGAACCAACAACCTACACGTTCCATACAATCTATAAAAGTAACCCCAGGAAATTCCCCAGCCAAATCACTTGGCAAATGAAATTGCACATCATCAGCATAGACTCTACAAATTACAGACAAAGCAGATAATTCTAAGACTAGTGGCTACAAAAATATATTAAAAAGTACTGCCGAAAAGGCAGATGCCTGAGGGACTCTCCAATTATTAGAATATCATGTACAATAATCAAATGTAATATAAACCTGCTGAGATCTCCCATGTAAAAAAGAAAAGAACCATTTCAATACTGATCCTCTAATTCCAATGTTTAGCAATCTTCTCAATAATTTAGCATGTGAAATAGTATTGAATGCTGATTTAACATCTAACTGGACTTGATACCACTCTTCTTATATTCTAAATTACATTGAATATCATCTAACAGGGATACTAACAGTGTCTCACTACCTTGACCTTTCTGAAATCCAAACTGATCATTATGCAGGATATCATATGTATCTAAAAAAAATCACTATGAAATAGTCCAAAAATCTGCACTCATGTTGACCAAGAATATGTACAAATATGAGCTGAAACATGTATCTGCTGTGATGTTGACCTATATTATGAATGCTAGCACAAAATGTAATTGTTGACTAAGAATATGAAGGTTGATTTTGTAAACCGTTGTGATCTTATTCTGGAATGACTGTATATAAAATGCTTAAATAAATAAATAAATAAATAAATAAATAAATAAATATCTGAAGAATAGACAGATCTTTCATCCCTGGCCTAATTACAACTCTTTTTAAGATATTCGGAATAGATGCAGAATGCAAAGAGAGATTAATGAACTGGAACAAGAAGTTTTCAAATAATGGAATCCTATTCTTAATAAGGGATCAAGATGAACATTATAGATCTTTAATCTAAATAACATGTAATTAGCATGGAAGGATCTTCCCTAATACTGTTCAGCCAGTGAGAAATAAAACCAAACCAAAATTTGTCTAAAAATCGCCTTTTGTGCCCTTCCTAAAAATAATCAAAAGGCTATGCTTGCTTGAGTTGATTTGGATAAGAGGGCAGCCCAATAGCAAACTCCCTGCAGCAAAGAAATCGTTTTCTTTTTTCCCCCCTCACACTGCCAAAAAGACTGAGATTCAGAAATTAATTCATCATCCCTTTCTTTTCCCTCTTTCTGCAAAGCACAGCCATTATTTACAGACTTCAAAAGGACAACAATGATTGGTTTGGAAGTCTCATTAGCACTCAGTTCCTTGCCTCCTATTGGCTACAGGGATGTACAGGCAATATATTGCTTAAAAATTAAATTTCAACAGTGTCTGATAGTTTCACAGAGAGAGAGAGAGGGTCAATGATAATATCATCCTCCCTTCCAGCAGAGTCCATAGTGTCACAGGGTCTAGCTTATAACCCCATCACATTTATTTAAACAAACTTGACATGGTGTGTCAATTTTTTTAAAAATATACTGTGATTGTGTTTTTCTTTTGAGAGCATCCACTAGTGATTTTCTGAATGCACCAAGAAACACTCTGTTCAGTTAACTATTTAGATATTATATCCCCACAAAAATAAAAAACAGGCTTTATAAAATGAATGTTGCTCTATTTGGAGTTTAGGGCTTTTTTCTGGGTGCACAACACTTGATTGTTCTGTAATGTTCCCGTCCTTATCCCACTGGCCTCTTAGAAGTCCTTTTGCAATATAGCTTTTTCTATAGGCAAGGAGCAGGAAGCAGTTCTTTCTGAATAAGGCCCAGACTGTTGCAGTGAGAGTTTACAGTTTGCTGAAGCACTCAGGAAGGAATTGGATCACCATTGGGGACTGGGGAAGAAACTGTTCCCTTAGAGAGTACCAAGCCCCAAAATATGGTCCTTCTTTAGACTACATTAGAAGGTGGAATGTGAGCTTGGTTGATTTCTGAGTTGGTCCAGTTGAAGTATCTTAACTTACCTTATTAATTAATCAATCAATTAATTAATTAATTAAAACAGTTGACAGGGCATTTAGCAAAGAAGAAATGTCTGACTATGGATAAGTTTTACTGTTGAACTGTAAGCAGAGCTAAAACTGTAAAGAACTAGGATAGGGATTTACTTGAAAAAGAATAACTTCATTAGATGAAGTACAAGGACCTCAGAAACTATTCACCTTTAGATATTCCGTGTTTCCATTTGTGGGTCATTTGTACATTTTGTAAAGACTGGAATGATATATGAACAGTACTGTTCCAATTACAACATAAATGCATGTCATAAATCATCAAATTTTAATAAATTATCATAAAATAATATTTTATTTTTTTATTTCTTTTACTGAGAAATTTCATTTTGCCAGGAATAACAATTATTTCTTGGTTATGAATGGCCTGTTTTCTGAAATACTCAACATATTATTCCTATCCTGGTTTTTTGACTAAGCTCAGTTATGTATGGAATATAGATTAAATTGCTTCTGATTGCATGTTTTGTTATATATTGGGTAAAGTACTTACCTATGTAAGCTAACAGCCCAATTCCTACAGTCAGCACAGCTAAGTAGACCAGGACTGCAACCAAAATGCACTGTCTTGGTGAATTTCCTTTTTTCTTTGTCCCTGTGATATAATAAAACAGAATGCAAATGACAAAGCCTTGCTGAGCAAGACAGTCCATTTCCATACACTTCATTGATCACCGCTTGAGTGTAGAGTACTAGTAACAGTCCGGTTAATGGTGCTGATCCTGGAGAAAACAGGATTTTTGGCACATGATCACCCCTTTTGTTGGATCACTCTAAAAATTAGCCAGCGATGTTGTCGCTGCTGTTCGCAAGCCTCTTTGGATCTGAAGATGTATCCCCCTTGCCTGTGCATCATTATTGTCATGCACAGGTCCAAGGAAATGGATAACAGCTTGCCAAGAATCCTTTACTCTCTGAACTAATGAATGATTTCAAGGAGATGCAATGCTCTGGAATATTTCAAAGAAAAATATTTCCAAAGTTCCCATGATAAATGTAAATATGCATTGTTGCAAATTGAAAGCAGATATTTCAAAGCACAGAGAGGTGCCGAGTCAATGGAATAACTTGGAAACAAACGCACTTTACACTATAAACCAGTTTTGAAAGAAATTGCTTAGAGAGCAGCTACCATTCCAAAAGTAATTGCACAGTCAGAGCATTTAACTAGTTTCAGCTTCATTTGCGATATTCCAAGTATAATTTAAATAATATTCTAATTGTAAAATAAAACATCATTGTTAGTTTATATACTTAGTTCATCTTTATCTGTAATAATACTTGACCATTCTACAGTGCAATGCAGTAGCATTAATCCATTACTTGCATTGGACTGATTTGATGAATGGAACAGATCTCTTGAACGCTCATCACAAATGTAGAGTTAGTCCAATGAAAAATTCTCACCAACAGCTTGTTTGTTGACCCTTATTTCTACATATTCAAGTGGACTAGCACAATACTTTGCATTGCATCTGGTAGACTTAGCTGTCCCTGTTTATGCTGACTGACGTATTAGCAGTTTCACCAAAATGAATAGAATATACGTTACCACTCATGTCAAACATAGACATCTCGTTCAAAGGAAACATCATGTCGCCTGCATTCATGAATGACTTAGCATTGATTATGGTCTCTTCTGAATTGCTGTCCACAACTTCCATGGCAAATCTTGAATTCAGATTCTCACCAAAGCTCCTGCTCATTCAGAGAAAGAAAGAAGAGGAATAACTTCTCAATTTCGAGACTGCAGTTTTATTCTGCTTGGTGTGCATTTCCTACTTGTAAGCAGTTTCGGTTTTCCAAACATTTAAAATGTGCCATCAGCAATCGATTTCGGCCCATGAAGCAAGCAGTGCATTGCCTTTATCATAATGTTCCAGAACACATTGTAACCTTTACCAGTCTTTCCACTGATTGTATGCAAGATAATTGGAAAATGGAATCTTCTTTTGCATTTTGAAAAAAAAAAAGAGAGCCTGGTCCATAGATTAAGTTCCCACCCCATATTTTGGAAAGTGGTAAAAGCAAACCTAAGTAGGAACAAATTTCATTCTGAACCAGTGTAACTTTATTTATTTATTTCTATTAACCTTTGCTGTGATATAAAGTCCCAGGTTGGTAGCACAACCCCTGCCCCTTCTCTCCCCCAAGAACAACAAAAACGGAAGTCCTTCGTGTATCTAAGGAGAAGATACAGCACAGGCAGCAGCAGCCGTGGAGGCTTCCCTAGGCGTCCACATAAATGCGTTCCAGCCCTTTTCTTGAGAGACCTTCTAAAATGCACCACAGGAGGCCCCCACTTTCTGTGTCCATGCAATACTTGTGTTTTAGCTGGCACTCGAAACCAGGGCACCAATTATATGTTCTCCTTTCTTCTGGCCACTGCGGCCTGATCTGCACTGCTCTGGGAAGCTGCCTTGATCTTGCTTTTCAAACTCCTTCCTACATAGCAGTGCTCCGAGTTGGCCTCCTTGTGGATGGAGGCTGTTAATCGCTGAGCCCAGAAGGCTGCCGGTGACTATACACAAACGGTCATTAGAGCAATTGTATATAGCAACGTTTGAAGCTGGGCTTCTAATGCAAAATTCTATAAAAAGAAAAACTGTTTCCTGAATTGCCCCATGGAGTGGTCAACATCACGACTTTATAACCGGGGTGGAACCCAAACCTCCATGTGATTTATACTCTGTCATCTTTTAAGTAACCAAAAAGCAGCCCTCCTCGAGTCACAGGAAGGAGAGTTTCTTTAATGATTGCTGAGTTTCTGAAATTGATTTCTTCATTTGAGTCATAGGACCAATGTTGCATTTCCTTCATTCCTTGTTCTAATTTTCGAGAAACGTTGGCTCCTCCTCTGAATTAAACATAAAAGGCCACAATTAGCATTGTTTTTAAATAATTAATGCATGTACTAATAACTGGAATGCTGAAATTAGATTTTAAAAAACAAACAAACCTTCTGTTGTATTTCAGATCATCTGATTTAGAGATTCTGAAGTTAGATCTTGAAAGCAAAGATGGCTGATATGCTAAGTAGCAAGATATTTTGCCAAGTCTGCTTCATGTGCTAAAATGGCAAATTATGTATATTATTTGTGATAGAGCATGCTATTTTCCCCTTTAGAGTACAAAGCAGAACTTTGCAAAATATTTTGACTTTGCGAATAGCAAATTTTCTTGCGGAGTTTTATACTTGCAAAACTATATCTAAATTAAATGTTAATGAGTATCTGCAATGCAAAATTACACAAAGTAGCTCATTAACTATTAGCGCACAGTAAAACTACAGTCTGTGCAAAATTAGATTCGCAAAGGTAGTTTTGCAAAAACATTAACTACACCTCAAAGCTTTTGTGAAATGTTCTGTAGAAAAACTATCAGGTGAATTTTAAAAGCCTGGCGTATGTATCAATTAGGAATGTGTGCATATGTCGGGCTCGGGTGTGCCGAACGGATTTTAAAAGCCACTGAGATAAGTGCATATCTCCCGGAGTGCGCACATCTCGAAGTTTTCAGAAAGGGGTGGGGCTTGGGCGTAGTCTCGGCAGGGCATGGGCATTTGATACCGTGTACCTGAGATGTGCACGTAAATACTTACATGCCCAGGCGCATGCCAAGATTCCTTGCAGCGTAACTTTATTTCTACTGTGGATGACGTGTAGGCAGATCAGCGGGGTTTTAAGGGTCAGGGTTAACTGGGGGGAAAGAAGGCTATTAAACTGGCGGGGTTTGTAAGATCTAACTCTTAACTGGGCAAACTGGGAATGAACTAGTTTTGGAGGCAATGGCGTCGGCGGACGCCCATTTTAAAATCCCCCCACTTATGCGGTAGAAGCAGCCTTTGCGTGCACAGGCGTGTGTCCACTTGAAATTGGGCGCACAAGTGTACGCGGCCAGGCCATTTTATAACATACGCATATGCACGTGTATGTTATTAAATGGCCGCGTCCCAGGGAGTGGGCCGACACACATGTGCCCATGTGCGCCCACATGCTGGTTTTAAAATTCGCCTTTATGTGCACTATTTTGCTACTGTGCTTATTTGCATACAAATCCTTGCTTGTTAAGTTGCCAGTAATGCATGCAATATTTTCACAGTTAGAATATCAGCCTCAGAGATGGCTATCAAATTAAAAGGACTTTTCTAAGTCTGTTTAATTACCAATAGCTACAAAGAGAAAAGGAGAGCAAACGTTCATTAATTATTCTATTTTCTATCAATTTATTATACCAATGGAAAAATCTATTTATGATCTGAAAGTTTAGTTAACATCTGCTGAAATTGAAGCCCTTGATGTCTTCAATGAAACTTACGTACACACGTTCAGTGGGCTCTATTTATAACAAAACCCTTTTATTATAAACGTTTTCTTATAGCAAACAGAAGCCTTATCCCTAAAGTAATACACACATCATATTTGTCATATTCTTCATGTAGCTCCTGTTATTGAAAATCACTTCTGTAAGTGAAGTGATTCATTTGTTGGAACCCAATCTTCTTGCTATTAAAAAAGACCCACTATGTTCACCAACTCATTTGTCAAAATAAATAGTCAGGACACATAACAGAACTGTATAGGGGCTCAGAAGCTGCACAACATGAAACAGAGAGAAAGCAGTTGTCATTATCATTAAGAGGTAGACTAAGATAAATAGAGGACAAAGCAGAAGGAAAGAAAAACCCAACAAGCCGATACAGTATGGTGCGCTCAGCTGAGCGCACCGTTTAGTATGCGATTGGCTGCGCATTTTCGATGCACATCTATTACCTCTTTTACTCTAAGGGGTAATAGCGCGTCAAAAACGTGCGGCCAACCCCCTGAAAACTAATAGCGCTCATCACTTGCAAATACATGTTGATGAGCCCATTAGTTAGCCGCCCGGGATACTGAACGTAAAAGGAGGGGCCAAAGGCACCCGGAAAAGTGTACAGAAAAGCAGAAAATACTCCTTTTCTATACACCCTCCAACTTTAAGATGGAGGAACCAAAAATTTAAAAAAAAAAAAAAAAAAAATCTGCCCACTGGTCCAGCAGGTTAGAAAAACAGACACTCACTTTTACCAGCATCTGTTTTCCTAACCCATGGCTGTAAGTGGTTCGAGAACCGATGCCGATAAAATAGTGTCGGTTGTCGGGACCCGCTGACAACCACCTCTTCGCTCATAAGGAGGCGCTAGGGATGCACTATTGTCCCTAGCACCTCCTTATTAGCATGACCCCCCATTTACATACAGAATCGCATGCTCAGGAGAGGTGGCTGGGCGTGCAGCGGGAGAGTGCCCACTCAGTGTTGAATTTTTATTTGAGAGATACCACCTTATCCTATTCTATAAGCTATCCCAAATCCACAAACCTTGTGTCTAATCCTCCCGGAAGACAAACTGTATCAGGTCTTAACTCAGCGCTGGAACCCCGGTCAGTTATTGTGGGGGAATTTCTACACTCGTTTGGCCAGCTGATCAGGGCTTTTTTTTTTAGGGATTCTTTTAGGGATTCTGCACAGATGCTTTAGGCAGGGTGCGAGAGAGATGGGAAGCTGGGCACGATGGGCAGGGCGTGGAGGTGATGCTGTATCAGAGCCTGAGCCGCTAAAGAAGGGAGCATTGTGCTGGAGCGCCATGAGTATGTCAGAGGTGCAAGACTGAAGGTTATAATAGGGTTACGCAATTATCTTTAGGGATTGTGGGATTACTACGTCTGCAGTGTAATGTTTGATACGTCTCCCCTTTTCTATGGTATTTGAAGGGAGGAAGCCCCATGAATTTGTTTTTATTTCACTGTATGTAAAAGTGGGTTTGCCCTGGGAGGCAGGCACTTTCATTTACAAGGCAAAATAAAAGAAGACCTTTGACAATTTAAGCCCCGGCTGCCATTAGAGATCCGGCCAGTGCCATTTTGCATGGCAAAAATTAACATTGGTGCCGGCCTCATTCTGCTGGAGCCATTTGTTAATAGCCAAATAAGCAAGGTAGGAGGAACCGGGGATCGCTCTTAACCCATGAAGAAATTAAAAAAATACAAGAGGGTAAGAGAGTCTGGGGGAGGGCTGTGGAGGGGGCCCTAGAGTGACGGGGGGGGGGGGGGGGGGGTTAGCATCGGTGACAGCTTAAATTTTTTATTAAAACAAAGCTAACGAAAATAAACAAAAGTTAATTTGTTTTTCTTTTGTTTTGCTTTTAAAAAAAATGAAATAAACGCATAGACGGTGGTCAGCCACCACCAACCTGTCACTACTGACCCATTGGGTTCTGGGGATTTATAGTCTTATTGTACTGTAAGTAAGTTTAGGGGTGCAGGGACCTGTCTGCTACAGGACACTTCCAGTTCCCTTCCCACTTCACTTCACAATCCTAAGTTCAGGAAAAGACAACGTGTTCTCCTCAGAATTAGACTTTTATTTATCAGATTTGGCAGAGTTTAGCATTTAGAAGATAACAACAATTCCTATTCCCTAACATCCTGGCCACTAAGCACCAGTTTACCCTAAAGAAAGTTCTGTACAATGGGTGGTTTCAAACATGCCATAAACCTTAGCTTGCCTAATATATTAATACTTATGGCTAACTTACTTACCCTTGGTCCCAACTTCAGGCGATTTCTCAGTGTTTACCCCTGAAGCAAGCTTTGGCTGGAAGTCTGAAGAACTGTCTGGGAAGGAGGCTTGCTTCCGGGTCTGGTACTGGCAGAGCTGCCGGGCTGCTCTCGGCTCCTCACCACCTCAGATCCCTTGCCACCGTCTGATTCTAGGCAGGCCATCTCTTCTCTCCAGTCTCCTGGCCACAATTTGTGTTCTCCCTTCTTGATAACAGGGGTTTCTGGGGCTGCTTCAGGTTCACTCTCTTCTCCTTATTTGCCCCCCCCCCCCCCCCCGTCTTATACTTTCCAGCTGATAAATATACATAAGCTCATGTATAACCATGTAGTAGGTGGAGGGTCTTTGCTGCATTGCAGGTTTTTTTCCCTCCCCTTTTCTTCAGGGGGAGGAGGGAGGTTCCTGTAATGTCTGGACCAAGGCTGAATGCCAACATCACTGTTTTTTCAATTTCAGAATGTTCCCCCTTCATCCAAGGGTGGGGGGGTCACTCTGACCTCTGGACTTCCCTTGGCCAGTCTGTGACTTCTGCTTATGAGCTGAGCTTGTTGCATTGTCCCTCTGCCTTGGTTTTATTTACACAGGAGCTTACAAACAGGCAGATCTTGATAAGTATCTTTCAGTTCTGGTTTAAAGCTCTTATCTGCACAAAGTTTCTTTAGCAGTGACAGTGTTTTTGGCTTGTCAACATACTTGTCTGTATCCTTCTTTGGCTAATATGATTCATATTAGGTGCTTTCAGTGGTTAAACATGAGATATCTCCCTACAGTACCAACCTGGCTACTTGATGGCAAGCAGGCAATTGTTCTTTGTTCAGGGGGTGGGGAGATGCATGGGATGAGGAACCTGTTATTAACCAGCATAGATTTACCCAAAGGAAGTCTTGCCTTATAAATCTACATTTTTTTGAAGGAGTGAATAAACATGCAGACAAAGGTGAACTGGTAGATATGGGGGCAGATTTTAAAAGCCCTACGTGCGTATATCCAGCTGGATTTATGCATGTAGGGGGGGTTATGTGCGCCGAGCCTATTTTGCATAGGCCCGACGTATGTCCTGGGGCTTGAAAAAAGGGGTGGAGCATGGGTGGTCCGGGGCATGGCCAGAGGCCTCTGTAGGGCCCCTAGGCCGGGGACCACATGCTGGCACTTGGCCGGCACGCGCAACCTACGCCTGCCCAGAGGTAGGTGCAACTTGCAAAACAAAGGTATAGGGGAGTTTTATATAGGGCTGGGGGGCGGGTTAGGTAGGGGAAGGAAGGGGAAGGTTGGGGGGGCGGAAGGAAAGTTCCCTCCAAGGCCGCTCTGATTTTGGAGCGGCCTCGGAGGGAACAGGGAAAGCCATCGGGGCTCCCCTAGGGCTCAGTGCGTGCAAGGTGCACAAGTGTGCAACCCCTTGTGCGCGCTGACCCTGGATTTCTTGTGCATGGCTGCGCATGCATGTTATAAAATCGGGCATAGATTTGTGCGCGCCAGGTTGTGCACACAAATCTTTGCCCACGCATAGGGATTAAAATCTGCCCCGTGGTGTATTTGGATTTTCAGAAGGCATTCACAAAATCCCTCATGAGAGACTTCTAAGAAAACTAAATATTGATGTGATAGGATGAAATGTCCTTTTGTGGACTGCAAACTAGTTAAAAGACAGGAAACAGAGAGTAGGATTAAATGGTCAGTTTTCACAGTGGAAAAATGTAAACAGTGGAGTGCCTCAGGGATCTATTCTTGGACTGGTGCTTTTTAACATATTTATAAGTGATCTGGAAAGAGATACAACAAGTGAGGTGATCATATTTGCAGATGACACAAAATTATTCAGAGTAGTTAAATCACAAGTGAATTGTGATAAATTGCAGGGGGACCTAGCGAGACTGTCCATATGGAAGATGAAATATAATGTGGACAAGTGCAAGGTGATGCATATAGGGAAAAATAACCCATTCTGTAGTTATACAATGTTACGTTCCGTTTTAGGAGTTATCACCCTGGAAAAAGATCTGGGTTTCATAATTGATATTACATTGAAATCATTAGCTCAGTGTGCTGTGGCGGTCAAAAAAGCAAACAGAATATTAGGAATTATTAGGAAGGGAATGGCAAATAAAACAGTGGATGTCATAATGCTTCTGTAGCACTGAATGGTTAGACCACACCTTGAATACTGTGTAATTCTGGTTGCCGCATCTCAAAAAAGATATAGTTGCATTGGAGAAAGTACAGAGAAGGGCAACCAACATGATAAAGGGCATGGAATGGCTCCCCTAAGCGGAACGGCTAAAGAGGTTAAGGCTGTTCAGCTTGGAGAAGAGACGGCTGAGGGGGGATATGATAGAGGTCTTTACAATCATGAGAGGTCTAGAATAGGTAGATATGAATCGGTTATTTACTCTTTTGGATAATACAAGGACTAAGGGGCACTCCATGATTTTAACAGTTAGCACATTTAAAACAAATTGGAGAAAATTCATTTTCACTCATTTTGCCAGAGGATGTGGTTAAGGCAGCTGATGTTAGCTGGGTTTAAAACAGGTTTAGATAAGTTCCTGGAGGAAAAGTCCATAAACTTCTATTGATCAATAGGGAATAGCCACTGCTTGTTGCTGGCATTTGTAGCATGAGATCTGTTTAACCGGCCTGATATCTCTGATGATGGTCGGTCAAGAAAAACTACAATAAATAAATAAATAAATACTTGCCAGATACTTGTGACTTGGATTGGCCACTGTTGGAGACAGGATACTGGGCTTAATGGACCATTGATCTGAACCTAGTATGGCATATCTTATGTTTTTATGTTATGTTCTTAACCTTCATTCTTATATCCATTTCCATATTTGAATATGTAGCTTTATTTATTTATTTATTCATTCATTCAGGCATTTTATATACCGAACATATCATATGCACTTCACGTCAGTTTACATAAAAGTTGGATAAGTCATTAACACTTTATCCCAAAAACTCACAATAAAATGAAATTTAAAATACATTAAAATGAGATTAAAAATGAAACATAATTAAAATAAACCCCGTTTATCCAATAAATATATAGCTCTTAATAACAATCTAGACTAGAAAATCTTGACTAATCTTTGGTAATCTTTCTGCAGACCAGAGTAAAAAAAAAAAACATTTCCTGCAATTTCTAACCCACAGAAAGTCTTCGCATATAGGAGAATATATACCACACATGGCAAATCCCTTTAACATGTGTTGGAAGGCTCACCACACATTAATTCATCAGACCCTATGTATATCCTGAACATTTCTTTTGTCATCCGGGAACAATTTTTTCATGTTAATTCTATTGTACCTGTAGGGATATTTGTATCTGAGATAGAAGTTGTAGCTTTCAGTAGAAGGAGCCTTCTTTAAAATCTCTTTCTCACTGCATCTCTTTGTTACTGCCATCCTGGTAGTCATGTTTGATCAGTATTATCCTTTATAATAAAGATCAGTGTAGCCACAGGAGACCTTCCCCTAATGTCAACCCTTGTTAAAGTAATTACTTTGGAATATGACCAGAATTTTCAGCATGCTAAATGTTAAACTCATTTAGTATAATTACTGAAGATGTGCTAATCTACATGAGAGCACTGAGAGCAATGGTTGAGCACAGACTACTGCTAGGGATGGATGGCAACGCCAAGCACATTAGGGGACGCGTTGTGCTAATGTCATCCACCTTTGAGCATATCATAAGCTCCAGTTGCTAAGTGGGACTATAGTGAAAAGATGGGTTATACGACACTACACTCTAATAAATAAAATCCGGGCTGATACTCAATACCTGCAGATGTGCCCACCACCAGGAAAGGGCACAGGCGATTCAGATTCTTCATTGCATGTATAAGTGCCTCATTTGACAAAGTGGGATCCCTACAAACCATAGTTCCTGGATAAGAGACTGACACATTTATTTATTTAGCCATTTTACATACCGTCGTTCCAAGTGAAGATCACAACGGTTTACATCATGAGATAAATATTATAGGTAGACAATTACATTCATCTGATGTGTTCGTATATCATACATTTTAGTGAAAGACACATACATTGACTAAGGTGGTCAGGGAAATACAGGGATGAGGTAGCACTTTTAATACAATTAGGGCCGGATTTTAAAAGGGCTACGCGCGTAACCCTTTTAAAACCCCCCTGCGCGCGCACGCAAGCCCCGGGACGCGCATAAGTCCCGGGGCTTCGCAAGGGGGGCTTGTCGGGGGCATGGCGCCGGCCTGGGGCATGGTCAAGGCCTCTGGACCAGCCCCCGGGTCGGGTGATGGCACACCAGCAGCCCGCTGGCGCACGCAGAGTTACGCATGCCAGAGGCAGGCGTAACTTTAACAACAAAGGTAGGGGGAAGGTTTAGATAGAGCTGGGGGGTTGGGTTAGGAAGGGGAAGTGCGGGGGGGGGGGGGGGGGTAAGAAGGAAAGTTCCCTCCGAGGCCGCTCCGATTTCAGAGCGGCCTCGGAGGGAACGGGCAGCGCGCGCAGGGCTCGGCGCACGCAAGTTGCACAAATGTGCACCCCCTTGCGCGCGCCGACCCCGGATTTTATAAGATACATGCAGCTATGCGCGTATCTTATAAAATCCGGCGCACTTTTGTTCGCGCCTGGTGCGCGAACAAAAGTGCGTGCGCGCGCGTAGATTTATAAAATCTACCCCTTAGTGTTTTTTTTTCCTGGACAGCTGTTAAGAGATCTGGGCAGGTTCTGCTGAGTGGCTGGGAATGGATACTGTGGCAGCAAAGCTTATTTATGGATAGCGATATGGAAAGATATTTGCAGCAAAAGCAAAACAAAAAGTAAAGGTAATGACAAATTTCACATTTTTTTTAATTTATTTTTTTGCCATTCGCATAGGAATTATCCCATCAAAGTCTATGGGAAATGGTCTTGTGAATGTGCAAATTGTGCAGAATAGTCACAAAATGATTGCTGAGATGAATATTTTTACTTCTTGCTTGTCCTTATTTCAAAGGGTGGAGACTAAGTGCTTAGGATACCAACTTCAGAGCATGCTGATTCCCTTAGGCTTTGAAATCCCTTCATCTCATCTCATCCCAAAACATCACTGCATGAAAGGTGTAAAATATTCTTAAGAAACAGACTCATGGTCGAAAGTACAAATTCAGGGTAATCTGTAATGACAAACATGACCTACATGGCCTCTTCTTAGTTCTTCATTGGACCATGTCACCAAGAATTTGGGAGCCTGTCGAGGTGGACTCCAGATCAACTTTCAGTTCTGTTTCCATGTAAAGAAAAATTTAAAAAAAGGAAAGAATATTAGCAACTTGGCATTACGAAAATGGCATTTGTCAGCTTTTATAAAAAAGCCATACTAGTGCTTTTAATTGCTGGAGCTGCAAAAAAAAATAAATTACAGCATCTTCCCCTTCTGAACAATTTTCAACATCATTTGTACACCCTCTTCACTTACTAGGACACAGAAATGCATTTATTTGGAAGACGGAGCATTGTAGATGGGCAGATAGTTTAATTTGCACAGTTTGGGTTTCTGCAATCAATCTATCAATAAAATGGAGTTTTAGCTTACACATCTTTAAAACAAATGAAAAAGGTATAAGGTATGGATGATTTCTCACAGAGGTGAGTCCGATTGGAGCCAGGGTGAGCACAAACATGTCCATTGCCACAGCTGCATCCTGACTAGATGTGCAGCCCATTCCACATAGACTGAAGAGTAAATCTCTTCATGTCCCATAAAATTCTAAAAAGCCATGATGGTTTGGATGCTTGAATTTCCTGTGCAAGTTCAAAAGAGATTTTGCAAATGGAAGTGAGTTCAAGCAAGGCTTTTGGGAATTTGATTGTAATTAAATTGGACAGTTTAAAATGAAAAAGAATCATATAAGCTTTGAAAGTTATATAGGAAGAGGATGACCATGGCAGACTCAGTGGTACTGTGTGATTCTTGCTATATTTTTTGTGTTTTGTTTTTTTTTATTTATAGTTTATTGGATTTTTTACAAATTATACAAATTGCAAAAAACAAAGAACAAAATTTTGGTATAACATCTTATAAACCCATTATAGTTTTTCAAATAAATCTTTCTATACCTCAATCTTATAGTCCACTACCTGGGAGGAATCGTCTTAATCAAGCATAAAAACTAAAGAAAATGTATTTCTATCAGATTACATATAGCTGGGTTACTTTATTTATTGCAGTTATTCCTAATTCAGCCTGTTTCTTTATCTACTAAAAATGTTTCTAAATGAGATGGGTCCTGAAAAATAAACTTATTCTTCTGATATATTTTTTGTGTTTTTAACCCCAATCTTCAGGAAAGCATCCCAACTACTTAAAAACAAAAGTGCTTCTCTTCCAGCCCCCTCCCTCCCTGCCTGGACAATTGCATTTATCCGAAAACCTGTTCCTCTATTGATATTTAAATTTCCCAAGGAAACTCCTTAATGGTTTGCAGCCTCAATGCATAGCCACTTGTAATCCAAGCATGAGGTAAGTAAATGTGAGATATAATCTCCATTTTGGCTTTTTTTTTAAAGATGTTTGAATTATGATTGTGTATGAAAGATGGGAGAATGGACAATAGCTAAGGTAGTTTACATGTCTCAAGTTTGCAAATGTTTACATGTTTAAATGTTTCAAATTTCTTTGGAAATTCGCTTCAGCTCTTCAGAAGATCAGCTCGGTGATTCGCCTTTGAATTTTTATTCAAGATCTGGTTTGCTTTCATTCAGATTTGCTTTGTGTTTTCCACAAGATCCAAGAAGGATGAGTGAAAATACTTTGTTCCCCTCCCCCCATAGATTAGGTGGGGTGGGGAGCAGGCGAGAGGAATCAGACTTTCTCAACAAAATCAAACCTGGCTCTAGTTTAGTCTTGAATAGTTCACAGCTCTAACCAATGAGCGACATATTGTGATTACTGTGTAGGTCCCCTTGAACACATAGAAATAAGGGTCAACAAACAATTTGTAGGCAATACCTTTTGATTAGACTAACTAAATAGACCAGTGACTAGCTTTTGAGAGCTAAGCTCTTTTATTAGGTCAGTAAAGAAACAGCCCAGTTAAACTGGGTTTAAATAAGCCTAGCTGACTATACTAGTTAACATAATGTAAATGCATTTGTTTCTTCACTGACCTGATGAAGGGTACATAGTATCAAAAGCTAGTCACAGGTATATTGAGTTAGTTCAATTAACAAGTATGACTTATAGCTTGTTTATTGATTTATTTTTCTACATATTAACCTATGAAAGCTTTTCTGTTGCATGAAAATTGTTTTACACATAATTTGCACACATAAATATTACAAACAGTTTTCAGGTCTCATGCTAGGCACTTAAATATACCACTAAACCTCAAAGACAAATGAGACTCTATAGGTCCATTATCCACTCTTCAAGAGAAACCCTGTACATGACAGATATGAACAGTATGCAAAATGTCCCCCGTAGGATGATGCACCAGATCCATAAACAACTAGCTGGATCAACGCCTCGACTTACAAACTGAGGAGCTGGCTGAAAACCCGAGCCTAACATAGAGATGGATGTAAGTCACCAGCATCCTCTAATTTCTACATATCTGCCCCCAAGGCTTCACCTTTTCCCAAACCTCACAAAATAGCAAAAAGATTGGAGGAGTAGGAATAATCTTCAAAGAAACAGCAGGCCTGATTCTCTCCCCACATGGGAATTTGAGGGCATAGAAGCCATCTTTCTGCAGGAAGATGCCCACATCAAATGGAGGATTTTCTTGGTACCATCTGGCACTGAAGAAGCAATGCAGAAGCTCGTAGCTGTAGTACTGGATTGCCTTAGGACCCTAATCCTAAGGGACATTAACTTCTATAGATGATCCACAGCTAAATTCTACACAAGATATTCTGTACTCAGTAGAAGACTTAGGTTTAACTAAATTTGTCAATGGGCTAACTCATGATGCAGGCTACACACTTGACCTGAAACTTGCACCACACCAACTAATGCAAGAGCTATCAATCGAAAATGTGCAGACTAGCCAGCTTTCCTGGTCAGAATACTTTACAATACAATTCAAATTACAGTCACTCCCATCTTGGAAAACCAGAAACACAAATACCAAAAAATTATTCAAACTAATTCCATATGTGAACCCAGAGACTCCTCTGAAATTGGATAATGCCTCATGCCCTACCTCACCTACCATCCTGGTTGATACTTGGATACAGGTTTTAAAATGGCTATCATTGCTCATAAGTGATCCTCCTGGCAAGAACATTGTCTCTCTCAGGTCCTTCCAGTGGTCATCTTAGCTCAGACATCTAACCTGGATCTGCTGGGTCTTCCTCCTCAGTACTAAACCTTTGCCGATGTGTTCAGTAAACAGCAAGTGGAGACACTGCTGCCTCATAGGCCATATGACTGCCCCATTGACCTGCTTCCTGGTAAGATGCCCCCTAGAGGCAGAATCTATCTGCTTTCTTCCCCCAAGACCAAAGCCATGGCTAACAACATCCAAGAAAACCTGGCATGGGGTTCTTTCCGCCCTTCCTTGTCTCCTGCATGGGCAGGATACTTCTCATAGGGAAGAAGAATGGGTCGCTCACATCTTGCATTGACTATAAGGGCCTCAATGCTATTACTGAAAAGAATAGTTGCTTGATGCCCCTTATTATGATGCTATTCAACCACCTGCAGGGGGCACAAATCTTCATGAAATTAGATCTCAGAGGGGCCTACAGTCTTATACAGGAGGGTGACGAGTGGAAGATGGCATTCAATACCCGGGATGGCCTTTGCAATGCTCCTGCCATCTTCCAACGTATAATCAATGAGATCTTCTGGGACCTCTTGCATTCCCATGTTATGGTATACCTGTATGATATCCTCATCTTTTCATGCTCTCTGGCATGTAAGACAAGTGTTACAGAGATTCTGAGAACATCAATTATATGCTAAACTTAAGAAATGTACATTCGACCAGGAGGAACTGCTGATCCTCGGCTACATGGTCTCTCGGCATGGCCTGCCTATGGACTTGGAGAAGGTAAAGGCCAATCTGGCCCCAACCCATTGGGATGAAGGCCTTGCAATGCTTCCTTGCCATCAGTTTGAACACAGGTACTTCTCCTTGGTGCCCCCTCTCACTGCCCTTACTAAGAAGGATGCTGACACCAGACACTGTCTGAAAAAGCCATTCAGGTCTTTGGCCACCTAAAACAGGAATTTTTCCAGGAACCCTGTCTCCATCATCAGAACCCACAGAAATCCTTTATATTGGAGATAGATGCCTTTGCCATTGGTGTAGGATCTGTTCTCACTCAACAGAATGATCAAGGGATTCTCATGCCTGCCTTTTCTTTTCCAAAAAATTCACTAACAGAAAGGAACTATAATATTGAGACAGAGAACTCCTTGCCATGAAATTATCACTGGAAGAGTGGTGCCACCTATTGGAGGGGGCTAGACACTCAATCACATAAGAACAAAGAACATAACAAATTGCTATGCTGGGTCAGACAAAGGGTCCATCAAGCCCAGCATCCTGTTTCCAACAGAGGCCAAACCAGGCAACAAGAACCTGGCAATTACCCAAACATCAAGAAGATCCCATGCTACTGATGAATTTAATAGCAGTGGCTAATCCCTAAGTAAACTTGATTAATAGCAGTTAATGGACTTCTCCTCCAAGAACGTATCCAAACCTTTTTTGACCCCAGCTACACTAACTGCACTAACCTTATCCTCTGGCAACAAATTCCAGAGCTTAATTGTGCGTTGAGTGAAAAAGAATTTTCTCCGATTTGTTTTAAATTTGCTACTTGCTAACTTCATGGAATGCCCCCTAGTCCTTCTATTATGTGAAAGTGTAAATAACTGATTCACATGTACTCGTTCAAGACCTCTCATGATGTTAAAGACCTCTATCATATCCCCCCCTCAGCTGTCTCTTCTCCAAGCTGAACAGACCTAACCTCTTCAGCCTTTCCTCATAGGGGAACTGTTCCATCCCCTTTATCATTTTGGTTGCCCTTCTCTGTACCTTCTCCATCGCAACTATATCTTTTTTGAGATGCGGCAACCAGAATTGTACACAGTATTCAAGGTGCGGTCTCACCATGGAGTGATACAGAGGCATTATGACATTTTCTGTTTAATTAACCATTCCCTTCCTAATAATTCCTAACATTCTGTTTCCTTTTTTGACTGCTGTAGCACACTGAGCCGACGATTTTAAAGTATTATCCACTATGATGCCTACATCTTTTTCCTGGGTGGTAGTTCCTAATATGGAACCTAACATCGTGTAACTTCAGCAAGGGGTATTTCTCCATATATGCAACACCTTGCACTTGTCCACATTAAATTTCATCTGCCATTTGGATGCCCAATCTTCCAGTCTTGCATGGTCCTCCTGTAATGTATCACAATCCGCTTGTGATTTAACTACTCTGAATAATTTTGTATCATCCGCAAATTTGATAACCTCACTCGTTGTATTCCTTTCCAGATCATTTATGTATATACTAGCTGAATGACTAGCTGAAATAGGCATCAAAGGAGTAGCATTAAGCTGGTTTAAGTCATTCCTGTCCAATAGATTCTATAAAGTCAAGATTAACAATAAAGTATCTCCAGCCATCAGCTCCAACATGGGTGTTCCCCAGGGATCCTCCCTCTCACCCACACTATTTAACATTTATTTATTCCCACTTTGCCGTCTGCTTACTAAGCTAAATCTCTCACATTACTTTTATGCAGATGACATTCAAATAATCATTCCAATCACCGATTCCATTCAAAATACTATAAATCACTCGAACAACTATCTGCAAACAATCAACAATCTACTCGCCTCTCTCAACCTTGTGTTGAATTCCAACAAGACCGAAATCCTCATTATCTCTCAAGACGACCTGAACTCACCCCAACCAACCTTCACCACAATAAAACCCTCACCATTTGTCAGAGATCTTGGGGTCATCCTCGACAATCAGTTCAACCTTAAGAAATTCGTTAACACCACCACTAAAGATTGCTTTTTTTAAACTTCAAGTACTCAGAAACCTCAAGCCACTTCTGTACTTCAAAGACTTCAGACTTGTACTTCAAGCAATCATCTTGACAAAACTGGACTACTGCAACTCTCTGCTTCTTGGTCTTCCAGCCATCATTTTAAAACCACTTCAGATGGTGCAGAACTCTGCAGCTAGGCTCCTCACCAACACCAAAAGGAGGGAACACATCTCCCCCACTCTTCAAATCCTACACTGGCTTCCAGTCAAATCCAGGATCTTATTCAAGGTTCTCTCGATTATCCATAAAGTTATCCACAACCTCACTTTCCTCAACACCTCCACTCTTCTAAAACCACATACCTCCTCCAAACCTATTAGGAGTGCCTACCAAGACACCCTATTCGTTCCCCAAGCCAAAACTTCTATCAGAAAACGCGCCATCTCGACAGCTGGCCCACACCACTGGAACGTGCTTCCACACGAACTTAGACGAGAATCCTGCCCGACTGTCTTCAAAAAGAGACTAAAAACATGGCTATTTAGCCAAGCCTTTCAGGACATTTAACTTATCTTCCATACAACATTGCTCTCTACTAGCTTTTTCTTCAGCCTATCCCCCTCATCCACCCCTCCCTCTGCCTCTTGCCCTCTCTACTTTCCTCATCAGTTTCTTTATTTATTTAACCTTACTATCATCCCTTTAAGATGAGTATTTCAATTCCTCTGATTCTTGGATGAGCTTATCTGATATGTATAAATAATTTCCATTGATCTTAAAAGGCAATGTTCAGATCAGAATGTTACATTTCTTTTTCCTGTTAAAATTGTTGAATTCGCTAACTTGTTTACTGTATCGTTATAAGGCAAAATTGAAGTTAAATGTAAACCGGTATGATTTGTATCTCTACAAGAATGTCGGTAAATAAATAAATAAATAAATATTGAAAAGCACCAAATACAGATCCCTGTGACACTCCACTGTTTACCCTTTTCCACTGAGAAAATTGACCATTTAATCCTACTCTCTGTTTCCTGTCTTTTAATCAGTTTGTAATCCATGAAACGACATCGCCTCCTATCCCATGACTTTTTAGTTTTCTTAGAAGCCTCTCATGTAGTGTATTTGATAATCCAAATACACTACATCTACCGGTTCACCTTTATCCACGTTTATTAACCCCTTCAAAAAAATGAAGCAGATTTGTTAGGCAAGACTTCCCTTGAGTAAATCCATGTTGACTGTGTTCCATTAAACCATGTCTTTCTACATGCTCTACGATTTTGATCTTTAGAATAGTTTCCACTATTTTTCCTGGCTTTGAAGTCAGGCTCACTGGTCTATAGTTTTTATTTATTTATTTTTTATTTATTTCTTTTATATACCGACGTTCGATCGAGATATCACATCGGTTTCCAGATAACTCAAAGAATAGGGTAGTAACAGCCCTATTTTACATTATAACATTGTAATAAAAATAATAAATTGTAACATTGTAATAAATATAACAAATTATACAAATTATAACAGGAATAACAGGATTACGTTGAACATTTGATGTAGTATATAACATATGTACATAAATGACTTGTTGATGAGGATATATTAAGGTTAGGTTGGCAGGGAGGGTTGAAGGGGGGAATGGGGGGGATAGGAGGGGGGAAGGTGGTGCAAGGGAGGGAAGATGGTGATGCGAGATGCTTGTGTAGGGGGGCGTGGTGTGTTGCAGTTGAATTTGGGTAGGTTACGTGTCAGGTGGGAATGCTTTTAGGAACAGCCATGTTTTGAGGTGTTTTTTGAAGACTTGCAATGAAGGTTCATTTCTGAGACAGGTGGGGAGGGAGTTCCATAAGGAGGGGCCCGCAATTGTTATGGCTCGTTTGCGGGTGACGTTGAGGTGTGCAGATTTGAGATTGGGTACGGCTAGGAGGCCAGTGTTGGTGGATCTGAGAGTTCTTTGAGTAGGGTAAGGTTGTATTCTGTTGTTTAGCCAGTTCATGTTGTTGTTGTTTATTTTTTTGTGCATGAGGGTGAGGGTTTTATACTGGATTCTTTGGGTAATGGGTAGCCAGTGGAGTTCTTTGAGAGTGGGTGTGATGTGTGAGGATTTTTTGTTGTTAGTGATGATTCTGGCGGCAGCGTTCTGTAGCACTTGGAGGGGTTTGATGTGAATTTCTGGTAGGCCAAGGAGGAGGGAGTTGCAGTAATCAAGTTTTGCGAAGATAATTGATTGAAGGACTGTTCGGAAATCGTGCTCTTGGAGAAGGGGTTTGAGTTTTTTTAGAGTCTGGAGTTTGAAGAATCCATCCTTGATTGTATTGGAGATGTGTCGTTTAAAGTTGAGATGGCTGTCGATTGTTACGCCTAGGTTTCTTGTGGACGGCGTGGGTGAGATTTGGGGCACTCCCGGGTTGGTTGAGCTTCCTGGGTGGTCGGAGGGGGTGCACTTGAGTGGAAGAGAGGGTCGGTCATCGTGGATGTGAATGATTTCTGTTTTGGCTTGGTTGAGGCATAGAGATAATTGAGATAGCAAGTGGGATAGATTTGAGCTGAGTTTGTTCCATTTTTCCATGGTTAGTTGAATGGACTTGTTTATGGGGAGTAATATTTGTATGTCGTCTGCATAGATGAAGTAGGTGAGGTTTGCCTCTGAAAGGTATTTGCATAGTGGGATGAGGTAAATGTTAAATAGGGTTGAGGATAGGGAAGAACCTTGAGGGACTCCATGAGTGAGGGGCACTTGAGAGGATTCAGATGAGTTTGTCTTGACGATGTAGGATCTGTTTGAGAGGTAGGAGTTGAACCATTTGATTGTGGTGTCTTGGAGACCAATTTCTTTAAGTCTAGTGAGGAGAGTTCTGTGATTGATGGTGTCAAAGGCGGCGGATATATCAAGAAGTATCAGGAGGAAAGATTTGCCTTTGTCGCGTCCTCTAAGGATGGTATCAGTGAGAGAGAGGAGGAGGGTTTCAGTGCTGAAGAATTTTCTGAAACCATGTTGTGCGGGCTGTAGAACATTATAGGTTTCAAGGTGTTCTGTGAGTTGATTGTTGACTGTTTTTTCGATGATTTTTGCTAGGAATGGGAGGTTGGAGACTGGTCTGTAATTTGCTGGGTCGGATTTGTCGAGTTGAGGTTTTTTGATGATTGGTTTGATGATGGCGTTTTTGAGTTTTTCTGGGAAGATTCCTTGTTCTAGGGATAAGTTGATGATGTAGGTTATTGGTTTGACAATAATCTCTCTGATGAGTTTTAGTTACCTGGATCACTCCTGGAGCTCTTTTTAAACATTGGCCACCCTCCAGTCATTCAGTGTTTCTGCAAGGGCCTAATCTTCCCTAAGAGCCCCTTTAACCCCTTGGTCATCTAATGGTCCAACCGACTCCCTCACAGGTTTCTTGCTTTGGATATATTTTTAAAAGTTTTATTATGAGTTTTTGCCTCTATGGCCAACTTCATTTCAAATTCTCTCTTCGCATGTCTTATCAATGTTTTACACATAACTTGACAATGCTTATGCTTTTTCAGAGAATGCCACCCTGGAGGTTCTGGATTTCAGGTTTCTACCTAAAATCCTAAATTTGGCTTCCAGAACCTCTCTCCAACATTTTCCTATGTCGTTGGTGCCCTCATGTCCAATCTAAATGGACCATAACTACCTGGAATACTTACCACAGGCCTAGTGCTTGTACCCTTGACAGGTCAGATGGTCATTATTCTTCAATTGTTTTAAACTTTGAACTCAGATACTAAGCGGCAGCAAATAAAAATGGGCTGTTGCCCTTTCACATTACTTTGAGATCAAAGACTGTTTGGAACCTCCTCGCCACATCATTGATCTGGCAAGAACTGTGATTCTGATGGCAGTGCCTGTCCCTCCAGGGAAAAGAGTAGTCCCCAAATGCTTGCAAGAAAAGGTACTTAAATGGGCCCATGATTTCCACCTGGCTGGGCATCCTGGAGTTATTCCTCTGCCATTACTGGTGGCCTCAATTGATGCCTGATGTGCATTGTTATGTGGAGTCCTGCTCCAATTGTGCAATTCATAAGAGTTTCCACTTGCTTTTGGGAGTTGCTACAGCCATTGCCAGCTCTCGAGGAACCCTGGACCCATCTGACCTCCTCTTCTCTAATGGCTGCATGATTATCTAAGTAGCAGGGGCAGATTGGCCTATTGGGGATTTCAGGCATGCCTCAGTGGGCCAGTAGGCCCAATCACATGGTTGGTGTTGTTCACAGTGGCCCCCATGCCTTTGGACCCCATTGTTAAACATCAGCCTGTATCAGCTCTTCTCTCACTCAATTCTCTGCTTTTTAATTTTCAGTGTAGTAGCTGCATGGGGCCTGCACTCCCCTTCTCCTTAACCAACACAGAAGACTGGAGCCACTGGCCAACACCAGAGACCAGGCCAGTGGGGCCGAAGTCTGGAGCCACTGGCCACTGCCAGAGACTAGGCAGTGGGGTTGAAGACTGGAGCTGCTAGCCGCCACTGGAGACCAGGCCATTGGGCTGAAGACTGGAGCTGCTGGCCACCGGCAGAGGCCAGGCCAGCGGGGCCGAAGACTGAAGCTGCTCAGCTGGGGGCCAGTGTGTGTATGTATATGTTTATGAGATCGGGAGGTGCTTCTGTGTGTCTGTGAGAGAGGGAGGGTGCTTCTGAGTGTGTGTGTGTGTGTGTGTGTGTGTGTGTGAGTGTGTATGTATGTGAGATCGGGAGGATTCTTCTGTCTCTGTGAGAGAAGGAGAGTGCTTCCGTATATGTGTGCGAGTGTGTGTGTGGGCATGTGAGACAGGGAGGGTGATTCTGTGTGTGTATGGTGTGTATGTGAGAGGGGGAGAGTGCTTGTGTGTGTGGTGTGTATGTGAGAGGGAGAGGGTGCTTCTGGGTGTGTGTATGTGAGAGAGGGAGGGTGCTTCTCTGTGTGAGTATATGTATGTGAGAGAGGGAGGGTGCTTCTGTGTGTGTATGTGAGCATGCTTCTGTCTGTCTGTGTGTGTAAGAGAGAGATGGAGCATGTTTCTGGCTGTCTATGGCTGTGAGAGACAGAGGGAATTTGCTTCTGTCTTTGTGTGTGAGAGAAGAAAATGAGATTGCTCATGTTGGGGTGTATGTGATTGGGAGGAGAAATTTTGTGTATCCACTAGCTCTTGCTAATATATGACAATCTTAGGATGACTGAAAATTGAACATTCCCAGGTATGGAGAACACAAGATTTTTTTATACTTATTAATTTTAATTATTGGATGTTATTTGATGTATCTTTCAAACACAAAAAACATGTCTAAACAGTAAATTAAAATAAGTTTTTAATTATTGGATCTTCTATTTGTCTGCTGTCTTGAAATATTTGTTCATTATTTTAGTCTGGTTTTACTATTATATTTTATATTTCTTAGTTTTATTGTTTGATGTTTTATGAGGAATGGTAATGTTTCTGGTTTTCATATACAGTGTCTGGCTTGTTGCGGTTTTCAACTCAGTTTTGGCTGCACATTTATTTATATTTTTTGGTGACTAGAATAAAAAATTTTCAAGTATGGAGAGTGGTGAATTTTTTTTCTTTTTATTAATTATTTGATGTGTCTGCTGTTTTGAAATATTTTATTGGTGTTTGGGAAATATTTTAAACATTTCCAAATGAGTTTTTATTTATTGGATGTTCTATTCATCAGCTGTTTTGAAATATTTGTTCATTTGTTTAGTATGGTTTACTAATATATTTTATATTTCTTGATTTTATTGTTTGATGTTTTAAATGGAAAGGTTACTGTTTATCCATTGTTGCACTGCTTACAGAGTTTGATTTGTTGCAGTTTCCAGTTCAGTTTTTGTCTGCACATTTCTGTTCGTACTTTATGGTGTTTTTATTCTGTATTTGATTAGGATCTGTCTATGTTCGGCCTGTATCAGACCAAGGTGAGGTAAGCATATGAGTGGGTCAGATATCCCATGGGCTGGTTTTGAAAAAATTCTCCGGGCTGATATTTTCCTGCTAGATAGTGGTAGATCAGTCTCCCAAGATGGCTCACTTCATACCACTCCCTGGCCTTCCATCTACGCCAGAATTAACCTGTACTTTTTTCAACATATCTTCCACCTGCATGGGCTACCCAAAATGCTCTTTCTGATTGAGGAGTGCAGTTCACAGCATGCTTTTGGAAAATATTGGGATCAAGTTTGGGATCTCCTTGAACTTTGTTTCTGCATACCATCCACAAAGCCAGACAGAGAGAATCAACCAGGTTCTTAAGGGATTCCTGAGAGCATACATTAATGAATGTCAGGACGATCCGCCACAACAACCACGTGTGAAGTTTGTCAGGATTATCACCTTTCCAGATTATATTCGGCAGACATCTGCAGCTATCGTTCCCTATGCCAGTGTCGGCCCCATGTCCTGCAGCTAACGCCATGAACTAGGACTTATGGATGAAGTCTAGCCAACTCCTTACTAGGGCTGCAGAGAGATATAAGAAGCAAGTGGACCAAAGGTACCCCAACTCAAGCTTGGGGAGTTGGTGTGGCCGAGAACCGCAACCTACAACGCAAGAATCCCTCTGCCAAATTATCATCATGTCTCATCTGATCTTTGCCTATCATTCTCCAAGTAGGTCCAGTAGCTTATTAGCTGAAGTTTCCAAAGTGGTGGAAAGTACACAACATGTTCCATGTTTCACTGCTCAAGCCACTACTTCACAACATTCTCCTAAACCAGTAGATATAGCATCAGAGGAAGACATCGAATATGAATTCCAGAAGATCCTTGTCTGTAAAAGAATATGGAATAGACTCTAATCTACCTTATAAATGGGCCATGACCGACGGCCCGCAAATGCGCAGTAGAGCGCAGCTCTACTGCGCATGTGCGGGCAAGGACGTCGGTCTTAGCCAGCGTAAAAAAAAACCAAAACATGGCGGCGTTGGGTGGCAGCGGCAGCGGCGATGGCGGCGTCGGGTGGCAGCGGCGATGGCGGCGGCGGGCGGCGGCGGGTGGCAGCGGCGGCGGCGTCAGGTGGCGGCGGCGGCGGCAGTGACGGCAGCGAACGACGACGAGGAGCAGCGGCGGCCAGTAGCGAGGGAGGGAGGGAGAGAGAGAGAGGGAGAGAGAGGGAGGGAGGGAGGGACTGAGTGGGAGGGAGGGAGGGAGGGATTGAGTGAGGGGGAGGGACTGAGGGAGGGGGAGGGACTGAGTGAGAGGGAGGGAGAGGGACTGAGTGGGAGGGAGGGACTGAGTGGGAGGGAGGGAGGGACTGAGTGAGGGGGAGGGAGGGATTGAGTGAGGGGGAGGGACTGAGTGGGAGGGAGGGACTGAGGGAGGGGGAGGGACTGAGTGAGAGGGAGGGAGGGGGTGGGGAAGAGTGAGGGGAGAGGGAGAATGAGGGAGAGGTGAGAGACAGGGATGTGAGTAAGTGGAAGGGTAAGAAGTTGTGGAGCAGAGAAAAAGGGAGTGTAGGAGGGCTGAGGGAGAGGAGATGGGATTGAGACAGGGTGGGGAGTGACTGAGGGAAGGGAAGAGAGGTGGGAGTGACTGAGGAAAGGGGAGGGAGGTGAGAGTGAGGGGAAGGAGCCAGTGGGAGACAGAGAGTGAGTAAGACTGAGGGGTGGGAAGGGGGTGAGTGACTGAGGGGAAGGGGGAATGAGGGAGAAAAAGTGTAGGAGGGTGCTGTTTTCGAAAATGGACCGAAAACAAAAATGTAATGTAGCCCGTTGTGATGGGCTTAACGGCTTGTATCTTATATTGTGGACGGGCTTTGAACCCAAAGAAAACACTTGGGAACCCATCTCCAATGACCAGGCCCTCCCGACTCACCAAAGAGTTTCATCTGCACTTTCCCCAGAAACCCAAACCCAAAATCCTGAGGAGGGGGCTTAAGAGGCGGGTACTCTAATGTTTGACCAGCTGCAGGATGGCTCTGCAATTGGCCGCATTCACCCTGTATGCCACCAAATGCTATCGTGGCTGGGACACTGTCGTTCTCTGTCTCTCTGAGCTCTGCCGGCACTACACCTGTGAAGGCCCCGCAGTGGGAAAAGCTGGCAGAGGCACTTCCTGATGACATCAATCAGTGGGGCATTTAAACTCCCACTATGCTACTCTTCTTGCCTCAGCAGCAGGTCCTCCTGCCTAGTCTGCAGTGCATGTTGCTATCCTTCATGCCTCATTGTCCTGCCTCTTCTTGGTATTCTGCTGTGTCTCCTTGTCATGCCCTGCCTTGCCTTGTAGTTTCTGTGCCTGCTTGCCTTGAGCTTTTTTCGCCTCTTTATTGCTTTGCCTTGTCTATCCTGCTTGTTCTGCCTGTGTTGACCTGATGCTTGGAACTGACCTTTGCTATGGATCCGGACCACTCTCTTGCCTGCTGCTTGGTGCTGATCTCTGCTACAGACACCGGCTACTCATACTTCTGCCTGCCCTGACCTTGGCCTGAAATCTGTCAGACTGCCCCTTAGGGACACTCGCGTAAGTCCTGCTAGGCCCCCAGAATCCAAGGGCTCAATCTGCGGGGAACGGGACTGGTACAGATGAAGTCCCAGCTCCAGTTCCAGTGTGTGTCTGCTAGCTATGTCAACCATGCCATAGCCCAAAGGTTCACATCTGTGACATCTCCATACCTGGGAACGTTTGATTTCCAGACACCCTGCGATTACCATGGATTAGTGGGGGAAGGGGGCACACAAACTTTCTTCTCTCTCACATACACACATGCGCTCTCTCTATCACATACTCTCTGAAATACACACATACATACATGCTCTCTCTCTCTTCCTGGAGCATACAGGCAACAGCAGCCTCCTCCTTAGACTTGTGCAGCATCTTTTTCTCTCTCACACACACAGTCTCACACACATACATATATGCTCTGTCTCTCTCACATGCACATGTACATGTGCTGTGTCTCACACATTCACATATGCTCTCTTTCTCACATACACACACACACACACACACACGTATGTTCCCTGTCTCACATGCATACTCATGTTCTGTCTCACACAGAAGCTCATGCTCTGTCTCTCACACACACACATATACTCTTTGTCACATACGCACACTCATGCTCTCTGTCTCACACACACGCACACATATGCTCTTTCTTACTCATATACACTCTTTCTCTCTCTAACTCACAGGCATTCATGCTCTCACACATATACACAAATGCTGAATCTTTTTCTTCAGAGAATGCAGGTTGCAGGCAGGAGCAGCTGTCTTTCTTCAAGCCACTTGGGCCCGGACAATGCAGCAGCCTCTTCCTCTTCAGGCTGTGTGGGCTTGGCTGACGCAGCAGTCACCGCCCCCCCTTTCCTTTTCAGGCTGCATGGGCCCAGATGATGCGCCGATGCTGCAGCCTGCTCCTTAAGAGGAGCTAAGGCTGAGAGTTGAAGCGCTGATGTTGGGACTCGGGGCATGGGCCCCGTGTGCCTGGTGCTAATGATGCCCCTGCCCAGCGAGCTTACAATCTGTTTTGTACCTGAGGCAAAGGAGGGCGAAGTGACTTACCCAAGGTCACAAGGAGCAGCAGTGGGATCTGAACCCTAACTTCCCTGGTGCAAAGCCCACGGCTCTAACCACTAGGCAACTTTTCCAGTCCAAGGAACAGCTGCCTGCTGTCCCAGCATTCCTTCTGAATCGCCAGTCCTGCTCCTTGTGGGCAGGACCATACAGTAGGCTATCAGTAGTCCGATCCTGGATTTCTCAGAACTATTCTGAGGCCCTCTGCCCAGCACTCTAGGCCTGAACTGAGCTGACCCCATTTCAAGGCTAGCTGCAACACCGTTTGCCCTAACACTACCTTATAGAATACTCTTCCACCAAATGTCAGATTGGCTGCAAATCTCCTTGTTTTCAGGGAGTTTCTAAAAACATGGCATTTTGATGCAGCTTTCGGTCTACAGCCATAATTCAAACGCCCTGACTCCCAGCTCCCTGATTCACATAGTAATATAATAAATGATGGCAGATGAAGACCAAAATGGCCTATCCGGTCTGCCCAGTAGAAACTGTATACGCCACATGGAACTCAACACCCATTCCTGCTTTTGTGTCTTTTTAGGATTCAAACTCCTGATCTCCACCTATGTCTGAGTGTCCTCGTCTCGTCTGACTCCCAACCTCCAAGTGTCCTCATTTCATCTGAGCCTCCAAGCTTCCTCGCCTTCTTCAAGCCGTCAGCCTAGTCTAAGGCCGAGGTCTCGTCTTGTTCCAGGTTCCAGTACCATCGCCTGTCCTCGACCTCTGTCTGTCCTGCCGCATCTGCCGCTACCCAGTGGCGGGTCCGAAAGGGCTATCGAGTGGCTGGAGGGCTACCCCAGAGACCAGCATTGCGTTGCTGGGTCTCTACCGGTGTGTGCAGGTTTGGCAGAGGTTAGGGCGGTGGCCAGCTTGCTCCTCCCATGCTGGGACACGTCTTGCCTGCCGCGGCGCTTCCACGGAGCTCCTCTCTGCAGTCGCGTCACGGTCCATGGGCACACATCCCCCCGGAATTGGGAGTGCTCCCTAGCGCTCCCTCCCACAGATTCCAACCCTCATTTTGTTCTTGATATAAAATTTCTAGAGACCTTGTTGGATAACAAATTGATATGCTGCCATAGAGGCCTGCCACTTTTTGAGAAATCGGAAAAAAGTTGGGCTTAGCAGTACGTTGAGTCAAGAAATCGGAAAGTCAAATATCCTGAGAAAGTCTACAGTCTAGATTAACCGCAATGAGGTCAAACTATGCCGTACTGGACCAGCGTTATTTTCAGAACAATTATTTCAGTTTAATATAGACAATTATTTTATATTTAATATTGCACTTCTTTTTCTTCGAAAGTACTTTAAGGTTTGATGGTAGAATTTATTGAATAGGCTTATGAGTGAAAGAAAATCTCCATTTAATTCAATCAAGAGGTCCTCTCATTTTTCCATCTCATTTCCATTCGTTTTTTCTACCCTGTATCCACCTACAGCAGACACAAGAAAAATGACCAAAAGCAGCACAAAAGATCAGATTCTATTTAATTGATTGATTTGGAATCTGCCTTTCCATCCTGGTTGGTACAATACAGTAAAGCCTCAAGACAACGTGCATAATCTACACGAACACACAACATAAACAGGTACAGTAAATAATGAACGAAAAAGCAGCAGAGATAGGAATAAAACAGATGGGGGTGGGGTTATTTGCAATAGCCCAGAAAAGGCTAAAGAACCTGCAGACTTTAGCCTGAGTTTGCAATGCAGACTTATAAGGATAACTTCCTGGGTTGTACTGGTGCGCTATGGACATCCATGCAGGAAGATATACCCTGCTCCAAGGCTGGGAAAACTTGCTACATGTACTGTCGAAAAATCCAAAGTTATAAACATAAATGCGTTCCCTGCCCCCAACCGCACCCTCTGGAATGCCCGCCACAACTGCAGAGAAAAGTATGCACGTGTTTGAGTTATGCGCGGACCTTTCCCTGCTCACCCCTCCCCCTACCCGAGGATTTTCAATATCCGATTTACCGCACATAAGCCGGGGCTCATGCATGCAAATCCTTTTAAAAAATCACCCACAGAAGCATTAAATACATTAAAGCAGAAGCGTTGCTCACACCCCCAAATACATTAAAACAGGGGCGTTGTTGCTTGTGCCCCAAATCTATTGGCCAGTGCCCCAGCTCTCAAGCAGCTGCTCTGATTATTGCTTCAGCCCCTCCCAGGCAGCCTGCAGGGAACTGGAAGACAGGGGCTGGAAAAGCAAATGTTTTCTTCTCTGTAGTGTCTGCTCTAGATTCACCCCTCCCGCCTTTCCTCACAGGGGAGCAGGGGCTACCCTGGAACAAATACTGCAGACAGCTTGTAAGGAAAAACAGGAGGGGGAAAGGATGGAGCAATTGTCCTTATGTTCTGCTGTGCCCAGTCTTGTCTCATCCCCTTGTTTCAACAGGAGGGAAGGGGGCCGGACCAGACCCAGCCACAACCTGTGATCCCAGGATTCAGGAGCCACCCGAGGGCAGAGTGGGAGAGGAATAAGGAGGCATCCTAGAGCACAATCAGAGAGCTGTAAGTAAGTGATGAGGAAGGAGGTAATTTGCATGCTGATCCAGTAAAAGGTTTCAGAATCTGCCAAGAATTATATGGTTTGAATGCACTTTTCAGTGTTAAGTTATTTTATGCTTTATGTACAATTTATTTTTTTATATACGGAAAGAAGTGAAGGAGTGCCTCACCAAGTAGAACAGAGCTGGTGCGAGTCCCTTGATAGGAATCTGACAGCAAACCAATGATCATGCATGAATCAAGCAGTCCAGTAGACTGTGTCCCCTTTCGCTCTTCCAGGGTGGCTGTGTCCATTTTTTAAAATTTCCCCCATGAAGCAAGCAAGATCTCGGTAACACTTTGGAGAGAATTTTCATAAGGAGTCACGTGCAGTTTTCAAAAGTCCATCTACGCACGTAACTCCTTCTGAAAATTCAGTGAAATTTCCAAGCAGTTACGCACGTAAAAGTAGCCTTTTTAAAAAACTCATTTCCGTGTGTAAAACCCAGTTTTGAAAATTACCCCCTTTGTCTTGTAAGCATTTTCTGTGGCCAAAATCATATTTTAAAAAATTTATTTTTTTGTGGGAGCTGTGATAAAAGATCTATTGAGGGTAATAGTAATAAGAACCTTTCTGTGTATCCTTTGGTGAATTTGGGAATCACCTTTCGGAATTATATAAAATTCTAGGATGGTTTTTCACAGTGGGTTTGATTTGCTATGGAACAGAAAATCTCAAATTTCTTTACAAACTATTCAGTGAATTTTGCAGTAGAATTTAACCTTAGAGGGGCTTTTTTGTTACCATGAGTTTGCATAATGGGTTGCAGAGGGCTGCGAACCATGTCATGTTGACCGTTCAGCTCACATGTATTTCTAAAGTTAAAAAAAAGCAGAAATATAAAGATGGACGTAAACCAGCTGCAAAGGTGTTTTCACTTATCATAGAATGGATTTATCAAAGCTTTAAAAAGCATCCTATAACCACAGAATGGCAGAAAATCTTTGATAGATCAGGTCCTTCCTGGAATACATCATCATTTGAAAAGCACAGAGCAAAACTCTGACCTGATTTTGGCACTTTGGTGTCTAAAATATGCACCTACTTTATCTTTTGTTTTACTGTTGCATTAATGGAGAATAGTAACATAGTAAAGACGGCAGAAAAAGACCAAGTAGTCCATCTACCTTGCCCAGCAAGCTGCTTATACTTGTGACTGCCACTCTGTGCAGGTTATCTCCAGAGATCCATAGTAATATTATAGGAAAAGGAAATCTTTAAGCTATAATACAAGGTAACGGTGGTGGGGCCACTTGGCAACAGTGATCATAACATGATCAAATTTAAACTAATAACTGGAAGGGGGACAATAAGTAAATCTACAGCTCTAACACTAAATTTTCAAAAGGGAAACTTTGATAAAATGAGGAAAATAGTTAGAAAAAAACTGAAAGGTGCAACTTCAAAGGTTAAAAGTGATCAACAGGCATGGATATTGTTTAAAAATACAATCCTAGAGGGGCAGTCCTTATGTATTCCATGCATTAAGAAAGGTGGAAGGAAGGTAAAACGATTACCGGCATGGTTAAAAGGTGAGATGAAAGAGGATGTTTTAGCCAAAAAAAATCTTTCAAAAATTGAAAGAAGGATCCATCTGAAGAAAACAGGAAAAAGCATAAGCATTGTCAAGTTAAGTGTAAAACATTGATAAGACAGATGAAGAGAGAATTTGAAATGAAGTTGGCCATAGAGGCAAAAACTCATAATAAACACTTTTTAAAATATATCCGAAGCAAGAAACCTGTGAGGGAGTCGGTTGGACCGTTAGATGATCGAGGGGTTAAAGGGGCTCTTAGAGAAGATAAAGCCATTGCAGAAAGACTAAATTAATTCTTTGCTTCCGTGTTTACTAATGAGGATGTTGGGGAGATACCAGTTTCAGAGATGGTTTTCAAGGGTGATGAGTCAGATGAACTGAACCAAATCACTGTGAACCTGGAAGACGTAGTAGGCCAGATTGACAAACTAAAGAGTAGCAAATCACCTGGACCAGATGGTATGCATCCTAGGGTACTGAAGGAAATAAAAAATAAAATTTCTGATCTATTAGTTAAAATTTGTAACCCATCATTAAAATCATCCATTGTACCTAAAGACTGGAGGGTGGCCAATGTTACCCCAATATTTAAAAAGGGCTCCAGGGGCATTCCGGGAAAATATAGACCAGTGAACCTGACTTCAGTGCTGGGAAAAATAGTGGAAACTATTCTAAAGATCAGAATGGTAGAGCATATAGAAAGACATGGTTTAATGCAGGGGTCGGGAACCCATGGCTCGCGAGCCAGATATGGCTCTTTTGAGGGCTGCATCTGGCTCGCAGACAAGTGTCGCCATACTTCGCGGTTCCCCGCTGACCCAGCTGCTCCCCGGTCCTCCGCCGCCCGGGCTTAAAATGCTGTCAGCCCGGGCGGAACGCGGCAGGACAGCTGGAGTCAGCGGCACCGGCGTGCTCTCTTCTCCTCCCCCCCCCCCGCGGCCCGGAAGAGGAAGTGGAGAGCATCGGGTGCCTGCGCGGGAAGAAGAGACCACACTAGCGTGGTCTCTTCTTCCGCGCAGGCACCCGATGCTCACCACTTCCTCTTCCGGGCCGCGGGGGGGGGGGGGAGGAGAAGAGAGCACGCCGACTGGAGTCATCCGGGTGCCTGCGCGGGAGTCATCGGGTGTCAGCCGGGTGCCAGCGCTGGAGTCATCGCGCAGGCACCCGATGCTCTCCACTTCCTCTTCCGGGCCGCGGGAAGAAGAGAGCACACCGGTGCTCTCTTCTTCCCGCGGCCCGGAAGAGGAAGTGGAGAGCATCGGGTGCCTGCGCGGGAAGAAGACTGCAGCGCAGCTCGGAGGAAAATGAAAATCTTCAACCGCGGCCGATGGGACTCCGCCTTCGCCTCCGCGAGGGCTGAAAATGAAGGAGGTTAGCGTTGGGAGGTGGCTGCTGCTGCCGCGAGTTCCGGGGGGGGGAGAGTGAATGAGCGAGCAAGCATGTGTGTTTGAGATCCTGTGTGTGTGAGTGAGAGATTGCATGTATGTGAATGATTGATTGAGAGCCTGTATATGTGAAAGAGAGTATGTCTGTGATTGAGATCCTGCCTGTGAGAGAGAGAGCATGAATGTAAGTTTACCATTGGGAACCTGTATGTGTAAGTTTGTAATTGAAAACCTGTTTGTTTGAAAGAGTGTGTGTGTATGATTGAGATCCTTTGTGTGTGAGAGAGATCATGTGTATGTATGATTAAGAGCCTGTGTGTATAAGTAAGAGAGAGATCATGTGTGTCTGTGTCTGATTGACAGCTGGTTTAGGTGATGGAGCATGTGAGTATGTGATTGAGAGCCTGTGTTTAAATGAGAGAGAGAGACCATGTGTGTCTGTGTGTGATTGAGAGCTGATTTAGGTGAGGGAGCATGTGAGTATGTGATTGAGAGCCTGTGTGTAAATGAGAGAAAGAGAGGACATGTTTGTAAGCATGTGAATGAGAGTCTGTGTGTGAGAGAAAAAGACAGCATGTATTTATGTGATTGAAAGCCTGTGTGTGTGTAAGCGTGAAAAGATAGACAGCATGTGTGTAAATGTGTAATTAAGAGCCTATATAAGTGAGAGAGAAAAAACATTTGTATATGTGAGTGACTGAGAGCATGTGTGTATAGGTGTGTCATTGAGAGCCAGTGTGAGAGAGAGCGCTGGTATGTGACTGAGAGAGGAGAAAGTTCCAAGCAAACCACCCCACCTCCTGCTAATTCAGAACAATCTCAGGACACCTGGATATCAAACGTTCCCAGGTATGCAGAGCAAAAAAAAATTTTGTATCCTTATTATTTTTCATTACTTTATTATTTTTCATTACTGGATCTTTGTGTCTGCTATTTTGAAATATTTTGTTGGTATCTGGAAATGTTTTATATGAGTTTTTAATTATTGGATATTCCACTCATCAGCTGTTTCGAAATATGTTCTTTTTGTTAGTACAGTTTTACTGCTGATGATTTTATATTTCTTGATTTGTTTTATAAGGATGTGTGATGTTTCTTTTTTCCTTTGTTACACTGCATACAGAGACTCTGGCTTGTTGCAGTTTCCAATTCAGTTTTTGTCTGCATGCTTCTTGTTATGCGTTTTGGTCTCTTTATTCTATGTTAGGTGAGGGACAGCACGTGATTCAGGTGAGGTTTTCTGCTGGCGTGTAGTTTCTGTGTAGGACTCTATAGCAGCCTGACTTGGTCCGTTTTCCTAATAGGAGATGTATTGGTGTCTTAAGGCCTGGTGTAATATTTTCAGAGACTTATTGTACTTTAAAAGTGTGATCTTACATAAAAAGCACACATTTACTTGTATTTAGTTTTAAACATATTGTATGGCTCTCATGGAATTACATTTTAAAATATGTGGCGTTTATGGCTCTCTCAGCCAAAAAGGTTCCTGACCCCTGGTTTAATGGAACCCAGTCAACATGGATTTACCCATGGTCTTGCTTCACATGGTCTTGCCTCACAAATCTGCCTCACATGGTCTTGCCTAACAAATCTGCTTCATTTTTTTGAAGGGTTAATTAACATGTGGATAAAGGTGAACCAGTAGATGTACTGTATTTGGATTTTCAGAAGGCATTTAACAAAGTCCCTCATGAGAGGCTTCTAAGAAAACTAAAAAGTCATGTGATAGGAGGAGATATCCTTTCGTGGATTACAAATTGGTTAAAAGACAGGAAAAAGAGAGTAGGATTAAATGGTCAATTTTCTCAGTGGAAAAGGGTAAACAGTGGATTGGGGTGGGCAGGAGAGTGCCTCAAGGATATGTACTGGGACCCATGCTTTTCAATATATTTATAAATGATCTGGAAAGGAATACGACGAGTGAGGGTATCAAATTTGCAAATGATAGAAAATTATTCAGAGTAGTTAAATCACAAGCAGATTGTGATAAATTGCAGGAGGACCTTGTGAGGCTGGAAAATTGGGCATCCAAATGGCAGATGAAATTTAATGTGGACAAGTGCAAAGTGTTGCATATAGGGAAAAATAACCCTTGCTTTAGTTACACGAAGATAGGTTCCATATTAGGAGCTACCACCCAGGAAAAAGATTTAGGCATCATAGTGGATAATACTTTGAAATCATCGGCTCAGTGTGCTGCAGCAGTCAAAAAAGCAAACAGAATGTTAGGAATTATTAGGAAGGGAATGGTTAATAAAACGGAAAATGTCATAATGCCTCTGTATCGCTCCATGGTGAGACCGCACCTTGAATACTGTGTACAGTTCTGGTCACCGCATCTCAAAAAAGATATAGTTGCACTGGAGAAGGTACAGAGAAGGGCAACCAAAATGATAAAAGGGATGGAACAGCTCCCTTTTGAGGAAAGGCTGTAGAGGTTAGGGCTGTTCAGCTTGGAGAAGAGATGGCTGAGGGCAGATATGATAGAGGTCTTTAAAATCATGAGAGGTCTAGAACGGGTTACTTACTCTTTTGAATAATAGAAAGACTAGGGGGCACTCCATGAAGTTAGCAAGTAGCACATTTAAGACTAATCGGAGAAAATTCTTTTTCACTCAGCGCAAAATTAAGCTCTGGAATTTGTTGCCAGAGGATGAGGTTAGTGCAGTTAGTGTAGCTGGGTTCAAAAAAGGTTTGGATAAGTTCTTGGAGGAGAAGTCCATTAACTGCTATTAATCAAGTTTACTTAGGGGTAGATTTTCAAAGGGGTATGCGCGTAAGATACGTGCGTACCCCCCGAAAACCTACCCCAACCCCCCCCGTGCGCGCCGAGCCTATTTTGCATAGGCTCGGCGGTGCGCGCAAGCCCCGGGACGCGCATAAGTCCCAGGGCTTGCAAAAAGGGGTGGTCGGGGGCATGGCCAGGGGCGTGGTTAGGGATCGGGGGCGTGTCCGGGGCGTGTGGGCGGTCCGGGGGCGTGGCCGAGTGCCCCGACACAGCGGCTTGTGTCGGGGCCTGCCGCGCCGGCACGCGTAAGTTTCCTATGCCTGGAGGCAGTAGTAACTTCTCCGATAAAGGTAGGGGGGGGGTCTAGATAGGGCCGGGGGGGTGGGTTAGGTAGGGGAAGGGAAGGGAAGGTGCGGGGGGGTTAGAAAGAAAGTTCTCTCTGAGGCCGCTCCGATTTCGGAGCGGCCTCAGAGGGAACAGGCAGCGCGCGCAGGGCTTGGCACGTGCAAGTTGCACAAATGTGCACCCCCTTGTGCGCGCCGACCCCAGATTTTATAAGATACGCGTGGCTACGCGCGTATCTTATAAAATCCAGCGTACTTTTCTTCGTGCCTGGTGCGCGAACAAAAGTACGCGCACGCGTATGTTTTTGAAATCTACCTCAGCAGGAATAGCCACTGCTATTAATTGCATCAGTAGCATGGGGTCTTCTTGGTGTTTGGGTACTTGCCAGGTTCTTGTAGCCTGGTTTTGGCCTCTGTTGGAAACAGGATGCTGGGCTTGATGGACACTTGGTCTGACCCAGCATGGCAGTTTCTTATGTTATGTTCTTATGGTGACACCTAGACTTCAGGATTTCAGGATATCCAGAACAAATATGCATGAAACAAATTTGTGTACAATGGAGGTAATACATGCCAACAAGTCTCATGCATATTTATTGTGAATATCCTCGAAAAGCAACCATCTGAGGACAGGACTGGGGCAAATTTGGGAAGCATGGGTGTAATCCATTTTTTTCTCTGTGTATCTGTGATCATGGCCAGGGAGGGGGGGGGGGGGGGCAACCCATTTCATCTCATGTGAGATCTGAAGTGTTACATCTTATACGAAGGGGCAAGATGAGGGAAAAGGTCTCTAGCCATATATGTTGAAAGCTCTTTCTGTGAATCTATGTAAATATCTCTTATCTGTTTGTCTGTCGGGAGAGTGGGTAAGAAAAATGACAAGCTGATTTGCTGATATGATCCTTATTGCAGACCTCGGTGGAAATTCGCTCCTATATGGTGCACAGTGATTCTGCCTGCTCTCATCGGTGCTCGTTCCTTCTTTCTGCGGGATCTCCTGAGTGTGACTGATTGCAGCAATGCACGGACTCAGCTTGTGCAATACGGGCAGGGAACTGTGTGATGGGCGGAGGGTCCCTGGAAGGAAGGCAGGAGGATATAAATAGAACAGCAGCGTTTTCTGCGAGTATCCTGTCCATGGCTTGAGCAGGTGACTGCTTCATGATCCACAATTTGTTGGTGCCTGACCCTAAAAGTTAGACATTAATAGATCGTTAATTGTTGCTGTCCCTCCATGGACCGATTCAGCACAAATGCTTTCAAAGAAGTGGAGTTCTGCCCCATGCACATGATAACATTTATATTTAGCAAAATAATGTTCCTGTATCCAAGGACTTCTCCTTTCTTCAAGGCAAAGTGCAAACAGTTTGGGAGAGGTTATCATGTACATTTTCTTTCCTAATACATATTCCGTTGCCCCTCCAACTTGGACCCCAGGGTCCAATAAAGAAAGATAATAGCTGCTGCCTGGACCACGGGGCAAAGTTTGCTTCTTCAAATATTTTCAGACTTTGAATTTTCATCATGAAAGATTGCAAAATAAAAAAACAACTTAACCTGCATAAAGTATCATCTAGCCCAGTGTACGAGTGCATTGAATTTCAGTCCTGTATCTAACTTGGAGAAGGCAATTATGTGTTTGTTTGGGTATAACGTTTGAGGATCTTGAAGTATTCGATAGAGTGCATGGTGGGAGAAATGAAGACTGGGTGCTCTGGTGACCTATGGCTTACAATGAGTAAGGAGGCTAGTCAAGGTGTGGGCCACAGTGGCCTACTAAGGGGGGGGGAGGGGGTGCGGAGCCCACCCCGCTCATGGCAGAAGAAGAAGGAGGCTGCCTGGCTGCAGACAGTGGAAGACAGTGAAGAGAGCAGCTGGATAGCCACAGGTAGCTGAAGAGGGAGAGTTCCAGAATGACTGCACGTGAGCTTATGTGATTGAGAGAGGAAGAGATGTGTGAGTGTATGTATATATATGTGAGTAAGAGACTGGGAGCGTGTGGGAGTGAGGGTGTGTGTGTGTGTGTGTGTGTGTGTGTATGAGTAAGAGACTGGGAGCATGTGTGTGTGTGGGAGTGAGGGTGTGTGTATGTGTGTGTGTGTGTGAGTAAGAGACTGGGAGCATGTGTGTGTGTGGGAGTGAGGGTGTGTGTATGTGTGTGTGTGTGTGAGTAAGAGACTGGGAGCATGTGTGTGTAGAATGGAAGTGAGGGTGTGTGTGCATGAGAGAGGGAGCCTGTGTGAAGAGATGTGTATGTGTGAGAGAGAGACAAATGGAGGGAGCCTGTGTGCAGGGGTGTGTGAAAGTGTGCAAGAGCGAGAGGGAGCCTGTGTGAGAGAGAGGGGAACCAGAGATCACTGAGAGAGGGTGACAGAGAAGTAAATCTTGAAGAGGTGCCAAAGGCAGTATCCAGCCCAGGTGCCAAATGCTTTAGGTACACCACTGGTGAGCCGCATAACTGGACAGGTGTTCTGGAGCAAATCTTGGGGGGAAGGCGAAAGCATAGGAGCAAATAGGATGGGAAAAAAGTTTAGAAAGAAATCAGAAGGGTGGAGGAGCAACGGTGCAGCAATCACAGGAAAGTAAAAGCAGGGGTCCTAAGGATAATTCGAGAAAAGGAAGGGAGGGGTGGGGAGGCACATTATTGCAGAGAGAGAGCAGAGACTGACCAAGCAACTCTCCTGCCACCCCATAGCAATTTATAGTTTCCAAAAGATGGTTGGGAGGGGGGGGCATTGTCACAGCCGGGGGTGGCAGAACCTCACCGGCAAAAAAAAAGGAGATTTGTGGTACTGGGGGGGGGGGGGGGGGGGGGTTTCAGACACCAGCAAAAAGGGAGGCACCTGGATTTGGTAGTGCCGTAGGTTGGCAGGTAGTGCTGGGGGCTCAGGGTGCTGGCAAAATGGGAGGCACCTGGATTTGGTAGTGCCGTAGGTTGGCAGGTAGTGCTGGGGGCTCAGGGTGCTGGCAAAATGGGAGGCACCTGGATCTGGTAGTGCCGTAGGTTGGCAGGTAGTGCTGGGGGCTCAGGGTGCTGGCAAAAGGGGGCACCTGGGTCTGGTGATGCAAACTTCATTAGCCCATTGAAAAGGTGGACTGGGGGCAGGCCTAAAAGGGGCCTTGTCTGGAATATGTGAGCCCAAGATCACAGTACGAGTGCTCTTGGGAGGCCTGAAGGAGGCTGGGTGGCTGCAAGGTCTGCCAGGGACAGGTGAGGCGGTGGCGGGGCGCTGCACGTAGCGGCAGTCGTCACAGGGTGGCGGCATTCACAGAGCGGAATGCAGCCAGTGGGCAACTTTCACAGAAAGGAAATTTGGAGGTTGGCTAGCTCACCCAGGTGTCAAATAGTACTGGGGTCTTAACTAAGGAGTGTCCTGGTGGTGCTTGTGAGAGCACAGATTATCGTGGTTTTCCCAAGTTCATTGTTGTCCTGCACTGTGCGGTTTGATATGTTTGCTAATATTATGTGAAATTCTTAAAGCTGTGGCTGTTTTCATCCACTCAATAAATAATCTGGAATTGAAAAGGTGTCATTATTTGGAAGTAGGAGCTGTGGGGAGGGACGGGCTTAGGGCATGAAAGGTGCAGCCTGCACCAGTTGTGATGGCTTATGGCAGTGAGTGTTGCTTTATGACCCTTTCATTTCTACAAAATCTGAAGACACAGGGACTGAAGTGTTTATTTTCTTATGCTGCAATTTTTTTTTTTTTTTAAAGGATACTTGGTCTGGAAAGATATTCAGCTGTGTACTGTAAAGAATTACTCCGGTGCAGAATTTTTTTGTGCAAACCTAAATTTCAAAGAATCGAGGTTTGCTTGCAGAATGGGTTCCTGAATTTTGCCTTTCACTTAGCAGGTGCTTCTCTGGAGGGCTTCTATACTTTATTGCCATTGGATTATGGCTCACTGTATGATTTTTTTTTACCACGGAAATTTTGGGTAATGCATGGCTAAAAACCTACAATTCATCGCTGGATCACAGACAACTGTTCTAAAGCAGCTGTACAATCGCGAGCTTCAAAAAAGCAGTTTGCTTCTTGGCTCTGCTCCTTGAGTTTAAAAAAGATCTTATTCCTAGGACACCTTTCTTTGTTGTCTTGATGTGTGTCACATTTAACATGTTCACTTTATTTTAGAATAAAAGATATGACACTTCTTTCCGACTGCCACACCACAGAGTAAATCTTTTGTTCGTGCACTATTTCTGATTTGTTTTTTCTCTGGTGGGGCCTGCATGAAGTTTTCATAAGAATCAGTGCAGCAGACAATGCCCCTAAAAGAGTCCGTATTCAGTCACTGTTCAGATAGCAAAGTTAGCCGGATAAACTTATCCAGCTAACTTTGGAGGCATATTCAATAGTGCAGTCTGATTTGGCCCAATCAGCCTTAGCAGGATAAATTAACCAGCTAACACTGAATATTGGAGTTAGTTGGATAACTTACAGGCCAATACAGTACACTGTTAACCGGCATTTGGACGCGCGTTTTCGATGCACTAGCTTTACCCCTTATTTCCTCTTTTCAGACCAAGTATCCTTTAAAAAAAAATAAAAAATTGCAGCATAAGAAAATAAACACTTCAGTCCCTGTGTCTTCAGATTTTGTAGAAATGAAAGGGTCATTAAGCAACACTCACTGCCATAAGCCATCACAACTGGTGCAGGCTGCACCTTTCATGCCCTAACCCCGTCCCTCCCCACAGCAACTACTTCCAAATAATGACACCTTTTTGATTCCAGATTATTTATTGAATGGATGCATGTTGATGGCCCTATTAGTTATTCCTGCGCGATTCAGAAAACAAAATGTGCAGCCAAGCCACACATTTTACTTTAAGAA
The DNA here is from genome assembly GCF_901001135.1 of Rhinatrema bivittatum. Lineage (NCBI taxonomy): Eukaryota > Metazoa > Chordata > Amphibia > Gymnophiona > Rhinatrematidae > Rhinatrema > Rhinatrema bivittatum. Next base: position 39,985,756 of record NC_042620.1, read on the forward strand.
ATTAGCACCTACCCAAAGGTAGGCGTTAATTTCTGCCGGCGCCAGGGAAATGCACAGAAAAGCAGTAAAAATTGCTTTTCTGTGCACCCTCCAACTTAATATCATGGCGATTTTAAGTCGGAAGTCCCAAAAGTTAAAAAAAGTTAAAAATAAAAAAAATAATAATTTTAAATCAGCCTGTGGCTCGCGGGTTGAAAACCGGACACTCAATTTTGCCGGCATCCGGTTTCCGAACCCGTGGCTGTCAGCGGGCTCGAGAACTGACACTGGCAAAATTGAGTGTTGGCTGTCAAACCCCCTGACAGCCACCGCTCCTGTCCAAAAAGAGGCGCTAGGGACGCGCTAGTGTCCCTAGCGCCTCTTTTTACCGTGAGCCCTAATTTAAATATTTTGGTTTACTGAATCACGCGCACAGGACACTGGCCTGTGCGCTCTCCCGCGAACTTTACTGTATCGGCCTGTTAGATGGCTAATGTAACTTATCTCCAGAACGCCACTAAAATCCCTGTTATCTGGCTAAATGTTATCCAGATAATACAATAGCCAGCTAAAATACATTTAGTCAGATAACTTCTGAGTTATCTGTCTAAATGTTTCTGAACATGGCAGTGCTGTAGCCAGAATTCATATTTTGGCAGGGTCTGAGGTAAACGTGGGTGGGCACTAGGCATACAAATGTGACCTTGCTAGTTATACGTTTATCCACAAACCGACCCCCCCACACCCCCAAGGAGTCACTCAGTCTCAGTCTCCCTCTCTTCCTCTCTCAATGCTCCTTCTCCCCATGATGCGAAAGAGAGAGAGAGAGAGAGGGGGGGGGGGGGGGGGGGAAGGGGGCACTGAAAGAGCACAAGACTGCTAGGGACAGGATGAGTAACAGGGGATGCGTCTACCTCCAGCCCCCTAATCCCCAGTAGTCTCCTTATCTCAAGTTCGGAGCTTCTCCCCTGTCTATGTCAAACCCCTTCCTTTCTTGTATCTCTCTTGAATGCGCCACCATGTCCTCCCAGAATCAATGCTGGCTATATACTTGTACTTGTACCTATAAAGTCTCCACCAAAATTTTGGTAACAGAACCAATCATTATTTCCATCCCACTGCCCCCAGGAATAATCCTGTCAAAACACATAATTGAACAACATACTTTTATATTGTAAACTTTACATTAATATTCAAATTCTGGTGTCGCTTTAGTAGCTACGAAACAAATTTTCTCCACTCCCAGGTACATTGAAGTGGTACAAAACATAATAAATGAAGATGTGCCATGCTGGGTTAGACCAAAGGTCCACTGAGCTCAGCATCATGTCTCCACCAGTGGCTAATCTGGTTCATTAAGAATTATTCAGCAGATCCCAAAGAGTAGCTCCAGTTCTTTGCTGCTCCCGCCTAGGAAAAGTGGTGGCTTTCCAGTCTACCTGGTTAATAACTGTTTAAGGACTTTTCCTCCAGGAACTTGTCAGATGTCTTTTAAACCCCTGCTATGTTAGATGCCTTGACCATTTCCTCCAGCAATAAATTCCACAGCTGAATTGTGCATTTAGTGAAAAAATAATGTCTCCAATTTGTTTTAAATCTGCTACCCTACAAAAGTCACGCAGGATCTATAGCGCAAACCTATATTAGCACCAACTCCCAGAATTCACACAGCATGGAAGAGACAGTAGTGCAAATATAGTACTCCAGGCCCTAGAACACTAATACACCTTCAAATGGGAAGACAGATCAAGCCAAACTGCTACAGATCCCTACATCAAACAAAATTGATCTTCTCCTAATACAGAGTAAGTGACTACAAACAAGTAGGCAAAAATTAAACATGAAACCCCAAGAAGTCATCTTTGCATGCAGTATAACTTAGGAAAAATAGAAACAGAAATGCATTTTCTCCTGTACTGAACAAAATATAACAATATCAGAGATGCACATTCCCAAAATTTACATATTCCAATCATTAAATTGAAAATTAAATGCTTTTTCTACCTTTATTGTCTGGGCATCTTGGACCCAGTTTCTCTTCCACTTTCCTCTATCTTCTTTTTAACTCTTTTTTCCAGGCTCTCCTTTCTACTCTCTATTTCTTTTCTCTCCTCCTGTCTTCTTCACTTCCTCTTCAACTTCTGTCTCTGACATGATCTCTCATGTCTCTTTTGTCCATTTCATTACTCCAGTGCTTAATATCCCTTTTTTTCACTTCGCCTACTATTTCATCCCTTCTTATTCACCCTCTCTTTTCCCCTCTCTTTCACTCCTTCCCCAGTCTCTTATTCCTCCTGTCCTCCGATTTTAGTCTGTACTTGCCCTTTTCCCAGCCCTCATCTATTTTTCTCTGCCTTTCATATTCTCACCAGTCCCAGCACCTCCCCTGTTGCTAATTCTCTTCCCTGCCTTCATCTCCTTTCATCTGTCCTTTACCTAGGCTATTGCACCCTTTTTACCTTCTTCCTAGGCCCATTTCTCTCATTTCTCAAACCCTTCACAGACCTATACTTTTCCAATGTCTCTCAACCTTCTCCAGCCCCCTCTTCCTATCCTTTTCCATAGTCTTTCACCCCAGGTCATTCATGCCACCTCTCAACTCCTCCCCATACTTAGGCCCCCTTCTCTTACACCCATCTCACGTATGTAGCCCCATCTGAAATCAACCAATCATACTCTCCCAGCACAACAACCGCATCTCATAAGCTTCCTTCCAAATGCCAAGTCTCCATTATCTTCTCAATCCCCAGGCAGTCTCTTGTCCATGATCTCCCTTCAGCCCAGAGTCTCCCACCACTCTTCTTAGTCTCTTTCCAATCTCTTGAGTTCCCACCCTCCCCCAATCCATACCCAGTCTCTCAGCTCTCACCAACCCCCCATTCTCCAGCCCAATCCCACTGGCCCCCAAGTCCTCACTCAGTCTCCACTCTTCCTCCAAAACCTTACCCAATCCAGTCCCACTCTCCTCACAATCCACACCCAATCCCTAAGCCCTCACTAACCTCCTACTCACCCTCAAGTTCCCAGTCTCTCCCCCCACACACTTTATCTAATCCAGATCTCCGCTTTCACACTATTCCCCTCAGTCTCCAACATCCAACTCACCTGACTCTGGAATTCCCATTCTCCCCTGAAGTCTCCACTTCCTAGTCCCTAAGCTTTCACTTAGTTCTTCCCCAGAATTCCTTTTATTCCATGGAGCCCTCACTTCCCGGAACTTGTATCTTACACCTTTTATCACCCTCTTCTGTGCTCCAGCATCAGTGGGCAGTTGATCTAACCCTCCAACCTCTATCCACCGGCGTCCTCCTGCCCCCTCCCACTTTGTATCTACAGAGCCCCAAGCGGTTCACAAAGCAGACCATTAAACTGAACGGGAGGGGGTAGGAGCAACACTAGCAACTAGAAGCTTGCTGGATAGATGCATGACCACGGCACTGGGATGACTCTTTGATTTAGCAGTGGCCCTTTCTCTGGCACCTCAGGCCAGCTCTTTGGGGCTCCTGATTCTTTTCCACTGGTGTGGGGCTGCAGAAACTGACCTGCCTCTACTTTTGGCCTCACATGACCAGGCAGAGGCCAACATTGGGTAGGCCTTGGCTTCAAAATGGGTGGGCCACTGGGTGGCCCCAGTCCCACCTGTGGCTATGCCACTGGAATATGGACCTCTTAGCTGCTTAATAATAGAAGTGACTAAGTAGGAAGAGCTTGAAAAACCCCCTCAACACTATTATTTCCTAAGTATTAAATTAAAATCATAAGAAAAACAGATGTCCTTAATGATTTTATTTGTCCATAAAATTCCATTGCTTGTGTTTCTGCTTTGAGTATGCTCGATCTCTTCAATTGTGAGGTGAGGTAGTGAACAAAACGCTATGAAACATGTCTGTTCCACCTTGCAGAATGAACCATCTTTTCCACACTTTATTAAAATAAATTTTATGATTTAATGAAATGTTCATCGGTTCCTCTCCAAGGTATGGCATTGTTCAACGACCCTACTAATTCACACAAAGATCCAGGATTCTTGCTAGTATTAGAGCAAAGTATCAGGGCTCCAAATCCTATTGAGTGCCCATGATCCTAACAAACATATTGTATCGTAAACCAGAGTTTGCAATGAATGTAAACGCTAATGGAGGTCCACCTTTGGGCCTAGTGCCTCAGATATTCTGGTGTTGACCTTGGAATGATCCATAAACCCCAAAATTCTCATGATGAAGTGGAGGAGGAGCCTAGTGGTTGGAGCAGTAGGCGGACAATCAGGAAAGCCAGAGTTCAAATCTTACTTTTCCCCACTGATGCTCCTTGTGACCATGCCTCAAATTCAAACTTAAGGCCTGATTTACTAAGGCTTTTCTCTCAGTCTGTGTCTATGAGAAAAATGTTAATAAATGAGGCTGTTAGATTATAAGCCCTCTGGGGCAGTTATCTACCAACTGAATATAAATTTGTAACGTTCTTTGAGTTAAGATTTGGAAAGGAGAGGAATTAAATCCAAAATCCAACTACAATTACTTATTAGGGATGTGAATCGTGTCCTCGATCGTCTTAACGATCGATTTCGGCTGGGAGGGGGAGGGAATCGTATTGTTGCCGTTTGGGGGGGTAAAATATCGTGAAAAATCGTTAAAAATCGAAAAATCAAAAAATCGAAAAACCGGCACATTAAAACCCCCTAAAACCCACCCCCGACCCTTTAAATTAAATCCCCCACCCTCCCGAACCCCCCCCAAATAACTTAAATAACCTGCGGGTCCAGCGGCGGTCCGGAATGGCAGCGGTCCGGAACGGGCTCCTGCTCCTGAATCTTGTCGTCTTCAGCCGGCGCCATTTTGGAAAATGGCGGCGGCCATAGACGAAAAAGATTGGACGGCAGGAGGTCCTTCCGGACCCCCGCTGGACTTTTGGCAAGTCTCGTGGGGGTCAGGAGGCCCCCCACAAGCTGGCCAAAAGTTCCTGGAGGTCCAGCGGGGGTCAGGGAGCGATTTCCCGCCGCGAATCGTTTCGTACGGAAAATGGCGCCGGCAGGAGATCGACTGCAGGAGGTCGTTCAGCGAGGCGCCGGAACCCTCGCTGAACGACCTCCTGCAGTCGATCTCCTGCCGGCGCCATTTTCCGTACGAAAACGATTCGCGGCGGGAAATCGCTCCCTGACCCCCGCTGGACCTCCAGGAACTTTTGGCCAGCTTGTGGGGGGCCTCCTGACCCCCACGAGACTTGCCAAAAGTCCAGCGGGGGTCCGGAAGGACCTCCTGCCGTCCAATCTTTTTCGTCTATGGCCGCCGCCATTTTTTCGGCGCCATTTTGGAAAATGGCGCCGGCTGAAGACGACAAGATTCAGGAGCAGGAGCCCGTTCCGGACCGCTGCCGTTCCGGACCGCCGCTGGACCCGCAGGTTATTTAAGTTATTGGGGGTGGGTTCGGGAGGGTGGGGGATTTAATTTAAAGGGTCGGGGGTGGGTTTTAGGGGGTTTTAGTGTGCCGGCTCACGATTCTAACGATTTATAACGATAAATCGTTAGAATCTGTATTGTATTGTGTTCCATAACGGTTTAAGACGATATTAAAATTATCGGACGATAATTTTAATCGTCCTAAAACGATTCACATCCCTATTACTTATCACTTTTATCGTGCTAATTGACATATGTGGAACTTCCATAAGAGCTATAGACACCCATGAGAATTATGTCAACGTATAATACCTCTTATTAATACTTTATATGGTGTGTGATCATGTGAGAAGACATTCACTAATTAGAAATATGTGATTTCTATGCATATGTGTGTGTGAGATAAATTGGGAGAAGGGTAAGATGAATGGGAGCGTTGTGTCATGCCAAAATAAGGGTTTATAGGAGCTTGATCCCCAGTGCAGGTGAGACCGTGTGAATGAGTGTGTGTAGTGTGTGTGTGTGTGTGTGTGACTGAGAAGGACATGATGTTAGGGGGTTCACAGCTGTATGTAGACGCATCCTTCAGATACACTTGGTTATTCCCAATGTGACCAATGAAGGCACATGGCACAGACAGGCAATTTTACGTTTGTTGCGTGGTGAAATGCTTCACTTTGTTGTTTATGTCTAAGTAAAAAAAAAACAAAAACAGATTTCTTTTCATGGTGAGCTATACTAATTTTGGTTTTACCAATTCTTTTTATACCCATCACAGCTGGGCCCTTAACTTCAAGGAAGCACTGTAAAATACCAAAAGCCTTCACCCCGCTTTTTGAGGAAAATGAATACCAGAAGACTATGTTTGGTTTGGCACAGTAAAGGATCCACAGGAATTTAGCAAGTCACCGTTCACTGGGCTAGAAAGTGGGAGACTGAATGAAAAGTTAGATATCTATCTATCTATCTATCTATATATACCGGTATGTATATATATATATATATATATAAAAGACTTGTCAGTCAGTCGGTTACACTGTCATGTTTGTCTGTGGTGATGCCCTGAACAGTGGAAGGTGCACTTCACACACAAACACACACAGGCTCCCAAACACACACACACACACATAGAGGCTCCCCTCACACACTCATAGGCAAACACACAAAGAGGCAGGCACAGGCAGACACACACACAGGCACATGCACAGGCAGATACATGCACAGGCAGACACACATGAAGGCAGACACATACACGCATGAAGGCAGACACATATACAGACACACACAGGCACAACCTTCCCCCCCTCCCCGGGCACAGGCACACACATACACAGGCTGTTATAAACCAGACATCTTGAGCAACACTGGGTACTGTTTGCTAGTGGAATTATAAAGTATTGGGGGATGATCAGTCAATCATATTACTGAAAATGTATTTATATAAATAGATAAATTGGAAACTAAGCCCCCTGAGTATAGGAGGGATAGTCTAATGGCTAGACTAATTTATTTCTTTATTAATTATAGAGTGGAGGAGTAGCCTAGTGGTTAGAGCAGTAGGCTACAACCATGGAGACCAGGGTTTGAGTCCTACTGTTGCTCCTTGGGCAAGTCACTTTACCCTCCATTGCCTCAGGTATAAACTTAGATTCTAAGCTCTCTGGGGACAGGGCAATAACTACACTACCTGAATGTAATCTGCTTTAAAGTGCAAAAAGCAGAATATAAATGTATTTATATTCAGCTGATTTTTACATCAGTTATCCTCAGTGGATTACAATAATGAAAACATAAAATATATAACAGTGAAGAGAAACAATAACAATACCTCATAAAAACACATTTCAATAAATAATAGCTCCACATAAAAATAAAATAAAATCAAACAGTAATGGCTTTGGATCCTGGAGACCAGAGTTCAAATCCAGCTTTTGCCACTAATACACCTTAAGCAAGTCACTTCATCTCCTGTTACTCAACCTCTTCCTTCTATGGTGATTTACTGAAGCACACTGATGATAAAAAGGCTTATGCACGAAGAAGGAAATGTGGGAAGGGGCCAAGTCAATGAACTTGTTGAGGATTCTTGAGAAAAGGGATGATATGGAGCCCAAGACAAAAAAAATCAGCCAATTGAGTCATCCCAGATCTTTGTTAATATTCTTATAAAATGTAGTATTATCATAGTGCCATCTTGTGGTGAAATGAGGATTAATATCTTTCTTCATTGCCATCGTGAGCAAAGAACTGTGTTTGCCGTGTCAATCTACTTGGGAACATGGAATTAAGGATTAAAAAACAACTTGTAAGGAAGATCATTTTTACTGGACTGACTTAATATAATCTGTGATGAGCTTTCCAGAGTTACCCGCTGTTTATCAGTTACAGTGTAACCCAGTAACTAGTAAAACTGCGCTGTTTCTTCACTCACCTGTTGCCAAAGTGTAATGCAGAGTTTGTGCGTCATCTTCAATCTGGCACGTGTACATGTTTTAAAATCTTCAGTGATCCTCATGGGTCACACATAGCTGTAAAGAACAATTGTTTCTCTTGTACTTCTAGATGTGTATCTGCCCTTCAGGTAAGTTGTACATTGGGATCAGGGAAGGCAATTTTATCCAAATAAATGGGGTTTTTTTTAATAGCGCTCATCTTGTATACAGGTAAATGTGCTTGCATCATGCCGCAGTGTTCATATTTTTGCCCGCATTGAGCAGAGGAGCTCCCCAGGGCAGGGGACAGGGGCAAGAAACAAAGTAACACACCCAGTTTTGCATTTGCAAGACTTAAGTGCATCATTTTTCAGGGGGAGCAGAGAAAAGCAGGTGCAGGTGTCTGTGGTTACTTTTTCCTGGGGTAATTTCTGAAAGGAAAAGTACGGGCATCTTTTCCTTTCAAGAGCCGGTGCAAATCCTGTAGATTTTGCATCAGAACACACAGTTTGGGGAAATTGTCCTCTCAATGCTCAAGGTGAGTGATTTTCAAATGGACCGGATAGCGTTAAAGTCTGCGTGCCTTTTGTACCCACCCGCTTTACAGAATATTTGCAAAGCAAACTGATGCCCCTAGGTTTGCTTTGAAAATTTCTTGGGTTCTTGGTTGAGCGCATGCACGCATTACACCGTGCAAAATTACCCCCTGCTCTTCAGAAGACGTAAATTGTGCGATGGAATTTACACGTGCGGTCTTTAAAATACAAACATAGGTGCGCAAATCCCAACTCCGCCCCAGCTATTCCCCCCCGCCTGGAATGCCTCGTTGCAGTTTGTGTAACTACGCACGAAACAGGGTTGTGTTTGAAACTTAGTCTGGGGTTATTTTAGTACAGCCATTTAAGGCTTTGAAAATGATCCTTAAGTATCCCATAGAAAGGAAGAGATTTTACAAGTCGCTCTGGCATCCTGCGACTAACTGATCACCCCCTGGAAATCTGGAAGCTCGGGAGAAAGTTGGCAATCCGGCATTAAACGCCTTGGAAATTCTAGCAGATGGATATTGTTTGTGGGTTTTGCTTTCAGGAATTTTCATGGCTGATAGCTAAGCCACAGTCGCCTTCCCCTCGGGTGCTAATGAAATCTGACAAGTGCTTCGCACAGCTCATCGGATCTTATATTAATTCTGCATAGCAAAGAATCCACCAAAGGACAGAATATGATTCTTGGTAGCTGGAAATCTTCTGACTCTCTTCCTTGTCTTCAGGGATAGTGAACCCATTTAATCTGGACCCATCACCTCCATTCTCCCAGCTGCTTCAGGCACGTAGCTGTGTGGGAAGGTCTGGGACTGAGGGGAGCTCTGCTTCTTGTATTGCCTTCTGAGGTAAAAAGATCTCTTGTGCAATTGAAAGCTCAAGCCTTGCTGATCCCTTGGACTTAACTTCCCTGCTTCTTCCCATCTCTTTCCTAGGCGAACTAGGTGGCTGCCTAGAGTGCCACAGGAACAGTATTGGCTGGGCCATGGCTGCTGAAGAGAAGACGAGCAGTGTCAGTAGCCACTCAGGGCAAAGGAGGAGGAGGAACAGTATCTACCTCACAAATGGGAGAGGGGAGAGAGAAAAGGTTTCGGGACCTAAGGGGCATGTGCGTGAGAGAAAGAGAGAGAGACAGACAAACAGTGCATGTGTGTGAGAGTATGAGAGGGAGTGTGTGTATGTGTTAACATGAGAGAGCATGTGGGAGAGGAAGAGAGCATATGTGTAAAGAGAAAGCATGTGTGTGTGTGAGAGAGAGAAAGAGAGAACATGTGGGACAGAATGTGTGTGTGAGAGCATGAGAAAGAATGTGTCAGCATATGGGAGAGAGAGCATGTGTTATGTGTGTGAGAACATGTAGAAAAGAGAGCATATGTGTGTATGTTTGTGTGTTTAGGTGAGAGTAAGGAAAGTTTGTGCATCCCCCACCCCGCTAATTCACAATAATCTTAGGTGACTAGAAATCAAATGTTCCCAGGTATTAAGAGCAGGACATTTTTTTTAACTTATTATTTTTAATTATTGGCTGATATTTGATTATGTCTGCTGTTTTGAAATATTTTGGCTAATTTTTAAAAATTTGTATAAGATCTTTTATTTATTTATTGGATGTTATTTGATTCATCAACTGTTTTAAAATATTCTTTTTATTAGCATGGATTTACTATAATGATTGATGTTTACTGTTATTTAAAATTTAAATTTATTTATTTATTTTCGAGTTTAATGTTATCAGCTATGTACCCTTAGTTCATTTTATGCTCTCCTATTTTATTTTATTTTATAGTTTCTTTTAATGTTATGAGCTAACATACAATTAACTGATATAACAGTCTTTTAGTTGGAGCAGTTATAGTTTTAAAAGTAGCCGTGCGTATCTTATAAAATCCTGGATTGGCGCACGCAAGGCTGCCGATTTTGGGCAGCCGGCACGCGCCGAGCCGCGCAGCCTGCCTCCATTCCCTCCCCTCCCCTTCCCCTCCCTTCCCCTACCTAACCCACCCCCCCGGCCCTATCTAAACCCCCCCTACCTTTATCCATGGATTTACGCCTCCCGGAGGGAGACGTAAATCCACGCGCTCCAGCGGGCTGCTGGCGCGCCGAGACTCGACCCGGGGGCGGTTCTGGAAGGCGCGGCCACGCCCCCGGAACGCCCCGGGCCGAAACCACGCTAAATGAGCGAAGACCATTCAACTGAGTCGTTTAGACCCAGTAAATACAGTAAACCTAGAGGCACCAATAGTAAGCCACTGCATAGAGTTAGGTCACACTTTTGACCAATTACGTTGGACCATCCTGGAACAAGTATCACCAAACCCCTGCGGTGGAGACCTAAATCAATTTTTGAATTACCGCGAACAATGGTGGATCTACACTCTAGCAACACAATCCCCACAAGGTCTAAACGACTCAGTTGAATGGTCTTCGCTCATTTAGCGATCCTACGCCGTACAGCTTCACTTAATTGCTTGATTAATTCTTACATCAATTGGTTCCTTCTCAAGCCCAAGGTAGGTACAAAAGCAGTTCTGGAACATGGCGGATCCAGCTGTCAAGACAAAGCTGCAGCCAAGTAGCAGAATTTTTTCCGGGCAGATCTGGGAATCGTACGTATACAATAGACAGCAGCTATAATAGTGGTGTTCCTGCATACAAATACTAACTTAAAGATAAAAATTTCTTTTCACTATAGAATTGGCACTTTACGGCCCCTGAAGAAGCTGACAGAAACACGAGCCGTGTCGGGCCACCGCCAGCTTGATATCCCTGCTGCATCTACTGCTACGATAAGTAAAAAACTTTTACTGCCTTAAAAAGTTGAAAAATTCATAAAAAACAAAGCAAAATATACAAACCAGAGAAACCAATGATTATACTGAGTGTCGGTTTGTGACTTACCAGCAACCGCAGAAATATACTAGTGGCTTTCAGGGCTATCAAAGACGAAGCCCGCCATCTTATATGAGGTTTCTCCGGTCATACTTATGAAACTACATGGCATCAGACTCTGGAAATATGATGTTAATTTGAATATATAGTACAAAAGAATACATCATACACATACAGTTCTAAATTATAAGTATATGAGGGTTGTGGCATGTGTGTGTGTGTTTGATTACGGTATAGCTATATGTGTAGGAAGGGAGTATGGCTGTGAGGGAGTGAGTGTATGGGAGTGGGTGGGTTTGTGTTTCAAATGGGGACGTTATATGCATGGGTATATGTGTTCAGAGGTGTGGGTGTGTGTGTATGTGTGGAGGTGTGTAGGCATGGGAGTGTGTGGGAGGGATGGATGCATGTGAGGGTGTTGTGAGTGTATGTGACACTGTTGTGTGTATATGGGGGTTGTGGGCTGTGTGTTTATTTAGGAGTATGGTTGTATGTTTATATGTTGGTTGTGTTTTAATGTGGGAGTGTTGTTGGGGTAGGAGGCTGTCTAAATGTGTGTGTGTGTGTGTGTGTGTGTCTGTCTGTCTGTGTGGTGTGGTGTGTTTGGTTGATTTTCCTCCTGCTTCTGGATACATACTGCTGGTTATGAGCTTGGTCTGTTGCCAGCTTTGTAGCTTTCCTGTCCCAGAATGCGTGACAGGCAAAGGTACAATTAACAGAGGTTTATTCATTCCCAGGTCAGCTGAGGCTGGGAATGCTTCCAGGGCAGCATTCACAGATCCCTGGGGGTGTTGCATCCGTCGGTCTCAGATGGCTTCGCCCGACATGCCTCACCTCTATTTCAGCCTTCTCCACGAGCCTTGGGAGAATGGCGTCCATAGCATCTCCTTGCCGCACCCTCCGGATTCCCTGGAGCGGTTCTGGCGCGGCGTCCCGCCATGTTGACCTGAGGCCTCCTAGGGCGCGCACGCCTCACGTCTTGTAGCAGTGTTGGCGCAAACCTCGGGGGCGTCCCCCTCGAGAGACGTCACTGCTTCCGTATTCAAAAGGTTGCCCATTTGCTGACTCTCGCCAAGTTAACAACAGATTGGATGCGTTCCGGTCTGAAGCTGCTCTGCCGCTTCTACACTGCTGGAAGCTACCTTCACCCTCCAGGGTTCTACTAACCCGGGTACCCGCTCCTCGGGGGCCTTTGCTTATTTCCAAGTGCCTTTCCTAAATACAGGTACTCGCTCCTCAAGGGCCTGTGTGTCTATCCTGGTGCCTGCTACCAATTCTTCACCCTGCTGGAGCACTACCTATCAGCTACAGAGAGTGAGTACAACTTCTCCCAGTCTGTCCATCTACAGCTCCTCGCTGCTCATCTGCATCAGGCCCTACACCACCATTGTGGAACGGGTCTCCTCTACTGAGAATTACAGACTGTTAATACCTATCCTCTCTCTACTGCTCATTGGGAACTCTATCTACTCAGCTACCAGGGAGTGTGTACTAACATCTGCCAGTTTGTCTCTCCTACAGTGCCTTACTGGACATCTGCATCGGGACCTTACTCCACCATTGTGGGACGGGTCTCCTACGCCAAGGATCACAGACTGTTGTTATCTAATCTACTCTCTACTGCCACCTCTGGTGGACCACACTAGCTGTATAATAAAAGATATATTCTCTGTGTTTGTGCTATTGAGTCTAGCCCGGTGCTTCAGTTCCCTACGGGGCTCCTCCCCGTAGGAGATACCATCACTGTTGCCCTTGAGAATCCACCAAACACCTCGATATCATAACAGGTAGAGGAAGTCCCTGCCATTGTACAAAGCAACATCTAGTGGACAGACTTATGGTCCACATTAGCTGGGTTTGGGAGGGAACTGTGACTCATGGTCCCTGGTCACTGCAATGACTAAGTTGAATTGAGAAGGAGATATAAAATACGAGGAAAATTCCTGAGTGGTTGCAAATGAACGCTCATATTGTCATAACTCAACAGAGACCGCTTCCAACTGAGCTAAAGCTCAGAGGAGAAGGATGAAACTGCCAGGCCAAAAAAAGCAGAGGTTTATTCAGGAGCTAAGGCCCTGCCTATGTCACTTACAAAGGCACACATAATCTGCAGCAGATGCACAGAGCGCTAAAAGCCAGAATGTGTTTAACTGTCACCTCCTAATAGAATCTAATGTTTGAAAGGAAGGAAGCCAGAGTGATGGCGCAATGGTGACACCTAGTGGCTGGATTTATGATTCCTGATGCCGGAAGGAGCCGTGTGGCATGGCCCTCCTGCTGAGAGCTCGGGCTGCAATGGTTGGAGTAAAGCAAGTTTGGAGGAGATAGAAAAAAAGGGGGAAAAACATATCTCTTAATGTGGGCATGCAGGACCTCACTCGCTCGCAACCACCCCCTTACAATCCAATAATCACAGACACATTTCATTGTGGGTAAAACAAGGCCGCAGCTTTAATCATTCAGTGGTCCGAGCTTATATCCACACATTAACACCAACAACTAGGACTTTGGTATTGCCCAGCCCCCACCAGACTATCCGCCACCTTCCGGCAGGATAGCCTAACCAGCCTCTCTGTTACACTCTTTGGCCCCAACACGCCAGGTTCCGACTCCCGCCACACTCTCCTGCAAGGAGCCAACCCAGGTGTACTCCCGCCTCCAACTTGCAAGGAGTCTGGCCAAGCGGCCCCCGCCTCATCCGGCAAGGAGCCACACCCTGACAACAGCCCTCAGTTGTCAACCACCGTCGGCTTTACCAAAATCCAAATAACTTGAACAACAAAATTGAACAGTTATGGCTCGGACCAACCGCCCCCGCTGCGACAAATCCCCCAAACAAAACTGCAATTCCCCAACAACAATCGCCTAGGACTAAGGGTGGGTGGGAGGGTCGCGCGAACCTTCTGCCCCTCTCTCGCTCGCAGCTACCGACTGAAGCCCGCGTTACTAAAACTGCTTAACCAGCAGTTTGAATTTTCTCCCCACCTATCCCAGCTCTCCACGCTTACTCCTTCTGCCCCCCCCCCCCTTGCACCTAAAGCCAATCACTGCATTCCACGACTCTATGACACTCGCCTTCAGTCCCCCCCTCCCCCCTCCTTCACGTACTTCACGTTGCAGCCCTACTTGTGTCCCCACGTTGTTTTCACCTCCGTCTATTCCACCTTCCCCCCCCCCCCCCTCTCCAACCACACGCGCCTCGCCTCTGAAGTGAGCCTGCGCCCACATTACGCCGCCCGGCCGGACACGGGGTCCGGCTGGTCTTCCATAATGTGGGCATGCAGGACCTCACTCGCTCGCAACCACCCCCTTACAATCCAATAATCACAGACACATTTCATTGTGGGTAAAACAAGGCCGCAGCTTTAATCATTCAGTGGTCCGAGCTTATATCCACACATTAACACCAACAACTAGGACTTTGGTATTGCCCAGCCCCCACCAGACTATCCGCCACCTTCCGGCAGGATAGCCTAACCAGCCTCTCTGTTACACTCTTTGGCCCCAACACGCCAGGTTCCGACTCCCGCCACACTCTCCTGCAAGGAGCCAACCCAGGTGTACTCCCGCCTCCAACTTGCAAGGAGTCTGGCCAAGCGGCCCCCGCCTCATCCGGCAAGGAGCCACACCCTGACAACAGCCCTCAGTTGTCAACCACCGTCGGCTTTACCAAAATCCAAATAACTTGAACAACAAAATTGAACAGTTATGGCTCGGACCAACCGCCACAGGCACAGGCATATAATGCCCTGTGACCCCCAAAGATGCGGCCTCGCTTTACAGAGGAAATAACTCCTCTAAGACCTCCTGAATGGAGTTCAGGAACAAGTCTAATCCTAGAAAAGACAGGTGAACCCCATCATCTCGGAACAAACCTGTTACCTTACCCCATGACCAGGCATACTTAATATGCCGACCACCCAAGCGCTCCAACCAAGTCCCGATTTGTTGGTTTGCCTTGGACCTACACCGTTTCCATCTGATGTTATCCAATTCAGCAGGCCTCACCACAATATCAGACCAGCATAAGATCGTCGTCGGCAGCAAAATAGATATAGTCATTAAGTCCTTACGGACATTGCTAATGAAGTGCTTGCCCGACATCTTACCCCAGTCGTTACCCCCCAAATGAACTACCAAGACCCGAGGAGCTGCCCGACGCTCTCGCTCCTTCCTAACATAAGGAACAAGTTCGTCCCACAGCATACCCCTCCGGCCAAGCCAGATAACCCGAACCCCCCTTCGTTGTAAGTCCAAGTGAGGGCCGTAAGGACGGCCGCAGGCGTGTCTGTGACCCCAGTAAGTAAACGAATGACCAATGATCCAAACTGTCATGGGCTCAGACGCAGCACCTGCAAAGAAACTAGAGTTAGCAAAGATCAATCATGCCCAGAATCTGGGCGAACATAACTCTTATAGGCCCCGGAACGCCACCGGCCTATCCTCTGTATGACCCCTCCAGGCACACCCGCCGTTGCCGCCGATGTAGCGGCCCCAATGCGGAACGAATGTGTTCCAAACCTGCGCCCCTCCAAACCGACAGCATACAATGCTGCGCGCAGTACCGTCTCGAATTGATACTTGGTTAATGGCCTCCGGTTCTCGTGCACTAGAAATTGCATTGCTACCTCCGGCCGCACCCTACAATACCCAGCTGCATTTCTAACCGGGCAGGACGTCAAACCTGGAACCCTGGATAACAACACGGAGGCTCCACGACCCCTCTGATCCGTCTTAGATCGCGGAATTACTATCAATACTGCTCTGTTCGTGACTACCACATTCCGCGCCAAAATCCCTGGGTAATCAGTACTGGAGGCTGAGCGAGCCACCAACTCGCTAATCCTAAAGGCCCCGAAAAAAGCGAATACGAAAGCAACTCGAAACAATAGTGTCTCATAAGGGGAAAAGCACACTGCAGACAACGCCTCCCATAACAGCATCAAGATATCATGTGTAATGGGCAAACGCTGATCAATTCTGCTCTGCGTTGTCCGCGACCAACCCCTCAACAGACGCCGAACTATAAAACGACCCGAAGGAAAGCCCCAACCATGTGCCTTCATAAAAAAGGAAAACCCCGCCAGCTGGCGGCCTACTGCAGCCTGCGAACACCCACTCGCCCGAGCACGCTCAATGAAACGTACCAATGCCATATCCGAGATCGGACCCCCCGCCCAGCCCAAGGAACACAAAAACGCTGAGACTCGTCGGGCCCCCCCTACATAACCTGTCCACGTGGAGGGCGCTAATGAATCTCGCAGCATTTTCCAGGACTCTGGGAACCAAATTTCCAAAGGAAAGACGGCACCGGGGTTCCGCATGACTCCGCTTCTGGGGCGAGTTCTCGAAACAAGTCCCACTTGAAACGAGAAAGAGAGTCAGCCACACTGTTAGAAACTCCAGGCACGTGTCGAGCCCATACTGTTACATTTAAGGACATACAACGCAAAATCAGCTCGCGCAATAACTCTGACACTCTGATGCAACGCGCCGATCTCTTATTTATGACCTCAACCACCCCCTGATTATCGCTCCAAAATACCACTCTCTTTCCTGCCAACTGAGCGCCCCAAATATACACTGCCACTACAATTGGAAATAATTCCAAGAAAGCTATATTTTTTGTAACTCCAGACGTAATCCAGTCCTCCGGCCAACCTGCTGCGCACCAAGCCCCTCGAAAATAAGCCCCGAAACCTAACGAACCCGCTGCGTCGGTGAACAGCTCCAAATCATGATTTGACCGCGGATTAGATTGCCACAACGCCTCCCCATTAAAATCCTCCAAAAACCTATCCCAAAGTCTCAGATCTTCCCGCAAAAAACAAGAATTTCGCACACGATGATGCGGTTTTCTTAAACCGGACATAGCATGTGATAACCTGCGCAAAAACACTCTGCCCATAGGAATCACCCGACAGGCGAAATTTAGACTACCAACGAGTGACTGTAACTCTCGTAAAGACAACTTAGGCCGACCAACAGCCCCACGCACCATGTCCCTTAACAGCTGAACCTTATCCTCCGGTAACCGCGATACCATAGCTACCGAATCCAGCTCAATTCCCAAAAATACCAATGAAGTACTAGGTCCTTCTGTTTTACTGACCGAAAGAGGAATCCCGAAATCATTGGCCACCTCTTGAAAACAATTCATCAAACTGAGACAATCACCCGAACCAGCCCTTCCCACAAATAGAAAATCATCCAAATAATGTACCACGAGTCTCGATCCCGACCTCTTCTGTACCACCCAGTGCACAAATGTACTGAAGGCTTCAAAATAAGAGCATGCTATAGAACAACCCATAGGCATACACTTATCAAAGTAAAACTGCTGCTGAAAGCGGAACCCTAACAGGTGAAAACTATCAGGATGAACCGGCAACAAACGAAATGCCGCTTCTATGTCCGCTTTCGCCATTAAAGCCCCTGGGCCACACTGCCGAACTATTCGCACTGCGGAGTCAAAAGATGCGTATCGCACCGTGCATAATTCCCTCGGGATACCATCATTCACAGACCTCCCTTCGGGGAAAGACAAATTATGAATTAATCTAAACTTGCCCGGATCCTTTTTTGGAATCACAGCTAAAGGCGATAGGACCAAATCACGGAACGGAATCACATTAAAGGGACCTGCAATACGGCCCAGTCCTATTTCCCCCAGCAACTTTTCCCTTACCACCGCTAGCATACGCCGAACCGACGGGCAATTGACCCCACCCCCAACTTCCCCCTGTCCTTGAAACGGTATTTTAAAACCATAACGAAAACCCTGATCTAACAACTCCGCCACCTTTATACGCGGGTACAGCCGTAACCATGGCAACATCGCGGTTAAACAGATAGGTGTATGTGCTCGCTCAAAGACCCGGTCTACTGGCACCTTTTGCAGGTTGTGCTGTGGCCGGTCCGTCCCCTTGACGCTTTGAACACTTGGACACTGGGTGACCGGCTCCACACACGGAACAAGCGTGCCGGAACTTACAGTCCGGGAAAATACACGTGGAGCGATTAAATCTCCAACACACATCACTGCGCCCCGCGCCCCCCTTTCCAACACTACTGCCGGGCACGTCCCTCCGAAAGGACCTCCCAGGCCCAGTACCAGCCACTAACCCCTGCCCCATACTACCTGAGGACGGTTTTGCAGCCATCTGCGTTAGCCAGAGTCCAACATCCTGAGTACCCCAGGAGATAAACTTATTTTCTTCCATACGATCCCGGAATCGCTCATCATAATTAAGCCAGGACCAACCTTCGTAAGTCTTACTGGCCGCTAGGATTGCATCTGCATAAGATAACAACGCCCCATACTGTGACGGATCTTTCTTCCCCACTACACTTGCTAGCCGCAGAAAAGCCCTTGTCCAATTATGAATATTTCGTGCCACCTTAATCGGGGCCCCTACAAATTGATCTCTCTTATTCCTCTTCTTCTTATCCTTACGCTTACCACGCCTGCCCTCCAGCAGCTGAAAAATATCAATGAACTGCCTACGCCTAATTCGTCTACGAATGGAACGCGGAACCTCCTCCCATAACTCCGTAAAAGCCACCAAAGCCGGGGCACCACGTACTGTGGCCCCTCCGACTGCTCCCCCCTGAACCGCTGCTCCCGAATCCGAAGAGGTATCAGAAGATGACGAAGAGGACGACGACGACGAGGACGAATCCGATGAACTAGAGCGCCCCCTCTTTCTCTTTTTCTTAGACTTCCCAGACTTTGAAGACCCCCGTTTCCTATCCACCCCCCCTTCCTTAACACTTGGTAACACTTCGCTGCCACCTGCGTCCTTGCCATCCTGCTTCCCCCCCTCCCTCTCTTCTGCCCCCCTCACACATGCAGCTCCACCTCTGTCCTGTCTAGGGAAAATAATAAACTCACCAGTCTGTTCAGGCTCCACAGGCAGCACATCATCCATGTATAACTGCTCTCGCCGACCCCTGCCTGCCGTCACTGGCGCGTCATTGCGCCAAGCCTCCCATTGAGATGGGCCAGGTATTTCACCATCATCCTCTGCCAAATTCCCCTGTGGAAAAACAGCAGGAGCAGGAGACGGAACAGGAGCCGGCGCAATATCCCAAATTCTCTCCACCTCCAACCCCCCAAACTCCCCAAAACTGCTCGCACATCCCCTGTCCACAGACCTCCCTCTACCAAGGTCATCTCTTCCCCTCCCGATTCTCCCCCCTCCATTCAAACGCCGGCGAGAACCCCCAGTCAATCTACGATTACCTCTTTGCCCCATGCAGTGCCTGCTTACCCCCCCCAACATCCCCCTTGCCAGTTCTGGAACCAATAACGTATTACTCACCCTCTCCCCTCTCACAGCCATGCCCCTCCCCAACATGCTACCGGCACCCCTTGCCCTGCGCTCCTCCGCTCCACTTAACCGCCCTACCATCGCTCCCTTACCCCCCTGACCACGAAACCTAGTTTTGTATAAAGCTCCCATAGACACAGCACTCTCACCAAATGAACCTTCATCAGGGCCAGGAAAGCGCTCTGCAGCATCAGAAATCATTTCTGCAGCTAGAATGGGCTCACAGCTCTTAGAAGCTGCCTTTCCAGACTTCCCCTTAGCCCGAGGCCTCACAGCTCTACCGCCCCTCCCCCTCACCACACCCAGCTCTGCAGACCTCTCAATTAACAGCAACGGTCCCTCCCTTTCAATCTCCACACCTCCTCTATCCGCCCCCCGAGCTAACGATCGTGCTCCTCCCCGCTCTGCAACGCCAAAGTCGCTCACCCATTCTGGGATCAGCACACCGTCGCCTGCTGCCTCCTCCCCCGGCACCCATGCGGCTTCCTCTGACTCCAGGAACGCAGCCACACCACCATCGAGCTCCTCCTCCTCCCAATCGGGCCTCTTGCCAGCCATGCTGCCGTCAGCACACGAGCACTGGAAGTTTACAGCTGCAAAAAATGCCTGCGATCTCCGAACAGTCCCCAACGAACAATCACACAGGAACCAGCAACAAAAGGTATGTTAAGATCGCGCGAACCTTCTGCCCCTCTCTCGCTCGCAGCTACCGACTGAAGCCCGCGTTACTAAAACTGCTTAACCAGCAGTTTGAATTTTCTCCCCACCTATCCCAGCTCTCCACGCTTACTCCTTCTGCCCCCCCCCCCTTGCACCTAAAGCCAATCACTGCATTCCACGACTCTATGACACTCGCCTTCAGTCCCCCCCCTCCCCCCTCCTTCACGTACTTCACGTTGCAGCCCTACTTGTGTCCCCACGTTGTTTTCACCTCCGTCTATTCCACCTTCCCCCCCCCCCCCCCTCTCCAACCACACGCGCCTCGCCTCTGAAGTGAGCCTGCGCCCACATTACGCCGCCCGGCCGGACACGGGGTCCGGCTGGTCTTCCAGAGTAGTTGTGAATGAAAATTAATGGCACCAGGATACCAGCCCTGGTTCTGGATGAGCTGCAATTACAAAGGAGCAGTATGAAACTGCCAGGTCAAAAAAAACCCACCAAACCATAGAAGAATGGCTTGCACTTTCCAGAACAGTAACCAAGAAAAATATTTTAACTAGCAGGCAATTATTTGTGTAAGAATTCAGTTTAATGCTATCATTTTTCAATGTATCAATGCACCATGAACATAGAGACAGAGAAATGATGGCAGAAGAGGACCAAATGGTCCATCCAGTCTGCCTAAGAAGCTTAGGGTAGTATTTGATGTGCCATGCAGGTTCCTCCCATGCTTATCAGTTTCCCAGACCATAAACGTTGGTTTCTGTTTGAATACAATTCCCATTAACCTTTGCCACTGAAGCAGAGAGCAATGTTGGAGTTGCATCTAAGTTTCAGGCTTATTGGTTAAGAGTAGTAAGCATTGTATCAGCAAGTTAACCCTATGCTTATTTGTTTCCCCAGACCGTAAAAGTCAGGGTCCTCGCTGGTTGCTGTTCAAATCCAATTCCCATTTTCCCCCTTTTCCACTTGCATTGAAGCAGAGAACGGTAATGGATTTGCATCAACAGGCTTATTGGTTAAGGTAGCAACCGCCACACCAGCAAGTTACCCCCATGCACTCTTTTCTTCATTTCCATCCTCTAACCTTTAGGGATCCACAGTGTTTATCCCATGCCCCTTTGAATTCCTTCACCACCACCTCTGGAAGAGCATTCACCATCCTTTCCATGAAGAAACATTTCCTGATGTTGGTTCTGTGTCGTCATCCCTGGAGTTTCATTTTGTGACCCATAGTTCTACTGATTTCTTTTCAACAGAAAAGATTTGTTGAATGTGCATCATTAAAACCTTTCAGGTATCTGAAGTTCTGTATTATGATATGGTATTTAACCATGAAGGTCGGTATAGAAAAATGTTAAATAAATAAATAAATAAATAAATAAATAAATAAATATCTCTCTTGCACCCCCTCTCTTTCAGGATATACATATTCATAGCCTTCAGTCTCTCCTCACAGGTCTTCTGATACAGACTCCACACCATTTTGGTCACTATTCTCTGAACTGCCTCCATCCTGTCTTTGTCCCTTTTGAGATATGGGCTCCAGAACTCAATAGAGTACTCCAAGTAAGGCCTCATCAAGGGCCTATACAAGGGGATTATCACCTCCTTTTTCTTTCTGGTTATTCCTTTTTCTATGCAGCCCAGCATTCTTCTGGCTTTAGTTATTGCTTTGTCACATTGCTTCACCATCTTCAGATCTCCAGACACTATTACCCCAGATCCTTCTCTTGGTCTGTGCACATCAGTCTTTCATTCCCCCACCACATATAACTCTTTTGGATTACTGCACCCCAGATGCATGATTCTGCACTTCTTGGCATTGAATCCCAGCTGCCAAACCTTTGACTATTCTTCCAGCTTTCTTAAATCTTTTTTTCATTCTCTCTATGTCTTTAGGGGTGTCCACTGTATTGCAGATCTTAGTATCATCTGCAAATCAATTTTACCTTCTATTGCTTCTGCAATGTCGCTCACAAAGATATTGAACAGAACAGTCCCAACACTGATCCTTGTGGCACTCCACTTAACATGGCTCTCTTTTCAGAGTAGGTTTCATTTACCATTACACACTGTCCCCTACTGGTCAACTAGTTATAATTCACGCTCACTCCCAAGCTTCTCATTTTATTCACAAGCTTCCTATGTAGGACCGTATCAAAGGCTTTGCTGAAATCCAAGTAAATCATATCAAGCACTCTTTCTTGATCCAATTTTATAGTCATCCAATCAAAAAAATTGATCAGATTTGAATGACAGGATCTTCCCCTGGTGAATCCGTGCTGCCTTGGGTCCAGCAATCCACTGGATTGGAGATAGTTCACTATCCTTTCCTTCAGCAGAGTTTCCATTAATTTTCCCACCACTGAGGTGAGGCTAACCCCCCTGTAGTTTCCAGCCTCCTCTCTGCTCCCACTCTTGTGAAACGGGACCACCACTTCTCTTCTCCAATCCTGAGGCACCGGTCCCGTTTCCAGGGATCCATTGCATAGGTCCTTCAGCGGACCCGCCAGCACATCTCTCAGCTCCTTCAATATCCTGGGATGAATCTGTTGGGATTCTTTATACTTCTTGAATGCTGTTCTTTTTTCCTTTTTTGCAGCCACCTCTTTAGAGAATTAGAACGGTTTCTTTTTCCTCTTACTCTTGTTTACTTTTCTAACATATAGATTTGTTGCCTTTGTAATAGCTCCTTTTAATTTGTCCCACTGTTGTTCCACCTCACCCATTTTCTCCCAGTCTTCCAGTTCTTGCTCCAGGTACTTCCCCATTTTGACAAAGTCTGTATTTTTAAAATTCAAAACTCGGGTCTTTGTATGACTTCTCTGTGTCCTATTCGCAAAATGAAACCATACCTTCTGATGAACACTGGTACTCAGGTGAGCTCCTACCTGAACACTGGAGTCATTACCACTAGTGAGCACCAGATCGAGCACCACTGGAGTCATTATCACTATCAGTGAGCACCAGATCGAGTATCACACCCTCTCTCGTGGATTCCATTACCATTTATTTGAGCAGAGCCCATTGAAAGGCGTCCGCTATCTCTCTACTTCTTGTAGATTCCGCAGAAGGGATACCTCAATCCACATCCGACAAATTAAAATCTCCAACGAGCAACACTTCACCCTTCTTTCCCACCTTTTGGACGTCTTCAATAAGTTCTCTGTCCAGTTTGAGTCGGTGGCCCGTAGAAAACACCAGTAAAAATGGAAGCATCATCTTCTTTTTTTTAGGACGTCCATAATATTTCTTCTTTACCCCATGTCCTTTGTAATTCAGATGCTTGGATATTGTTTTTGACACAAAGAGCTACTCCTCCCCCTTTTTTGTCCTCTCTGTCCCCTCTTAGCAATCTAAAGCCCGGGATGGCCATATCCCAATCATGAGAATCAGTGAACCAGGTCTCCATAACAGCAACAATATCCAAGTCTGCCTCCACCATTAGGGCCTGCAGGTCTGGGATTTTGTTGCCCAAACTATGAGCATTTGTAATCATAGCCTTACAGCTGCTCTTCGTATTCACCTTTTCTGATTTTTTGAACTGATTGATTTTGTTATTTACTCTTCCCATTGATTTTGTTATTTACTCTTCCCACTTCCTGTATTGCTTGCCAAATTCACTGGCCACCTCCTGCCGCCCCCGCTCCCTGAATTTTTCACTTAGCATCCTCTTTCCTGCCATTGACAAATATAGTCCATCCTTACCATATAATCTTTTATTGCTCCATACACGTCCCCAGCCTCCAATATATCCAAATCCACATTACACCAGGTTTTGAGCCATGAATTGAAATGCTCTATACAGCGTAATCTTTCCTTTCTCTTTCCATGAACAGGTACTGAAAATGCAATAGTCTTTGCCATGTGTCTAGTCTTTTACCCTAGATTTTGGAAATCTTTCTGTACTTTATGAAAACTCTTTCTAATAAAGTCATTGGTCCCCAGATGGATGATTACATTGATATCAGAGTTCTTACTTTCTTCTATAATTGCGTTGACCACCTGTTTTGCATTTCTGTTAGCTGAAGATATTAGAAGGCATTTAACTGTTGTGTCCCCATCAAAATGAGTTCACAAATTGGTTCCTCTGATGACTGAATCTCACGGCAAAGTCAGCTTTCTTTTACAATGTTTGATCATGTTGAAGAGTTTCTGAGTGCATTGGATGACCACTTCCCTTTCAGACATCATTTTGTACTCTGTTAATTGGACTTCTTCATTTTCTAATGCAGAAAATGCATTCTGTAAAGGTGACAGTGGGGAGAGTGGGTGTCTCTTCAACCAGAGCCCACTGTAATCCAATTATTCCTGGGTTTCTGAATCTTGGATGTCAAACTTCCCTGTGGGAGTGGGGGTGGATACTCCAGATGCTTCAAAGTTGAGGAAACTGGGTGTCTCAAAGTCACAGGTCTTGTTCTACCAGAGCCCACTGTAAACCATTTATATCTGGGTTTCTGAATCCTATGTGAGAATTGGGAGAGAGATTCTGGATGCTGCAAGGAAGGGGAGGTTATTTGAATCTTGTATAATATCACTTTCAGGTGATTGAACTCTTTATTCATGGCAGACAACTGAAGGCAAATTAGACAACCCTTAATTCTCTAAATGATAGGCCATGGTATATAAGTACCACAACTGTTGCACTGAATAAAGGATATTTTGCTAATAGTGACTAATAAGCTAGTTGAGAGATTGGTTCTTCAGGCCTATATTAATCAATTAACTTAGGTCCTTAGAAGAAATATTTAGGAAGGAGGGATAGGAGGGAGAGGGTAGGGTGGGAGGGACTAAACAGCAGAGATAAAGCAAACTATATTGGGAAATTACATAATAAAGGTATATGAAATTAAACTGTTAGACTTAGCCAAAACAAGAAACCAGGTAAGCAGTGCTGGAACCAGGTGAGCTGTGCTGGAATTTTATGTGTAACTGGACTTTAGTAGTGCTTGGCTTGATTATCCCTCACTGTGCAACTGATTATACCACAGCCAGAAAGTCTAGTAGGTAAAGTTCCTCTTTTAAAAACATACAGGGATTTTTAAAAATGACTATCAAAATATTACCACACCAGACAGAGCAAGAATCTTCAGAAATAAAATTACTATCTATAGGAGGGTTGTTGTTTTTTTTTAATAATATTATTCAGCCACACACAAGACAGTTAAAGTGATTATTAAAACACACTTACAGTTAAAGCATTTATTTAAAAAAAAAAAGGAAAGGGGTCTGTAATGTTCTGTTTTCTCACATCTTCTAGCACCTTATCAACACCTGCCCTGTTTATAGATTATTTTTTATTTTTACAGTCATACTGCTTTCCTGACACAGCATCATCCTGGCTGACATACCTTCACATAAACAAAGATTAGATGGTTGCAGAGGGCTGGATTCGGACCTTGCTGACAGCAGCGATCTCCCACATGGAGGGGAGAAACTGAATTGGCCAGTCAGATGGGCTGGGGGTGGGTTCCTGGGCTGAGGAGTTATGCAGCTGGAGCTAGAGTTTAAACTAGATCCATAGCACTTAGACTGCAAACCAAACCAAACAAAAACAAAAAAAAAGCTGCTTTTTATTCCCATCAGGTCCAGCGGTGTACACGATCCCTAGACACCCATGGCTTATCTTGACCCTTATCCACCTCTGAATTCCTTGATCTTGTAAAAAAAAAAAAAAAAAAAGCTTACTTTTCGGTGTTGCGTAGAAGATGCTTCCAGGACCCCTGCTGATAGCCTGTTCCACAGCTGTATCGCCCACCCTGCAAAGAGGTTTCTTTTGATTTTAAAGTAAATTCATCTTTGATCAGTTCTAACATCTGCCCTCTGGTGTTAATGCTGCCCTCTGTTTTAAATGCTCTTGCAGAAATCTGGGTCTGCCCTCCTTAGACAATGCGATCACCGTTTCTCTCCCTAACCTGCGTGCCAGGTCTTCCTAGCCTCTCCAGATGTGCGACGTGCGGTATCTCTCTTGGACGCTGGGGGCTCCCTCGATCTCATCTGTATTCTTTGGGTACAGATGTGACCACAACTGTATGTCACAACGCCCAGGAGGCCTTACTAGAGAAGCAATATCATGTATTGCTCGCTCTCTCATTTCTGGGTACCCAATGACCAAATCCACCTTTTGCTGGCTGACACCTGATCCTTTTTTTTTTTTTTTTTTTAATGTCAATCGATTTTAACAATAAAATGCTGTCCGCATTGGAACAAAGCCCGCGGGCTTTGCTTCAAGTTTCAAAACAAAACAACAACAAGAACAATAAAAGATATGAGTGTGCTTTTGCTTTGACTCCCGTGGCAGGTACAAAACACCCTTGGATATTTTTGGCCCCTGCTTTTTTTTTTTTTTTTTGCGCGGGCACTTTTCAGAGTGCTGATGGTGCCGCTCCCTTAAAGCTGTCACTTTATCCACCGGATCATTCATCTTTTTTTTTTTTTTTGTCTGAAGCTCAGCAACTTTCCCGGCTGAGTTTTCTCTGTATCTTCTAGATAACGTATTCTCTGTGCCGCTTCAGGAAGCCGAGGACTAAACGTGTCAATTCCGCCCCCCAAATGCTCATGGAATCTTTCACTGAGCTCCGCTGCCTTGATCTCTTTTAACTCCTCGCTCTTCATCAGCCTTTGCGGCTGGGAGGAGGTCTCCCCACAGCGATCTGTGATTGGCCCCGTTCCTACAGAGAAATGTCATGTCTGATGGGTGGCTTTAGTGCTAATTTCCTGGCCATGAATGTGAACTTAGTTCATGCAGCCATGGGGAAAAAGTGATCTCTGAGCTTCTGGTGAGAGGACATCTTCCTTCAGCATCCTCTCTCCTGAAAGGAAGCTTTCTGACCGAGCTAGTTTCCATTGTATCGGAAAAAAGGTGAGAGTTGAAAAACGTATACGGTCTGTGAGGTCACTTGCCGCGCCCATAGTCTGCTTCTCAGGAAGGATCGTACATCATCCGCAGGTAAGCCCTATATCCAAGTGCTTTCTTTCAGCCCTCTGTAAAGCAAGGATGGCAGGCCCCGATATGGATCAGTTACTTAGCTTGCTTAGGACCATCTTCACACCAGGCATGGCGCTCTGCTGCCTCTTTGTCACTGGCACTAAAAACTGAGCACAGTGCTTGATGGCAAGGAAGGCCTCTGATCCACACCTGGCTTGAAGTACAGGCAGAGGCTTTCATTGTGGCATTATCTGGTCAGTGTCTCCTGGCTGGCTCTAAACCAGCTAAGCGGCAGATATTATAAGCTGTGCATTTAAACTGTGCGCTGAAATGTTAATGCAGGTACTGAAATATAATTTAACTTCCAATTCAGTCAGCTAATGCATCAGGAGTTAAATAAAAACCAATCACATTAGCCCGAAAATGTGCACAGAAGACTTGCTTAGCATGCATAAAATATATTTTCTGCAGAGAGAATATATTTTGTGTGCACAGACAGTGCCTTCTGCACATAAAGCATGATGTATGCGCACAATATCTAGTTTACGCGTACAGTGTTTAGAAAATATAAATCATGCTTTAGAAGCATAAACCATGATTTCCACTCATAGAAGTTGTGCGTACTAAACATGAATTAGGCGCATAAAAGCTGTGCTTGGAAAAGTTAGGGGCACAACATGAATGAGAAATATAAAAGCTGTGCTCCTGACTCCTGTTCTGCTCCTGCTCACCTCGGCCTTTCCCAGACCTGTGCAACTTTTGAGCTTGCAGATCACGCACTGCACATAACAGTGCACTCTGACCATATTTTAGCTGAAGAAAACATGATTTGTGCACAAACTGCGTTTTCTGCACATGTACTGGACCCCCTGCATCCTGAGCTGCAGGTTGGACCCCGTAGACTAACCCTAGCCCTAGAAACTTGGCTCCACCTCTTATCAGAAGTTAAATTTCGAGCCTTAAGGAAATAGGAGTTAAGCCTGTGCACCCCTCTGCACTGGTGAGTAAAGCTAAGGCTCTGATTAACAAGGGATTTGAAGGGAGAAGCGCACATTTGGGTGCACAGTTTTCCTCACTAAACTCCTTGCTGCATTGGGAGCAAAATTCAACCTAAAAAAAAATGCACCCCTTACCTCCAGCATACCCCCACATCTCCCCACACACGATCTCAGTTACCCCATCCATCCCACCCATACTCCCACAACACTCCCACTCCCCATTTCTCTAAACACCTCCCCCATCACAAACATCCCCGCTCGCACCCCTTCGATATGTTAGAAAGCACCCCCAAAGCCATGCCATGGGACTGCAGATGGGCTTTGAATCTGTATTGAGATAGCCTCATCGTTTTCCGGTTTATCCACTAATCTCTGTTTAACCTTCCCAGCAGACAAACTGTATCATTGCTGGAACCCCGTGTGGGGATCTCTCCCCTTCTCTGGCCAGCTGGTTAGGGATTCTTTTAGGGATTGTACACAGGTGATTGTGGTGCTTTAGGCAGGGCGAGAGAGAGAGAGATGG
This sequence comes from Rhinatrema bivittatum, assembly GCF_901001135.1. Lineage (NCBI taxonomy): Eukaryota > Metazoa > Chordata > Amphibia > Gymnophiona > Rhinatrematidae > Rhinatrema > Rhinatrema bivittatum. The sequence continues at coordinate 40,014,436 of NC_042620.1, forward strand.
GAAGCTGGGCACAATGGGCAGGGGGTGCTGTGCCAGAGCAAGGGTCGCTAAAGAAGGGAGCATTGCGCTGGAGTTGCTGCCCGTAAGTAAGACAGGGATGCGAGATCGAAGGTTCGCTTAGGGCACCTAATACTCTTGCTCTGGGCCTGCTCTCTGGGGCAGGGACCCCTCCTCACCTCGGCCTTTCGCTGTCCTTTTCTTTCTCACTAGCTTCCATTGGAAGTGATGTGTCAGACGGGAACTCCCCAGGACCTCTCTTCCGGTGGGTAAGTCTCCTTCCTCCAAGAACTCCACACCACTGAGGAACAAAAATTCTTCCCAGACACAAACTTCACCCAAAATCTTCATGGCCACCTCTCCCAAGATTTCTTCCACTTAGTGCACATCACTTCCCCCCCCCCCCCCCCGGCAGGAAGCATTTCTGTTTCTCCTCAGTCTTGGAGCCTTCCCTGTGAAGGGGTTAGGCCCACTGGTGCCACTCTGTGAAGAGATGGAAACCCGGATTCCAACTCCTGGAATCTTAATCTCCGGATTCCTCTGGCCCTTAGGTGACTAAAGCTTACTCTCAAGGACTCTCCTGCATCATATGGGTGCAGGGCTTGTTATTCAGACTCTAACTCCCCGCTCCCCCTCCTCGCTGAGGACTGGCACACCTCTTTAACACATCTACTCACACAACCTCATCACGGGAGCAGGAGCAGACTAACTTACTGGCACACCAGATCTGTTGAGACCATTGCAGCACTGGCGTACCTAAAGTATTTGGCATCCAGAGTGGATAATTTGTTTGGCAACACCCCCCCCCCCCCCAAGATTCACTTCTCCGTCCCTACTCCCCCTCACTTCTCTGTCCCGTTCCCCCCCCCCCCCCCCCCGTGATCTCTGGTTCCCCCCTCTCCCTCACACAGGCTCCCTCTCTCTCTTTTGCACACACTTTCGCACGCCCCTGCACACAGGCTCCCTGCATTTCTTTCTCTCTCACATACACACCTTTACACAGCTCCCTCTCTCATACACAAACATGCACTCTCACTCCCAAACACACACATGTTCTAACACACAGACACACACAGACTCTCCTAGACACACACACACACACACACAGTCATGCTCTCACACACACACATAGACACAAACACTCTCTCATTTCCTACCCCGCTCCCCATCAGAAGCGCAGCAGCAGCTTCCTCCTTCAGCCCCTGCGACAGACGGGGATTCTTCATTTTCTCTTGAGGCGGCACAGGGGCTGATGCAGCTCTACCTCCTGCATCTGCGGTGGAGAGGGTGGGGGGGCAGCGCCGTTGCTCTTCCTCCTGCCTCAGGCCGTGACTGCATGACCTTTCCTTCTTCCCGCCCGAGCGGACCCACCACTTCCTCTTCCGGGCCTTGGGGGGTGGGAAGAAGAAAAGGCTATGCAGTTGCCGGCTCCAGACCCGTGGCGCTCTAGGCAGCCACCCAGTGCTCCCACCGCTCTCAGCCCGGAGGCCTCCCTCTTCTTCTACCGCGAGCGAGCTGGGCACCACTCGCAGCCACCAACCTCCGGGCTGGGACCCCCCTCCTGGATGTCACCCGGGGCGGACCTCACCCCCCCCCCCCTTAGTATACCACTGCACTGCAGCCATTAAAGTTAAGGGCAAAATCTGCTGGTAAGGGCAGAATAGGAGTCTGCCCTAACACATCTGTATATTTCTGAGCAAGCAATGTAATAAATATCTCAACCCAAAATCTAAAGTGCCATAGTCATGTCTTCACATTCATTGAATAGATAAACTAATGACGATATGAGGAAGAAGAAATCTCTTATATACAATAGTCAGTTTATCAGTTCTGATACAGTAGCAGAGTAACTTAGAAAGCTAGTAGATGATGGCAGATAAGGAACAATTGGCCCACCTAGTCTGCCTGGTTATTCCCATCTAAGCTCTCCTAACCAAGGATGTCAGATATGCAACTTGGCAAAAGGTAAATGTGTAACCATACAGTTTAAGCTGATTCAGAAGGTAACAGAGCTGTGTAAATCAGTGAGTTGAAATATTATTCAAAGGCTCAAAACAAACAATAGCTCAATCAGAGTACAGTTCCCGACATGGAACCGGGTTTTACCTTATATCTGCATAAACAGAAAAATATGTGTTACTATTAGGAAACAGTGACCACTACATAGAAAATATTTTTACAGAGATTTTAACATACCGTGTTTGCAGAGCAGGAGAACAAAAGCACAATTTTTCTTTTCACATATTTATAATATATATATATAATTCATTATATATATATATATATATATATATATATATATATATATATAAACTCTAGGCCTCTCTCTGTTCCCTGATCTGGCCTAGCCCCGAGACTCCCTAGGTCTCTTCCTAGCTTCTAGGTCAGTCTTGCCCTAGTCCCTGTTTCCAGAGTCCCACCTCCACGCTTACTTGCATTGAGTTTTTGTCTGTTCCAGCATTCCAGTTCCACATATACCTGCACTCACTCCACTCTTACCTGCACTCAGATCCTGTCTGTTCCAGCATTCCAGTTCCACGTATACCTGCACTCACTCCACGCTTACCTGCACTCAGATCCTGTCTGTTCCAGCGTTCCAGTTCCACGTATACCTGCACTCACTCCACTCTTACCTGCACTCAGATCCTGTCTGTTCCAGCATTCCAGTTCCACATATACCTGCACTCACTCCACTCTTACCTGCACCCAGATCCTGTCTGTTCCAGCATTCCAGTTCCACATACACCTGCACGCACTCCACTCTTACCTGCACTCAGATCCTGTCTGTTCCAGCATTCCAGTTCCACATACACCAGCACTCACTCTACTCTTACCTGCACTCAGATCCTGTCTGTTCCAGCGTTCCAGTTCCACATACACCTGCACTCACTCCACTCTTACCTGCACTCAGATCCTGTCTGTTCCAGCATTCCAGTTCCACATATAACTGCACTCACTCCACTCTTACCTGCACTCAGATCCTGTCTGTTCCAGCATTCCAGTTCCACGTATACCTGCACTCACTCCACTCTTACCTGCACTCAGATCCTGTCTGTTCCAGCGTTCCAGTTCCACGTATACCTGCACTCACTCCACGCTTACCTGCACTCAGATCCTGTCTGTTCCAGCGTTCCAGTTCCACGTATACCTGCACTCACTCCACTCTTACCTGCACTCAGATCCTGTCTGTTCCAGCATTCCAGTTCCACATATACCTGCACTCACTCCACGCTTACCTGCACTCAGATCCTGTCTGTTCCAGCGTTCCAGTTCCACGTATACCTGCACTCACTCCACTCTTACCTGCACTCAGATCCTGTCTGTTCCAGCATTCCAGTTCCACATATACCAGCACTCACTCCACTCTTACCTGCACTCAGATCCTGTCTGTTCCAGCGTTCCAGTTCCACACACCTGCACTCACTCCACTCTTACCTGCACTCAGATCCTGTCTGTTCCAGCATTCCAGTTCCACGTATACCTGCACTCACTCCACTCTTACCTGCACTCAGATCCTGTCTGTTCCAGCATTCCAGTTCCACGTATACCTGCACTCACTCCACTCTTACCTGCACTCAGATCCTGTCTGTTCCAGCATTCCAGTTCCACGTATACCTGCACTCACTCCACTCTTACCTGCACTCAGATCCTGTCTGTTCCAGCGTTCCAGTTCCACGTATACCTGCACTCACTCCACGCTTACCTGCACTCAGATCCTGTCTGTTCCAGCGTTCCAGTTCCACGTATACCTGCACTCACTCCACTCTTACCTGCACTCAGATCCTTTCTGTTCCAGCGTTCCAGTTCCACGCATACCTGCACTCACTCCACGCTTACCTGCACTCAGATCCTGTCTGTTCCAGCGTTCCAGTTCCACGTATACCTGCACTCACTCCACGCTTACCTGCACTCAGATCCTGTCTGTTCCAGCGTTCCAGTTCCACGTATACCTGCACTCACTCCACTCTTACCTGCACCCAGATCCTGTCTGTTCCAGCATTCCAGTTCCACATACACCTGCACGCACTCCACTCTTACCTGCACTCAGATCCTGTCTGTTCCAGCATTCCAGTTCCACATATACCAGCACTCACTCTACTCTTACCTGCACTCAGATCCTGTCTGTTCCAGCGTTCCAGTTCCACATATACCTGCACTCACTCCACTCTTACCTGCACTCAGATCCTGTCTGTTCCAGCATTCCAGTTCCACATATACCTGCACTCACTCCACTCTTACCTGCACTCAGATCCTGTCTGTTCCAGCATTCCAGTTCCACGTATACCTGCACTCACTCCACTCTTACCTGCACTCAGATCCTGTCTGTTCCAGCATTCCAGTTCCACGTATACCTGCACTCACTCTACTCTTACCTGCACTCAGATCCTGTCTGTTCCAGCATTCCAGTTCCACGTATACCTGCACTCACTCTACTCTTACCTGCACTCAGATCCTGTCTGTTCCAGGGTTTGGGTTTCATTGGATACTGCTGGTGGAAGTCATTCAGTAGATTGGGATCCAGTATTTTGGATGATAGATCCCATGAATTTTGGGCCATAGTTCTTCCAGCAGATCAGGTACCCAATTTCTTTGCCTCTTAAGTGGGAATCAGGATATCTTGGACTTCATTTACCTGGTCTTCCTCCAAGACAATCTCTTGGGGTTCAGGCAGTGCTCTGGAGGGCCAAGAAAGTACCAGTGGTTTGAATAATGAAACATGGAACATGTTGTGAATTTTTAAACTAGGCGATAGCCTCAACTGGTAGGTGACAGGACCAATTTGTTGTGTCACTGGGAACGGTCCTATAAAGCGTGGGGCCAGTCATAAGGAGGGAAGCCACAGGCATAAGTGTCTGGTGCTTAGCCAAACTTTTTAACCCATCTTGAACTGGGGAGTTGGCCTCCTTCGAGCGTCAGCAGTTCTCTTGTCTCTTGTAGCGGCCTTTTCAATTAGCTGATTGACTTGATCCCACAGGTCATGTAATTCTTGGGCTGAAAGTTGAGCCGCAGGTGAAGAGACTGTCAGAGTCAGTGGCAACGGTAGGCAGGGTTGTTTTCCATAAACAATTTGGATAGGGGAAGAGCCGGTGGCTGCATTCATGTAATTGTTGTGAGAAAATTTGACCCAGGGCAAGAGGGCTGCCCAGTTGTCCTGGTACTTGTTGACGTGGGAATGAAGAAATGTTTTAAGGGTTCGGTTAGTACGTTCTGCTTGTCTATTGCTCTGTGGATGATAGGCAGTCATATAGTCAAGATTGATGCCAAATTTCTTGCAGAGAAAGCACCAGTACTAAGCGGGAACCTGAACCCCTCTATCCGATAAGATATGTTACGGTAAGCCATGCAAGCAGAAGACGTGGAGGGTAGAGACATGCCAAATCTAGTACAAAAGGAATCCCAGGCAAAGGGTCGAAGTGTACCATCTTGGGGAAATGGTCGATTACTACCCATATCACATTGGCGCCGTTAGAGATAAAATTCATGGACAAGTGGGTCCAGGGTTCCCTGGGGGCTAACAACAGCTGTAACAGCCCCCAGGGTTGGCCATGCAAGGTTTTTTGCTGGGTGCAGGAGGGACATTAGTTGACATAGGTCTTTATGTGCTGCTTTACTTGGTGCCATCAGTAGAGCCCTTGAAGCAATTTGAGAGTTCATGCCCGTCCAGGGTGTCCTGCTACACAGGAGTTATGGGCCCATTTTAATACTTTTTTTTACACAAACTGGAAGGTACTACCATCTTCCCTGGAGGGATGGGTACCACTGTGGCCAGGAGTATCTTAGTGAGATCGATGATATGTCTTGGAGTTTCCGGGACTTCCTTGATCTGAAAAGAATGGGAGAGGGTGTTTGCTTGCTGATTTGTGAGCATGGGACAGTATTGCAACTTAAAATCAAAACAGGCAGTGACAAGGACCAGCAGGCCTGTCTTAGGAAAAAGGGAAAAATCATCCTTTAGTCTCTGTAAAGCCTCTGGCAGCCAATTCTTGGTGTTGGTGCCCTTGCGGGTAAGGGAAGTTAGGGGGGCTAACAAGGAGGACTAACTAGGGATAATTGGCGGTAATAATTCATAAACCTTAGAAATCTTTGCAAGGCTCGCAGTCCAACCAGGTGAATCCACGCCAGGACACTTTTTACCTTGGCCGGGTCCATCAAGAATCTGTCTGGGGAGATTATATACCCGAGGAAAGGGAGTTTCTCTTGCTCAAAGAGACATTTCTCCAGTTTGGTGTAGAGGTTATTTTCCTGGAGGCACTGAAGAATAGTTCACATATCTCTACAATGGGAGCTCAAGCTCTGGGAAAAAATCAGTATGTCATCCCTATATTTGACCATTTACGTATACAGCATACAGTATATAGGGTGCTGCAAAGCTCAAAGGGCAATACCAAATACTCATAGTGCTAATCGGCAGTCTTCCATTCATCCCCAGCCTTAATGCAAACCAAGTTGTTTGGGCCCTGGAGGTCCAAAATTGTAAATGTCTTGGTGCCTTGCAGGTGGTCAAAGAAAGCAGTTATTAATGACAGAGTATATATGTCCTTTTTGGTAATAGCATTCAGACCATGGTCTGAGAGATCCATCTTTCTTTGCAACAAAAAAAGAAACTGGCTCCTGCCGGAGAAAAGGATAACCAGATGAAACAATAGGCTAGATTTTCTTGAATGTAGGTTGACATGGCAAGGATCTCGGGCAGAGATTAGAGGGTAGACCCAATCCTGCGAAGGCAAATCTCTGGGAAAGAGCTTGATGCTGCAGACATATGAATGATGAAGCAGCAGGGTGTCAGTGTTCTTCTTAGAGAAGACATCTTTGTATTCTGCATATTGAGGTGGAAGTCCTGGAAATGCAGAAGCCATGGTCACTGGGTGAGATGGTCCCATGGATACTAAGCAGGAATCTGTGCATTCATGCCCCCAGTGGTGAGCTCCATGGTGGATCAACCAAATTGAGGTTGATATTGTTGGAGGCATGGTAGGCCTAATATCATGGGATTAATGGCTCTGGGAATGACATGGAAGCTGATTTTTTCTGTTTCCAAGAGACCCATGCATAAGGTGAAAAGCACGGTGGTCCGGGTAACCTGTCTCGGGAGTGAGTCCCCTTAGACCAAAGATATTATAAGCAGAAGGGATGTCTGGACAGTGGGTATTTGTAGCTAATGGACCAGGTTCTGCAGAATGAAATTCTCCCCAGACCCGGAATACATGAAGGCCTGGGTGGAGAAGCAAGTGAGTCCCAGTTCCAGAGTAGCTGGCAGTAGAAGTTGTGGAATGGGATAATGATATGTCTTGAAGCTTCTGGAAGGTCCTCAATCTGAAAAGAATGGGAGAGGTTATCTGCTCGTTGATTTTTGAGTTTGGAGCGGTATCGCAACTCAAAATCGAAATGGGCAAAGAACAAAGACCAACGAGCCTCTGTCAGGTTGAGCAGCTGAGCTTGATGTAAATATTCAAGGTTCTTGTGGTTCATGTATATGGTGATGCGGCATCATCTCCCCTAGTAACCCTAGGCATTTACGTATCCCGGCCACTCGGGGCAGTGAGCCAGGAGATAGCCCTGAGCCATGCAGTGAGCCAGGAGATAGCCCTAAGCTGTGCAGTAGAGGCAGAGGCTCTGCTGCTTGCGATGGAGCTTCTCTTCAGGGGCAAGGTGGCAGCAGCCTAATTGCATCAGTCTTCCAGTGCTGGAGAGGCCAAGGCCATGGCAGTAACATGCAAGATTGAGCTTTAGAAGCCAGAAAACATTTCTGAATGCCAGAAGGAGCTCATGGGCCCTTTCCTGCAGGTGTCGGTTTATCTTGCCGGTTAGGGAAATGAGAGCCTCCAATGAGGCGGGGAGCTCCCAGGCTGCAAGTTCATCTTTAATTTTCCCTGAGAGGCCTTCCAGGAAGATGGCAACCAAGCTGTACTCTCGACAATTAAGTTCAAAAGTCAGGGTTCTGAACTCCATGGAGTACTCACCTAAGGTTCAGAAGCCCTGGCAAAGATGAAGTAGATCTGAAGCTTTCGAGGATGCTTGACCTTGCTCCTTGAAGATGGAGCAGAATTGTTCCAGGAACTGTTGGAGGGCAAGCAGGATTAAGTCCCCTTACTCCCAGAGAGGGGAGGCCCAGGCTAGCGCTGCCTCATCCAGCAGAAAGAGAATATAGGTTACCTTGGCTTGGTTGTTGTGGAACAGAGAAGCTTGCAGCTGGGAGTGCATTCTGCACTGATTGAGGGATCCCCCACTGACACCGCTTGGAATCCCCTGCATACTGGGGTGGGACCAGCAGCTGAAGAAGAGGCTGAATGCACGCTGGTGGTCTGATAGGTGCTATATTTTTGTTTTGCACAGAATGCAGAGTGGCCTTTTCGGGTTTCCATTCCAGTTTCTGTTTCCATATTTGTAATTTGTGGTCTTTCTGTACTTGGTGAAGTTTGATTCTATGTATGTGACCGAGGTGAAGTATTTTACTAGCACGTAGGCATATGTATCAATATTATTTGTTGTGTTTTCTCAATAGAATATGCATTGGTGGTAAATTACTGTTTTTCATAAGGAGCGTTAATGCACCTGGTAGGAGAGAGTGTTTATGTTGCTGTTATAGAGATGTCATCAGAAATAACTTTTTTTGTATGGTAAATTGAATAGGGAATGGCCTAGTTCTGCTCTGCACCCATTGTTGAGGGTCGATGGGGTTCTTGTGGAATGCAGAATGTTTGTTTACATTTAGCCTGGTGATGGTCACATGTTCAGTGTGTCACGCAAGTGAGAACCATCTGTGAGGTGTGTCCTGACCGAAAAAAGGTTGAGAACCACTACCCTAGAGGATAATCCAACCAGAGTATACTTCACAACAACTCCAGATTCCTGGGTTTCATACGATCGGCAGGAGGCGCCTGCGCTCAGGTTTCCGCATCCAGTATTAAGTTTGACCCTCTCGTCAAGTACTTTCAAGCTTCAAAGAGGATACTCTACAGCACTTCAGGTCCCTGGGGTTACACGACTTGCAGGAGGCGCCTGCACCCTAGACCTGGTTCCGTTTCACTTTGCTCACCTCGCTCCTTGCTGGTGTAGTTACTAGCTCCAGACTTCTCTTCAATCCTTGAAGTTCACCTTTGAGCCTTATCTCCTTGATTTCAACATGGCTTGTTGCCTTGGATCCTCAGCTATGATCCTGTGTTGCTCCGTACAAGTGGAGATTTCAACCTCTCTCTCCATTGCAAGCTACTAAGACTGTATTGGTGATTCCTTGTTGTGCCATGGCGAGCTATTTTGCATCCTGAATTCACTGTCATTCTCTTCCAGCATCCTTTTGCAGTGTTCTGAGCTGGTAGAACCTGAATTGGAATTCATGATTTCGCTACATCCGCTCCTCTGGTGTCTATCCGCTGCTTAGCTAAGGACTATAATTGCCATCTTAAGCTTGCCTATAGCCTGCTGGAATCCTTGCATCCTTGAGCTTTACCATCTACCTACAATGGCTCATCTGACGCAATCCTGAGAGATTCATCTATACTCTTATCTGGGAAATTCCAATACGGCAAATCCATATGCTACTTGTAGTGATATCTGTTCTCTTCCAGGCTCCCTTGAATACCTTTTTACCATATGGGAGTCTGCAACACTATACGTATTCCCTGAGAGATAATTCTCTTCCTCCATCGAATTAAGTGGATCTCTTCTACCATAAAGATTTGGAACCAGTGACTTTGAGCTTCCTTTCTTTGATTACTGCATTTGTGCCAACTTTCATCAACGGGTACTTCTTACCACCTCAACAAGCCTTCCTTCTTCGGTACATTGTTCTGTAGACTTTCTTGTTTCACCAAAAGCTCTGGCCTCTGGCTCAGGTACCTGCTCCTTGGGGGCCTATGTGTGCTCTCTCCAGAGACCTGGTCTCATGGCCTTCCCCGCTCCTTGGGGCAGTGCCCACTTTTCAACAGAGACTGCGTATGTTTCTCCGCTCCTCTGGGCAGTGTTTATGTTTTACTTGGATCATGTCCTTTTCATAATTTCCTGTGTCTACGTCAAATTGTCAACACGTTGCTTCGTCTTCTCTTCAGCTCCTCGCAAGTATTGAAGATGTGTGTTCGGATCCCCAGTTCCCCATCTGGCATTGGAGTTATGCCTTCCACCCTCAGTCATGGAACAGGATTTGGGGGGTGCTTTCAGGGGGAGGGGGTAATGTTACGATCCTGTCCATGGGATGGGATCCTGTCCCACCGACTCCTGTAGCGGGGAAGTCCCCGCCAAGATTTCCTCCTCTGCAGCAGCCGAGTGCTGCCATTGGAGCTCTTCACAGCAGGAGGCCGCTGCTGGCCTGCCTTTCCTTCTTCTCTCGGCTGGATGCCACCACAGGACTTGGCTCCGCCCTCCAGGGTTCCCTCAAGGTGCGGGCACGCACTTCTCTTCTTCTTTTAAAGGGCCAGAAGCAGGAAGCACTCTTTGGCCTCCCAGATGATGTCTTCAGGGCTCTTCCTGGTCCTGCCCTATTTAAAGGCCCTGCTTCAGTTCCTCAGGGCCTTTGGATCAAATTACACCTCCCTTGGACTTTCTTTAGCTTATAAGGAGTCCATCTACTGCTCCAGTCCAGATGACTTCATGTTCTTTGTGTTCCTGATGTCTCCATCCAATGTCCTGGGTCTCGTCCCTCGTTGGATCTCTTTCATGGTATGTTCCAGTCCCTGGCTTCCCTTCCTGAAGCCATGGAGTTCCTGGTCTTGTCTAGATGTCCTCTCGTACAGATGTCCAGATGTCCTCTCTTCTAGATGTCCACCTGTTCAGATGTCCGGATGTCCACTCATCCTGATGTCCTCTTGCCCAGATGTCCAGATGTCCACTCATTCAGATGTCCAGATGTCCTTACCTTTGGAGGTACCATTCTCTTGTGTACCGATCTCTTTTGTTCCTCATCTCAATCCTGAAGAATCCGCAGCCACCTCTGCCGTCCACTGGATTTTATCTCTAGCCATCCTTCGTGGGAGTAAATCCTTCTCATTCGGTGTCCGTCTTCAATGACTGCAGTCCCCTTCTGGCTAGGCCACTCTCAAGTGCTGTCTGGATCTTTCTCACCATCCTGTGCTTGTTCAGCTCCCTGCATGATCCTCGACCAGCCTCTCAGGTTGTGTAGGGCGCAGCGGGACAGGGTGGTCCGTGACCAGTCCATGTCGGGCTGTGTAGGTCGCCCTGTGGACCAAGTTCCAAAGAGTCTTGTCTCTTCCAAGTTCCAAGAGTCTTGTCTCTTCCAAGTTCCAAGAGCCTTGTCTCTTCTATGTTCCAAGAGTCTCATCTCTTCTATATTCCAAGAGTCTTGTCTCTTCTATGTTCCAAGAGTCTCGTCTCTCCAAGTCTCTAAGAGTCTCGTCTCGTCCAAGTCTCCAAGAGTCTCATCTCGTCCAGTCCAAGAGTCCTCGTCTCTTCTTGGTACTCTGACACTTTTCTTGTTTCCAGGTTCCGGAGTTTCCTGTTCCAGTTCCTGGTCTCTTCTTTCCCAGCCCTCTGCTTCCTCACTGGGGTGTGAAGCTCGGCAGGGGGCTGACCCTGTTCGTCCAGTTCCAGTGTACTTGCTCTGCCCATGCCTGCACTCGCCCACCTCCCTTGGGACATGTCTTGGGGCTCCTCCCTGAGTCGCCTCATGGGCCAAGGGCTCACTCTCTCCCAGGAGCAGACGATCGCACCTCTGCATCCCTCCTCAGGGCCCGCAGGGCGCATTCGTAACATCACTTCTAGGAATAGTTGCTCCATGAAGCAGTGGTTTGTGGCATCAAGAAACTTTATCTCCTTAGCATATTCCAATGAGACATTTACCCAATCAGTATTGAAGTAATTGAAATCTCCCATTATTACTGTGGTACCTAATTTGTTAGCTTTCCTAATTTCTGTTATCATTTCATTATCTGTCATTTCATTCTTGCCGGGCGGATGGTAGTATACCCCTACAGCTATACTTTTCCCCAGCACTCATGGAGTTTCCCATTGGTTATCCTCCTTCCACCAAGTCTCTGAGATGCCTGTTATATGTATATCTTTGTTCAATGCCATACATTCCAACCCTCCAATCTTATTTTTTAGACTTCTGGCATTTGCATGTAGACAATTCAAAATATGTGGTGTTTTTATTATTTTATTCACAACCTGCAGTTGAAGTGGGTACTTTGGCCACATTAATCTGCCTTTTTTTTTTTTTTTTTACTAGCTCATACATCCCTAAATGTTCTTCTCCCACTTTATAAGCATGCTTATTGTTTGCATTTCTTTATGAGGTCCATTCAGAATCACATTTGACTTGTTCCAGCCCATTCCTGAATATACCCAAATCTCCCTGCAGCTTTTCTATCACTGCTTTTATTACTCTTTTTTTGGAATAGATGTACAATTTTGTAGAAGTCTGTGAGGAGCAGGTAAACATAGGCATTCTCGGAGATAAAAAATGTTTCATGATTGTCATTGGAAGGGTCATTTTCAAACATTCTTTACCTACAGACTTTACTCTGAATTTTCCATGCCAATTTATGTGCAGATATCTGCTTTGAACATTGATGGGTGTGCGCAGAACCAGTACTGATGCCCAGTTGTGCATGCACAAAGTTCACACCTTCCTGTGTCTGTATAGTTATGTGCATACATTTGAAAACCAAAAGTATGCATTTCAACTCATAACTCCACCCTAACTCTGTGCCCGGGAAAGCCTCATTGCAGTGGTTAAGATGAAGCTACAAAATAGGTTCAACCTGCTAAACTCCATTGACAGAATCATGCACACAGATCTCAGTTGTTGCCTTGTTGCACACCAAAGTCTAACTTCTTCCATTTTAAAATAAAAACGATGCAAAACAATCAGCAAAAAGCTACAAATAAAATGCAAGCCATTGGTAATAAAAGTTGATTGTAGGTGTTTATAAAATGCAAATTTAGGAGTTTATTTTTTTAGCTACTTAGAGGTTTTTTTGTTTTTACTAAAAATTGGTAGAGATATTTTTAGTGTTTATGCGTTGCTCTAATATTTATCGGGGGAGTTCTTCTGGTTATTTCTATTGAACAATGCATTTTGTAAAAACTTTTTTGCCAGAAGTCCTATTTATAGTGTTTTCTCCCCCCACTGTCCAGAATTCTCTGCCCTCTCAGCATAGCCCTTACAGACCCAGCACAGGCACAACTGAGCTTCCCTCAGCCCCTACATTCTCCATTGGCCAAGATCTCCCACCCTACAGTCCCAGAATTGTCCCCACGTCACAGTCCGTACACGCTCCCGCCCCCCCCCCCCCCCAACTCCAGCACAGCCCTAGCAATCTCCAGCACTCTTCCCCTCCTGCCTGCTCAGACTCCCAACAGCAATTAAACCTTTTCTATCAAAGCAGGGATGGTCCAAATCCCAAATGTAGTAGCAGGCATGCAGAAGCAACATACTCTGTAGATGCATGAGCTGATGACTGAGCCATTGCGTGCTCTGCTCCTAGCCCTCTCGGTGGCCCTGATTCCTCCTGGCTTCCGTACAAGAAGTGGGGCCTGGGAGCCGCCACTGGCTTTGCCGTATCTTTGGCTGGGTCTGGGGAACTCTGTCAGCTATGTTGTTCCAGCTGCCAGCACACATATAAAATTGGTTTGTCTACTGGCACCCTCTAGTCCAGGCCTGTGACATCAGTGTCACAGATGGATAGATGGATGGATGGACAAACCGATCATATATATCGGGGTTTTTTATGGCATAAAATGTGCTAAAACTATTAAAAAATGTCTTTTCCACTACGCCAGATCAAGCCCTCACTTTAAAGCAACTGTAGTATTGCAGAAAAACCACAAGGTGTCACTTGGAACTCGTGTGTGAAATTGGAAAGGAAAATGCAGACTAGAAAACAGACCATTAAAACATTTAAGACAAACAGGCCTCAAAAAAAGTTTACAATCTCACTAAATTCTTTAGAAGCAAGAAGAATTAGAGAGACTCCAAGGCAGCCTGATTTTACCAGCGGTAAATCATGTCAAACAGAGGTGATCACTTTCTTTGATTTGATGACCAAAGAATTAGATCAGGATCAAGTCCTGGATGGGATGCGCTTAGGATTGTTAACGGGGTGCCTTGGAGATCAGTCCTGAGCTCGCCGGATCTGTTCAAAATTACTTAAGGGAGACTGCAAAGAGGGTTGTCTTTCTGCAAATGATACTGAGTTCTGCAGCAGGGTGGACAATCCAGATGGAGTAGAAAAAACGATCTAAGAAAACTTGAGGATTGGTCAAGGGTTTGGCGATTAAGATTTGATGCAAAGTGCAGAGCCATATGCTTGAGATAGAGGAATCAAAGAAAACAATACATGATGGAGGGATGGGCGGCAGAGAAGGGGTATGAACTTTTACCAAACAGGAGCAGTATCTCTGGGTGATCACGCCCGATGGTCTTAAGTTAGCAATGCAGTGTGACAAGGCAGTGGCCAAAACCAGAAGAATGCTAGGGTGCAACGTGAGCGGCATAACCAGCAGGGCTGGATTTACCTTCAAGGCTCCCCTAGGTACAAGAACAGGGGTGGGGGGTGGGGGGGGGTCCCCTTCCTTCAAGGATGCCAGAACCAGGAGGGGTGCAGGAAAGGAGATGCAGCTTGCATTGGTTCCCTGTTTCGAGATGCAATGCAATAAAAGGGCATCACCTCCTTCCACCCTTTAAAATGCAGGGTGGGCCAATTTACAAATGTATTGTACAATCTTCATATCACTGACACTGCTGCTTTAAGGGGCAGGTGATAATCTGATGGCCTGCCACTGCTCCGTAAAGAACTGCCAGGATAGAGGAGGAGGTGCCCCTCAGCCTGATGCCCCCAGGCACCTGCCTACAGCACCTAGAGGGAAAACCGGGCCTGTTTACCAGTAGAAGAAAGGACGTGGCAACGCCCTTTGTACTAATCATTGGTGAGACCTAATCTGGACTATGGTGCCCAGTTCGGGAGGTTGCATCTCCATAGGGAGACAGAGTAAATGTATCCCAAGGGAGGGCTTCCAAAATGGTGCAGAGGCGACCCTTAAATCCCAGAGGAGAGGAGGTAAAAGTGGATGTGACAGAAACATTTAAACACCTCAAAGTTATAAATAATGCACATGGAGCACACATTTTTCATTTGAAATATTCTGCAAGAAGATGTTATGGTACGAGGCTGGAAGAGGGGAGCTCAGCAGTAACATTTCTCCGCAGAAAGGGTGGTAGATGCTTGGGGCAGCCTCAGGGCTGGCGTAACCATTAGGTAGACTAGGCAATGGTCTTGGGAGGGGGGTCCCAAACTTCGGCCTGGGGGTGGTCACATCCCATCTGCGGCTGAATTTTATCTGGTCCCTGGTGGCAAGAGGTGATTTTAAATGTCACATGTCCCTTCACTTAAAAGGTTGGTCTGGAGGACACAAAGAGCATCTGCAGTAGCATCAAACCATAAACTCACAGAGCCCGAACACTTTTAAAGACTTCCTCTTCCCGTCTTTTATGCGTAAGGGTTAAACAGCCACACCGAGCACTGCTTTTCTCCCTGGCTTTGCTTCTTTTGGTGTGTTTGCTTTCAAGTATTGTTAGGGGGTTTGATTCTGTGTCCACATCTCTCCAACCGAGCTTTCTGTTTTTTTTTGTTCCCAGCGTTTAGCCTGTGATGCAGAGAATGTGAGGGGAGGGGATAAGACTGGAACAGAGCAGAAAAATGCTACCCTGATCCCTAATCCAGCCCCTCTCTTCCTGTTGTGTCCCCCCCACCCAGACAGCTGCAGAGAACAGGAGAGAAGGGGACCCTGGAATGGATGGCAAAGTAAAACGAGAGTTTGGTTTTTGTTTGCAGAATTCGATTTCTAATTTACAGAACCGCAGAATTCTAATTCTAGTCTGCATTTTGGGGAGGGTCTGTCTGTGCTCCGCGTGTGTGGCTCAGCTGTGGCATTCTGCTAAGCCAGAGATCTGTAGCAATCCGGAGCTTGTTCTAGTTTCCTACTAGGAGTTGATGAGTGTATTTCGGTAATGAGATTAAATGGTTCCTGTCTCCAATTAAATTGCATCTGTTACCCACCTTTCCGGCTCGGAATGGTTTCCCTCATTCTCCCCAAATGTTTATTTATCTTATCTGAATGTACTGACAAGACTGAATGCTTCTTGCAGCAGGGACTGTCTCTTCTGTGCATCTGTACAGTCTGCATACACCTTGCAGTGCTATAGAAATGTTTACCAGTAGTAGTAGTAGTATTGGTGTTTTGGGGCCTGGGGTAATATTTGCAGTGCTGCCTTTCTACGGGTAGGATTGTTGCTGTTTGAATTCTGAGAACTAGTGCCATTTAGGTACGGCAAACTTTCTATATAGATTCTGAGTTTGCAGGGTCTTGTGTTACTTCCCAAAATACCTAGTAATAGAAGTAGCATGTGCCACTCACAGTTACTGAGGGGCAAGAGAATTTGATTTGATTTTTTTTTTTTTATGGTAAATAGTAAGGGGAAACATCTGAGGTCAGCCATTTCAGAGATCACCTTTAGCCAATGCGGTATGGATTTCTTTTAATTTATAAATGTATGTATTTCTTGATTTTTTTATTTTTTTTTTTTTTGCAGTTTACATCCAAAAATCACTGCTGACACATTCATCAAACACCGTGACAGGATTTCTGAAACATATTTGTATGTGAAACAAAGTTTAATATTTAAAAGCATGAGGTCCCATTATATGTTTTACAGGATTGTTCTGGGAGGGATGATGACGGGGGTATTCATGATTCCTAAGTTTATTTATCAAAATCTCAGCTGGAGGGGAAAGCTGCCACACTAACATTTGCCTAGGGTGCCTGCCTAATATCCTTGCTGTGGCCCCGAACAGCCAGTGGTGACGTCAAAAACAGTCTGAGAATCCAAGCAAGCCTGTTGTAAGCACAGAGGAGACTTAGCTTTCTGAGATCAAGCGGGGGTCTGCAGTGTTTCAACAAGAGGAGTTACCCAACATACCCTGGTTTACGAGTGAGGGTCACTTCTGCTGCGTGTGCAAAAGAAAGAAACCCATTTCTAAACCCTACCCTGGAAGAGAAACTGAGCTGACTGGATGGCACTCGTGACCTTTACTGCCATCACTGTGTATGTAACAGAATAAATGATGGCAGAGAAAGACCATCCAGCCTGTGCAGGTGCGGCTCTTCCGCTTGGAGTAGATGAGCCCACAAATTCCTCTGCTCAACCCAACACCAGCTCTCAGACCCCCCCAACTATATCTTTTACCTGAACTTTCAGTCCTTTCCCTACCATATCAGTGCCACTGCCAAGCGTACCAGGAAAGTGTTAAATTATTGGCCTTTACCACCTCTTCTTGTAGGCCATTTCAGTCCTTGTCATTTTTTGCTAGGATTCTTGCAAGACCGTACTAAATCCCTTTCCACCTCTTAGTACCAAGCTTTCTTATTATCCACACAGTAACCAAAGCTAGTGAAGCCGTTGTCTAAACATCTGACCTCATGCTTACTGAAGCTTAAGTTTTAACCATGGTCACTCCCTGTGAGTCACCCCAATGCTGAAATAAAAGCACAGGCTGTAAGGGTGATATATGCTGCTCCGTGCAGGCCATCCTTAGGCTACTCTTATGGTTTGTAGCACCACCTGTTTAAAAACATAAGAAGTTGCCGTACTGGGTCAGACCGAGGGTCCATCAAGCCCAGCATCCTGTTTCCAACAGTGGCCAATCTAGGCTATAAGTACCTGGCAAGTACCCAAACATTAAATAGATCCTATCCTACTAATTATAGTAATAGCAGCGGCTATTCCTTAAGTCAACTTGATTAATAGCAGTTTATGGACTTCTCCTCCAGGAACTTATCCAAACCTTTTTTAAACCCAGTTACACTAACTACCCTAACCACATCCTCTGGCAATGAATTCCAGAGCTGAACTGTACATTGAGTGAAAAAGAATTGTCTCCAATTTGTTTTGAATGTGCTACTTGCTAACTTCATGAAGTGCCCCCAGTCCTACTCTTATCTGAAAGAATAAATAACCAATTCACATTTACCCATTCTAGTCCTCTCATTACTTTATAGTCCTCTATCATAGCCCCCTCCCCCTCAGCTGCCTCTTCTCTAAGCTAAACAGCCTTTAGCCTATCCTCATAGGGGAGCAGTTCCATCCCCTTTATCATTTTTGTTGCCCTTCTCTGTACCTTCTCCAGTGCAAATATATCTTTTTTGAGATGCAGTGACCAGAATCGTACATTGTATTCAAGGTGCAGTCTCATCATAGAGCGATACAGGGACATTTTGACATTCTCCATTTTATTCACATTTCCTTTCTAATTCCTAACATTCTGTTTGCTGCTTTGGCTGCTGCAGCACACTGAGCCAATGATTTCAATGTATTATCCACTATGATGCCTAGATATTTTTCCTGGTTGGAAGCTCCTAATATGGAACCTAACATTGAGTAACTACAGCAAGGGTTATTTTTCCCTATATGCATCACCTTGTACTTGTCCACATTAAATTTCATCTGCTATTTTGATGCCCAATCTTCCAGTCACGCAAAATTCTCCAGCAATGTATTACAATCCACAGGTGATTTAACTACTCTGAATAATTTTTTATCAACTGCATATTTGATCACCTCACACATCATACCCCTTTCCAGATCATTTATAAATATATTAAAAAGCACCAGTCCAAGTACAGATCCCTGAGGCACTCCACTGTTTACCTTTTTCTACTGTGAAAACAGACCATTTCATCCTACTCTCTGTTTTCTGTCTTTTAACCAGTTTGCAATCCACGAAAGGATGTCGTCTCCTATGCCTCCTATTCCATGACTTTTTAGGTTTTTTAGAAGCCTTTCATGAGAGACTTTGTCAAGCGCTTTCTGAAAATCCAAATACACTACATCTACTGGTTCACCCAAGACAAACAGTTCAGACTTTTTACCATACTGGTACATTTCTTAATATATTGATATTATATTTGTTTCCAGATATTTCTGGACTCTCTTTTCCATATCAGCTGAATGAAGTGACTTCTTCATGGTTGACTTTAAAGAATCCATCATTTAAAACACTCTCACTTTGGTTTGTTAATGCAAAACTTGGAAGAATTCTTAAACAGCACAGGTGCTGAAAGAATTGTTTTGTTCGTTTAATAATACAACAGTTCTGCTTCTCATTCGCTGTTAATTTTTATTCCTGTCCATATCTTAAAAACATAGAAACATGACAGCAGAGAAAGACAATAGGGTCTCTCTAGTCTGCCCATCTCGCCTCATCTTATTGAAGCTTGCACGCCCTTTCTTTTAGCCTTTAACTCTGAAGGGCCTCCTCCCCCTCTCCTGTCCTAACCATACCTTAGAAGTCACCATATATATAATAATATATAGTGATATATATATATATATATATATATATATATATATAATGATATAAATAAAATATATATAATTATCTACAGATATATAGTAAATAACATATATGTATAGGTTTTTAAAGACAGTAACACTCTTCAAATAATTTTAAAAGGCTGAGAAATGTCAGAAATATTTTTTTAGCCACCAAACTGCAACACTTACAAGTACAAGAGAATCCCGAGGAAGAGCGATGCCCCTTGTGCTCAGGTGACTAAGTGTGATTTGCTTTTACAGTAACTCCTGTGCTTAGTGTCATGGGGCAAGGTGGCCTGGCTTTCCTAACAGGCCGAGTGCACTGTTTAGCCCCCATTTGGCCACATGTTTTAGACGCGCTATTATTACTCCTCATACTGTAAGGGAAACATGCGGCCAAACCCCCCCCCCCCCTAAAACTAATAGCGCTCATCACATGCAAATGCATGTTGATGAGCCTATTAGTTATTCCCCCAGAATACTGAAAGTAAAATGTGCAGCCGAGCCCCACATCTTACTCTCAGAAATGAATGCCTGGCCAAAGGCAGATGTTATCTTTTGAAAGCACCGGGAAAGCACTGGGAAAAGTGTGCGCCCTCCAACTTAATATCATAGTGAAATTAAGTCAGAGGCACCAAAAATACAAAAAAAAGTTTGAAAACGGTCACTCAGTTTTGCTGGCGTCCATTTTCCGAACCCGTGGCTGTAAGTGGGTTCAAAAACCAACGCCGGTAAAATTAATTGTCGGTTGTCGGACCCAGTGACAGCTGCCGCTTCCACTAATAAGGAGCGGTGTCTGAGCGCACGTCGGGAGAGCGGGCGCTGGCCTCGGAGCGCCGGCTCTCCCGCACGTTTTATTGCATGGGCCTGTAAATGCTTTAAGTCGTTCAAGCTCTCTGTACAGCACAGACCTGTTCTCCTGCTTTCTTCTCTCACAAATTCCACCAAGTGGCAGGGGTGGGCTGACTGTGTGTTTCCAGAATGGATTAGTGTATTACAGAATGGAGGAAAGACAAATGATGCCCCAAAGGTTTCCACATCCTCCCAATTCATGAAATGAAATGCTAGAAAATGGTCAGGCAGCTGTAAGATCTGAATCCCCCCAGCTGTACCTTTTTTTCATGAGGGGATTAAGGTTTTATAGTAGAAAAAGATTTATTCAGGTTCTAAAAAAAAAACAACAAAAAACCACACGGTACAATTTGGGGGAGACGACACAGTCTGATATCCCAGCATTGGCTCCTCTCGGGCTTTCTTAACTTTTACCACTCTTCCGGCCACTTTCACTTGCTAACAGCTGTACTTAAAGAAGACAAATAATTCGAAGGATGTGGAAAAAAAAAATCCAAAAAAACCCCAACCCAAATAGAACCCTAACCTTGATCTCAATTCACGAAAAGCCTAAGTCCTAGGCTTTGTCAGGATCACTTCAGGTGTGTTCGGAGAGGATTTAATACGCAGCGAGGGAACCCGGATGAGTCTCTCATATGCGAACGATATGAACGGATTTCCTTAGCATTAAAGCTATTGCTTTCTCTCTGTGGCGCAGTGTATAACAGTTATTAATCATTTACTAAAGACTGCACTGTCTGCATTCGTTTATTTGTGATCTTGTTTCAAATTTACCAGGAGGAATTTGATTTGAAATCGGAATTACAGAGAAGGATTTTATATGTGTATTTATTTATTTAGCTTTGTTGGTTTTCCCATTGTTTTGAAAAAGCCATCCGATACTTCTAATTACTTCCAGTAACTTCGCTTAAGGGAAATATTTCGTACCTGTATTCGCCTCATAAGTTGGTTTTTTTTCTGTTAGCTGAATTTAAAATAGCTAAATTTCTTTTCATTTTTAAAAGTTGGTGTTTTCTTCTCTTTATTGCCCTGGAAAAAATGTGTCACATTAAACTCCGAATTACTTCCATTGATCAGATTTTGTTTGCTCCTCTTTGTAAGAGTAATTTTTGCTTAACACTTTTCTCTGAATAACATGCATGGCAGACGTCTAGAAGGCATGTCATCACATTTCTCTCTCTTTTTTTTTTTTTTTATTTTGACTGAGTGGAAAAAATCATGGTTAAGGATGTAATCTGAAATCCGATAGATCTAAACTTGAATTATTGCAAAATGCATTTTTTAAATACATTTTTCCCTTAGGACCCTCAGGAGACACCAAGCAGATATATTTTGTTTTGTTTTTGCTAAGGAAGGAAGAAGTCGTTATAGCTCATGGACCACCGGGCTTCCTTCCATCCTGTGTTTCTTTTCTTCCTGGTTCTGGAATTGAATTTTCTCTCCTCCTTATCCCCCTTTTCCTCCCCGGTTACCCTGTACTTCTTGAAGTTCTTCGGTGCTCTTGTCTTCTTCTTTGGCCTTGCAGGTAATTTCCCCTGAGGGATTTGCATAATTATGTGGAAATTGTATATTTGTATCCCTTTTTTTTTTTTTTAATTATTTCGAATTCCACGTCCTCCTTCTTTTGTGAAAGAGATTAATAAATGGAGTTCCCTTATGCATGGCAATTCGATTACTACTTAAACAGTGCAGAGCTAGCGAGTTGGACTGAGAGAAACGGAATCAAAATGGTGCTAGTTGAGGTTCAGGTGAGAAAGACGAAATGTCTCTGTCTGCCCCAGGGTCGGCCATTATCCCAGCATTGCCTATGGCTGCCCCCTGATGGCAGACATCTGAAAGAAGTTCCTATTAGCCCGATGACCCTTTCTGCCCTTGCCCGGTGCCCTTCACTTTGCTTTTCTCCAGATAGTTGTATTGTGCCGCATTCTGCACTTTGTCACATTAGGCAGACAGGGGAGATCCATGCGCTCCGTTCCCTCTATGATTCTTGCTATTGCTCCTTTGTTCGTTGCTTCCTCCATCTTCTGCCTTTAGCTAGTGTAACTAGTTTTACGCTAAAATGACAGGAACGGAGTGGCACCTTATAGACTAACCAATATATTAAAGCATGAGCTTCCGAGGACAGAGTCTGCTTCCTGAGATGCATGAAGCGCTCTATACGAGATGGGTAAAAATATATACAGAACAGAGAGAAGGCATTGAATCAGGCAGGACATGGTGTGGAGAGAATCTTAATAGCATTATAGAACAGCCTACTGACAACAGAGGCAAGCTGTACTACCTCACCGTGTCCCACTTTCTGAACTCATTTATATTGTCAATGGAATCAAACCTGCCTCCCTTAGAAACTTTCCATGGTCTTATTAGTGGACTGAAATATACTTACAACTCTTCTGTTTCCCATTGGACTTTAACTTGTATTCAGGCTTCATTTGGATCAGTGTACCTATAACGATACACTGGGGGGGGGGGGGGGGGGGGTTATTTGATAATTATGTAATTAGTTAAACGTTTTCACGGTTCTGTCCAATTGTATTTTTTTTCTCTTATCATTTAAGATGTTGTGCTGGGACTGTAGGGCCATCCTTTCTCTCTTGAGTTCTAGAAAACCTGGTTGGTTACATCATCCACTCGATTACGCTCATCTGTTAACAGGAAGAATAAGAACCATTTTATTAGTCCGTAAAGAAAGTACTTTTTTTTTTTTAATATTAGCGTTTTGCCTAGGCCCCTATACATCCCGCCCCAGCTTTAAATTATAACATTAGCCAGCATACGGTTGTACGAATTCCCTTTCACTGTCAACGTTTTCTCTCAAAGAGGCTGCTGCTGGGATCACGGAACAAACGTCTGGCTGCACAAAACCGGAAACCATCGTTAAGAGGGTGGTTGTAAAGAGTCAGGCATAGTGCAGCATCCGGTATTAAGTGAAGTAGCAGCACCTAACACGTTTCCTGTTCGGGAACAGCATTGTGAAAGAGAAGGTGCCTGCATGTGTGCTATCGCCCTGCATTTTATTCCTCGTTTAACCCTTTCTAGTGTGGATTCCTTCCCCTTAGTGGCGCTAGGGGGCGCTTCCCTACTTAACAGGCCTGCAGCTTTCCAGCACCTGAAAGGAAAGGACCTTACTGCTGTATCATAACCTGAAAGCTGCGCCTTAAATTCCAGGACCAGGAAGAATCCTTAATTATCGCGGTGGTTTCCCTCAGACGTGATTTCAATGTCCAGTCCTTGTAAAATAAAGAACAGATGTATTTCTTTCCAGTGATTAGGACTGAGAGGTCTACAAAACATTAGATCAGCACAATAATATTTATATGCATAAATAAACAAAAGGGTTTTAAAATATAGATTCATGCTGCAATAGCACCTTGACTGCTCCCTGCAGGATGTTCTGTTTTACATTCATAGACAGCAATTAATTGAAGTAAAAAATCTCGAAGCTTTAAACTTTGAAGGCTTTCCCTGCAATGAGTTTTAGGCGTATCTGCCCTTTGCAGGGACTCCATTCGAAATGAATACGGGAACTAGGATGGTCGTCTCACCTTTTGTAAATAAGCCTTACATAGTATACACGCCTCACCCCCAAAATGCTAGAGCGTATGAATAAACACCACACTCCCATTTAATTTCCTTTACTCCCAGAAAATTGGGCGGGCAGGGATTTCCAGCTGCTCAAATAATTGCCTGGAAAATGCATCCCTTAAATAAATCTCCTTCTGTACTACAGATTCACATTCGGAGTGTTTGGTTTTACTCCTTTCATTAGCGGAGGATCACTCATTGGGCTCGTTTGCATGACAATTTTTTTGAGGGGACATCCTTGCACCAAAACTGAACGTGATCGGCATTCCTGTTCTTTCTCCTGAAAATGGTCCAGTTCCTGGGGCTGCCGCTGGGCTGCAGTAACCAGCAGGAAGAGGGGTTTCTTGCCTTTGGTCACCAAACACAGTTTTACAGGAATTTTCCTTAGTACTTTTTTTAAACACCAAAATACTATGTTTGAGTGACACAGGCGTAGCAGAAGGCAAAAGACCACTCAGCTAACATTTAATTGCATAGAAAGATCAACTATAGAGAACCCGTCTGACAACCACTGAAAAGTTATTACTGAGGGAGTGATGAAAGATAAGTGGGAAATTAATTGTGGTATAATTATTATTTTTTTTTGTTTGTTTTTGTTTGGAACGAACCTGGTAATAAGTGCTAATCATGCACTTATTACCAGGTTTAGCTCCTGACCAAAGAAAAAATAGCAAAAAGAAAAAGAAAAAAAAAACCGCCTCCAACAACCCAAATAATGTTTGCAGTGACCTCATTGGAACGTCATTACATACTGGTCTCACCTATAGTATCTCAATATTTTAAATGTTCAATCAGTCAGTCTATTTGTCTATCTAATGGTTAAGATTTAAAGCTTTTAGGTCGCTGTTATCTATTGTCTGACATACAGTTACTTTGAAAATAAATACATATAACAATTTCAAAATGCATTGCAGTGCTGGCAAATCTATAAAGTAGGCACTCTTAACTTTTGAACAGGAAGATATAAGCTGGTACCTCTGGATGTATTTATCAAGAGACGGCAGGACACCAAAAGCCGGAGTTTTCTAAATTTTAATAAATAATTTTGTTAAGTCCCAATCCATTAATTTAGAGTGTAGCCGATGCCAAAACAATTCTTAGCGTAGTTTGATATTACAAGTAATCGGATTTTGTTTTGTCTAATTACGCTTATTCTTTGTACTTTATTCACAGACGGATGCCCTGCTGACTGTAGGCAAAAGCGGGGAAATATAGAAATTTATTTAACAGAATAAAAGGATTCCCGCCAGGGTTCCAGTCGAAAGGATAAGAGATTGAACAACACGCATTGCAATTGGGCTTAAAAACCTATTCATTTTCCAAAGAGGTTTGGTTATGGCTCTCAGGATTGTCTTTTGTGCATTTCAAAACAAGTTTTATGTGTTGGTAAAAAAAAGAAAAAAAAAAAGAAATATTTTTTAACCAAACGTTTCAGACCAAGGTGCAAGTCTCGTTTTTGGACGCTAGTCTAGGGGAGAGGAGGACGGAAAGCGGTTCTCCGGTGCCAGCAGCAAGGAAGACCCTTCTTCCAGCTCCTCGGCTGCAAAGTGCTGAGAGCAGGACCCGGGCCGTCTCTGCTCCTCACCCCGAGATCGGAGGGAGCAAACTCTGCAAAAGGGGCCACCTCGGAGCGACTGCACCAGAGCTTGCTGGCATTTAAAATCCCTGGTGCTGGACGCTTTGCACTTGATCCTATATATATATTTTTTTTAAAGCTGCCTGACGTTCATTGTTTAAATAAATACCTATCCAACTGGGAAGCTCTCTGGCGTTTCCTCTATGCATGCAGTGTGTATAAAGCCATTGCTGTATTTCATGTGATAGCATTCCTTTCCGTGGAGCCTTTCTGGGCATTTTGGTTCAGTAGATCTGTGAAGCGCACTGTCCAACGGGCCACGGAGATCACACAGAGAGTATTAATAGAGTTAAATTTCACCTGCCCCGAAAACAAAGCTAAAACGATGAAGGAATGAAATGAGCGATAGTGAACTGTAGACCCCCCCTTTTTATTTCCCTAAATCGTTTTACTGTGAGAGGTGCAACTTTCTGATGTCTGGCAACAGCTAACTGTGAGCACAGCCCTCAGTGTGTGGCAAATATCCTGTCTGACCGATGCTTGGCTGCCATCTGTGGATGCTTCACCCTATTGTACCGCCATGGGCTTGCTTCTTTCCCCATTCGTCTAAAAGTGAATGAAGGAGGCATTTCCCCCTTTGGGTTGCTCGCCGAGAGTCAGGTGTCTTTAACACTAAAGGCGAGCAGACACTGCAAAATACTCCGGCGAAAGGCTTGTGGCTTTCAATCCAGCCCCGGCACAGCCTAGGGGATGGAAACAAAGCAGACGAGAACGAGTTTACACGTATGCTAAAGATTTATTTCTGTAGAAAAATAAAATCAACACACTTCAAGAGCACCGGGCATATATATTTTAAATACACTATCTTAAGCTACTTTTTTTCTTTTTTTTTTTTTTTTTACAATTTCTTTCCAAAAAGAGAATCGACATGGACAGGCAAGGGATGGGGAAAAGCTTCTTCAGGAAATATATTTCACACACAAATAAAGCAGCTCCAGAATGAATAAACTTCATATACCTTATCCGGTAGTTTTGAAATGCTGAATACAAGCTCACATTTTATACCATGGATCTTTTTTTTTCCAGTGAACTTTACCATGAGTGTCCAGCTGGAATAAAATGTGAAACCGTTTCTGTTAACAAAAACCTTATCGCTGGCAATATATTTATTATAATTTCCATGCAAAAAAAAAAAAAAAATCTAAAAGGTGATTTCTTACCAGCCTTCTTCTGGTACCTGTTTACAAACGAATTAGGCTGCTATCGGAAATGGAGGCTGAATCCCCAAGCGATAATTGAATTAGTCCATTGAAAGGAGTGTCAGGTACAATGACGTGGTATATCCCGCACAGCTCCCAGGGTCTATAGGCTTTGGGGACCCAGAATGTATAGTCTGACCTTACAGCTCATAATAATAATGCCGCACTTGTAGCAGAAATCTCTTAGCATTCAGTTTTAACAAAACCTCTGGTCAGCCAGTCCCTGTAGGAAGGAGGAAATCTATTGTATTAGAACAACTCATTTATGTCTTTCAGCAAAAGCCCCCAATGCGATCTGACCTAGACTTATAAATGGGATTATCACAGTGTATACCAAACACAAGTATACACTTTCTTCCTACGTGGAGCCAAGAACTCAAGTCATTTCGTTATAGCGGAATATAATTTTCATCTGGCGGAAAGAAAGGTTGAAAATTGAGAAGAGCGTCACTTTAGGAACACACGTTTCAGCAAAGAATCTGTTGGCCTTGAGATATAGTTTGCATTGATTACCCTCGCAGAAACAGACAGCCATCGACACCATCACACATATGCACACACTTCCCATTCGCTCGGTTATCTCTGCTTTTAGTTCCAGGACGCAGTTGCTGTAGGATAGGAAGAAGAATACAGTTCCTAGCGCCAATGAAGAACAAATGTCTGCACATAGCAGGCTGCAGTTTAGAATCGAGGTCCTCTTTATTCTTTTTATTTATTTATTTATTTTTTTTTAAATTTCCCAGAGTTACAGCCATAATATTCATTTTCACACATTCGCAAGTAAGAGGTCCGTGGGGAAAATAGGAACATCGAGAAATAGTTAATTTTCTTAAACAAATATTTCTGTCTGTATATAGCCTGCCCTTTTAGTGTATGTGGCAGGGTGAAAGATATTTTCGAGGTATAACGTTATATGATCTTTACATTAAAACCATGACGACCTTAATTAATATATACAACACTTACAACTAAATTGCCTTATAAACACATTGTCTGATTGACTTGGAAAATCATATCTGGAAATAGGAATTTTTCTTGTAGGAAAACTACTCTTTTTCTCCAGTACCTCCCATTCCCTCCTTGTCTCATATGTTCTAGTGTTTGAGAAGCATGACCAAGCGCATATTAGAAAATAATATCTCATTAATTGAGTCTTGCAGAAAATGACAAACGTTGTAGAAAGCGATATAAAGTGATTTTTTTTGTCTTCAGCCAGCGGACAAAGGGATTTAAGATAATTAGCAAAACTTAACATAGTTTGCAGTTATTAGTCCAACTGCAGTGTTCACTAGCTCTATTAGAACTGAATTATAAATAGCAGAGAAAATAGAAGATTATTTCTTGTTATATCTTTTCCTTTAACCATCACTACCGCCCCTCCCCCACGCTGAGTCTATAAAATCCCCCATCCCATATTAACAGTAGCCCGCAACTCTATTTGTATTACCTAGAATACAGTCAATATAATTCCGATATATGGAGAAAAAAATCTATATTAATTAATGCCTTCAAGGGAGCAAATTAAATAGTTAATTCAATTTTTCCCCTAAACAATTTTGGAACATTTAGAGATGGGTGTGTGTATTGTATTCAATAATAAAAGCTATAGGCCGCCAGTGCATTTATCATCCCATTACTGTAACAAATCCGAGCTCCAATACATGAAAGGTAAAATGAATTACCGACGTTAAGCCGTCAATAAAGCCATTTCTGTAAATGGTGTCTCCAAAGGCTGCAGCATTATTCAACCAGCTTTATCAGCAGCTTGGAAATTACGTGGAGGAGCTCGCACGGTGTAATATGGCCCTGCTTACTTTGATTAAGTGTGGTGCCAGGAAATAGTGACAGTGCTTTTGACCAGGTTTTATTCACCCTCCTGTGATGAACGCCAAGCTGATCAGGCGGAATGAAGAGTAATTAAAACCTATAAATTATCTTCCTCAGCCCTTCTCAAGGCGTCTCTTGCAGGCGAGATAAGGCAGCCAGCCCCCATTTTGCAGCCTGAAAGGGGCTGCGACTCACAAAGGCTACGTGGCTAAATGGGATATTGATAGTGTCCTAATTAGAATTTAATTAAGTACCCACAACTCGCTTTTGGGATAAAGATTTCAATTTTGCTAACTTAAATATAAATAAAAACCCAATTTCGGTGCAAGTAAATGATATGGTATTCTCAATGCACTGGGCTGAACATTAATTTAATTGGTGATGATGCTATTGATTTGAATGCTGATTGTGTTGTGCCAGTTATTATTTCAGCAGGGTATGTCTAGCTGAAAGCAACCGCTCTCTGCTTCCCGGTGTATAGGAACTGGGCTGCTCAGACGGCGGCGGAGTAAGTAAATAAAAGGCTGGATATGGAGAAAAGGCAGCGATTCCCTTCCACGTACAGTACCAGACACTTAAACAGAGGCCTCTAATTAATTAAGAACAGCAGTCGGTGCCTCGAATTGTACAATTCTGGTTTTCTCTCCTCTTCATCTGAAAATTAATTGGATCCTCAATCATATCCCGTAACTTTTAGTTTCCATTTTTAGACTGTCCGCTTTCTGAATGCCTGTTCAGGCCCGGGTTCTTTATTGCAAACAGAACATGCTGGGTTAAGAGCATGGCGTTTATTAGCAGCAAATAATAGAGATTTAACACTACAACCAGAACAGGGCACAGGAATATTTTAACTATCACGCTGACTTCCGCCACTAAATAGATGCCACTTATCTTTTCAATATTAAATGTTTGGTGATGGGGGTGCTAGGGTTTGGCTTCATTTGCGCACACTGGACATTCCGTTAAAAGGACTGTGAC
The DNA here is from genome assembly GCF_901001135.1 of Rhinatrema bivittatum. Lineage (NCBI taxonomy): Eukaryota > Metazoa > Chordata > Amphibia > Gymnophiona > Rhinatrematidae > Rhinatrema > Rhinatrema bivittatum. Next base: position 40,043,834 of record NC_042620.1, read on the forward strand.
AGAAATGAATGTCTGCCAGATAGATAAGCGTGTTGTATGCTGTTTTGTTGGGGTTCTGTTTCTGTTTTAATTTTATCTTGCGAGCTTTAGGGTTTCTTTAGAATTTAATGCAAAAAAAAAAGAAGAAGCAAGGCTCCAGGGAATGATTAGAAGGGAGGGAATTTATTTGACATTAGGAAGTCCTAATATTCCAAAAGGGAGGCTGCTGTCTCCTAATAAAAAGCCACCAACATGGTGTGTGGCTATTATTATTCACATTAAATATTAATTTATATTATTATTTACATCAAATAGTATTTTAAAAAGTCATTTTCTGGTGCGGAATTTGAGTACATTAGAACAGAAAGATAAATAAGTATTTTATAGTAAACTATTAAATGAAACAGATAATAGTTTTACAATAATTTTGTGATTTTGAATTTTAGAAGCTCATTCTTAAAAATAAAGCATGTATAAGGTATCAGAATATGCTTTTAAGTCTAATTTATTCTTTTCAGTATAAAAAAAAGTATCACATCTTCATGGCACATAAAACACATTGCTTGTAATTTAAACTAATTATGTGGAGCTCTTACACCGACTTTCTTAACATTAAACAGCACCAGAAACTAAAGATAACGTCTTCAACATATTTGCAGTAAACGTAGCGGTTTCCAAAACATAAAAAATTCGGATTGATTGATTGATGTCTACCAAATCATTATTCATTCGTGGCTGGTTGTCACGCCCATAACATTGCCTGCAAAATGTGTGCTTGAAAATCAGGTCCAAAGCCTTCCAGAAACTGAGCACAAAAGTAAATAACTTAAGCAAGAAATATCTCGCAATGATGCTTTTATTTACTCACAATCGTCCTGCAAATACAAACAAATCCATCTTTGCAGCTTACACTTTCTATGCAAACCCAAGTCACTGAGGTGCTGATATAGACACGTATACACGTCTATAGCAACTCTGGAGTGAAATGAAGTAAAAGTGAAGGGTTCCTCCTAATTCATTTGATCGCATAATCTTTGTCTATTTTTTTTTTTCCATCTGCAAAGCACCCTCCTAACGTGCCCAGCCTGCACGGTGCTCTATTACTTGAGACAAGTTGTTTATTGGAGCGGAATTTAAAGGTAAGCAGCGGAAGAGCCGCGCGGGCGCCTGCCCGGGTGCGCACGAGGAGCCGCGCGCCCGGGCTTCTCGGATTTTTATACCTCCCATGCATTCTTTAGCGGCGCTGGGATCCCGGCCTTCCCATTGGCCGACGTCACAGGTGCCGGAGCGCTCCCCCGGCCGGTCATTGGCCGGCCACACGTGCGGCGGGCTCACGTGCTTCCGGTTGGAGTGAAAAAAGTGTGCGGGATGGCGAGAGGCGCTGGGAGAGTTTGCGAAGCCCGAGGTGTCAGAGAATAGGAGGAGGAGGAGGGAGGGGTGGAAAAAAAATTAAAAAGCCCAGGCTCGGGCACCGACCCCGCCGCGCGATGCCACCCGGCCGGGGCCGAGCGGTGCCAACGGGAGGAGGGAGCGTGCAGCGCTCCCGGAGCCGGCAGCCCGAGGCGCTCCGCCGGGCTAGAGACGGGGGCCGGCTGCAGTGAGAGAGCCCGGTGCCGGACTCGGGGTGGGGGCTCGGACTGGCTTTGCCGTAGAATTAATATTATTGCTAATTTTTTTTTTTTTTTTTAATTTTGCTTCTCGTTTGGTTTTGCTGCTTTCGAACCCGTGCATGTGAGTTTTTGGGGTTTTTTTTTTTGTTTTGTTTTTAATTTTTGCTCCGCGGTTCCAGCCCCCTCCCCCGTCTCTCTCCTTAACTGGGTTTGATTTTTTTTTAATTTCTTTTTGGATTTTATTATTATTATAACAGCAGCGGCCCAAGCGAGTGAGTGGGATCGTCCCTCTCCCCCCCCCCCCCCCCCCCCTCCCCCCCGCCTCGCACCCCACCGGCAAGCGGTGGCGGGAGCGCCACCATGGAAGAGCCGGCGGCGGAGCAGGCTCAGCAGCGGGACTCCGGCGGCAGCCCCGCCGCCCCGGTGCCCTCCCCGCCGGCGCTGCCCCACCCGCCGCCGCCGCCGCCGCAGCCGCACCGAACCACCAACTTCTTCATCGACAACATCCTGAGACCGGACTTCGGCTGCAAGAAGGAGCTGCAGCAGCAGCAGCAGCAGCAGCAGCAGCAGCAGGGCTCCCGGGAGCGGGGCCAGACCTCAGGTAGAGAAAACGTGAACCCGCTGATCCGCAGGCCGGCCGAGCCGTCCTCGCTGTGCCCGGACTCGGACAGTAACAGCGACAGCTCCGCCGCGCCTCCCGCCTCCAAAGCCAACGCGGCCAAGCCCCCCGAAGGGAGTGCGGCCAAGCACGGAGACAGCCCCAACTCCGCCATCCTGCTGGTGGGCCCCAATAATAATGGAGGACCTGCTGCAAAGACCGATCATTCGCTAGTATGGCCTGCCTGGGTGTACTGCACTAGGTATTCAGACAGACCATCTTCCGGTAAGTGGATGGAGCCCCCACTTCACTGCTCGCATCTGTTAGCTATTACTACTACGCATGACTTTTGCTTTTCCTAGTCTGGGATTTTTTTTTTTAATACTATTATTATTCCTCTCTTTTTTTGCTAGTTTATCATGTTTGCAGTCCATTTTCCTAGTTTTGAAGGGTTTGGAAGCGACAGCCAAGTGCTTCAATCTACTGCAGAAATGGAAGAATGCTGTAAATACGGTTTGGATAGGAATTGCCCCCCTCCCAGAGCACTGCTGCTCCCTTCGAAAAATTGATCGTTCGACAAATGACCTGCCTGTTTTATTTATTTATTATATTTTTTAAATATATCTATCTATATATATATATATCTCTATGTTTGAAGAGGGGAAGCGTGGGAACCGGGGTTTCTGACAACGTCGTTGTACTTTGTGGCTGCCAAGTAACTTCTGAGCGGTTAACTTGAGGGCTTCTGACACAAGGCAGCGACACTGATTTCTTTTCGGGATGTATTTAATAAGACACAGCAGAGCGTGTAAGGCAGCCAGCAAGGCAGTCATAAAAATGTTTCAGAAGTAAAACCCCTTGTTTGGGATCGGATAAAATCATAGGCCTGAGTACCACCATTTTTTTTTCCCCTCAATGGACTATAGCTAAGGTACAGTCCTTAAGGAATGTTTGTCAACAGTTTACCTATTTACCTAAAATAGGTAACGCACCCCCATACCACTCATCTCAGCGGGGGGTTTTTTTTTTTTTTGTTGCAATTTGTCCAAGTCCATTTTTTTTTTCTCCATACACTCACGAGATGCTTTTTAAATTGCTACAGACAATAATTTAAACAGCTCGATGGACACAAACAAAGGAACAAACACGACAGCATTTCCAGAAAACTCTCACGGTGCGATCGGGCTTTTTGTAAAATGTAGTAAAATCAATGAAAAGGCTTTCTCCCAAAAGAGCATGAGATGTCCAAGTGGGGAGGGGAGAAAGCTGGGGGGGGGGGGGGGGGGGGGGGGGGGGGGGGGGGAGAAACCCTGCACATGCAGATGAATTCTACCGATTTAATATTTTGCGGTTGGGTTTAGTGACTGGACCCTAAGAGCTGCGATGCCCAGAGTTCTTGATTTGATGTGCTGTGCTGAAAAAGAAAACAAAATCCTGTTGTTATAAAACGAAGAAGGGACTCCCGGCCGTGCATGCACTGAGCGGTGTAGAAGGGGGGAGGGAAAGCCAGGCAGCGCCGATTCTGCTCTCCGACCTTTGACGGGTCTCTTATTGAAGCGAAAGTGATCAATTTGCCGCTATCAGTCCCGCTCATCCGGATATTCCTGCTATTGACACGTACAGCTACTTGAATCTGAGAAAAGCTACTTTGATTGACTAAAGGGATTGATTGTCTGATTGAGCTGTCAGTCTCCACCATTTCACAAAAGTCACTCTCTCTCTCGCTTTCGGCCGAACGGGAAAAAGATTTTTGTCCTGTATCTTATCTGTTTCTCTGCCTCCACCCCAAGGCTGATTCCCCGGCCTTTTCCTGTTCCACACGCACGTTTATTTTACGTATTCGGCTTTGTACAGTGCTAGTATTTTAACTCCCCCCCTCTCCCCTTCCTAATACCCCCCCTAAAACAAAACGAAAGAAGGCCGGCCGAGATCGCGGGTGAAAATGAGATTCAGTGGGTTTTTTTTTTTTTCTCGTTTCCACAGCCTCCCTGTGAAACTGTAGGAATATCAATTGGGGACCCCCCTTCTCCCCAGCTTTTTCTAAATTTCCGGTTTCTTCTGATTTTTAGGTTAGGAGAAGGAACCGTTTACGGTTTTATAGCATCTGTGAGAAATTAGCATGCTTTCGGTGGATTTATCGAGGGGATTTTTTTTTTTTTTAAATTTACAAACCAAGAACAAGAAACCATTTTTTATATGTCTGTAACACAGTTCCGTTTGTTAAGCAGGGATGTACAAAACATTGCTGGATCTGACGAATCACCCGTTTGCAATCAGTTAACTTCAGGCCTAAGATTTGCACAGAGGCCTGTGCTGCAGGAAATCCTTATGCAGAGACCCCATCCGTGCTCCGAGTACAGCTAAATTTAACAGCCAGGAAGACAGCTAAATGTCAGTGGGTTACCTTTTATTTATTTATCATATTTCTTTCTTTATTTCCTTTTTTTTTGCGCTCAGTAGGCTTAACTGTTTTGCATTATAATTGTATGTCAAGGAGACTCGAGTCTATTTTCTTAATTTCAGACGCATCCTTTTGGAAGCATGGAAGTTTTAAAATGACGTTAGAAACCCTCGTCCCTAATATAAACATAATTTGGTTTTAGGTTCTTTTATTTCACTTATCTGTGGTGTGCATGGATGTCTGTAGCTAATATTTATCATGTCTTTCCTGAGCACATTTACACTGAATCGGAAGATTTTAGTCCACAAACAGTTTTACCTTGAGGCTGTATATAGCGATGGTGTTTGTGTGTATGTATGTATGTATATATACACACAGACACACAATTTTATAGTCTTTATACTTTAAATGCTTAAACGTACATCTGGACCAAGTCTCACTGTGAAATAATTTGATTAAAAAGAAAAAGTAATCCGTTCTTGGTGTCTCATGACATTGAAAATTTCTCAGCAATATTTCAGCAAATTTATTCAACAAAAAAATTAATGTTTAAAAATACAGAGGAGCAGCAGCTTAATTTCTTTTTTAAGTTTGCTTTTATTTTATTCGTTACAGATATAAACATTTGCACATGGTGCCCTGAAATTCTATGATAAGTACAATTGCCATTATTTTATTTTTCAGTGAAAGAGATCAGCCAGCAAATTACTCCAAGTCTTCCCTAATACAAAATAACTCCCCCCGCCCCCCGAACATTATTTAAAAGTCACCTCATATGCATGGCAAATATCTTGATGACTTTTTCCATTATGCCTCTAGGTGAAAAAGTATTTCCAGACTTGTGTGTGTTGTGTTATGGCCTTTTCTATTTTTCTCTGGAATGGAAGAGTCACTATTTAAAATCTGAGGGGTGTTTTCAAGTGAACTGCACAGCTAGACAACAGCTGCCTATATTTGTTTCCTGTGTGTAGGTTTTTTGTGATTTCTGTCTTTTTTTTTTTTTGTGCAAGAGCGTTTGATTTTTCGCATGGAATTTAACATTGTGTTCATCCCTAAATATAAACGCAGTGAAATGTAAACAAAAACAAAACCGATTCGTAACGTCATTTTAATTATAAATGGACTGACAATAAAGACAAATATTCCTTTTTCTTTTTTTTTTTTTTTACTTTGCCCATGGACTTCCGAACATATTAAAAAAAAAAAAGAGACCTACGAGCATGTCGGACATTCCCCCCCCCCCCCCCCCTGTCTGTGTCCCGTTTTCATAAACAAGTGAAAGCTTTATGGTTAACTTTTATTTCCTCCGACGACCGCGTTTTGGTTTAGTACAGTAATAGAAATCCTACCGCTAGCAGGCTCCTACAGAAATCGGATTCCAGCCTGGCATTTTAAAATAACGTATTTCTCAATGCCCGTCAACTTTTGAACATCTTATAAATATTTTGGAGAATTCCACAAAATAGCTTTTCTCATTTTTTTTTTTTTTTACATTTGTGGAAATAACATTGCATTATTTTGGTTTAGTTACATTTTAGCTCACATTTGTGTAATACTTGTTTGTTTAATTTTAATTTTTTGCCTTTAAAGGGATTTTTTTGTTAACATTTACTGATGTGGATATCTTAGAATAGGGGTAGAATACAGCTAAGAGTCTTTTTTTTTTCAGTTGCCATAAAATGTTTGTATAAATCATCTACATTAGCTGCTGTTGTGAATACTAAAGTAAAAAATTCATTAAAGAATTCCAGCCTAATAAAATGATTATTTGTATATGGAGCGGTAGGTTTACTCTGCACCAGTGAGAAACGGGTTGGCTATATATATTATTTCATAAGCAGCATTTTCAGGGCCTTATTTACTAAGCATTTCCCATAGATAACAGAATGGCCCTTCCTAAACTAAATTATATATTATAAAGCAGCAAAACTAAACAGATGAATAATCCCCAATGCACACCCAAGGCCAAAACATACTTTTGGGTACTGAACATAAAAAAAATCCTAGCTTTTAGGAGGAGCGAATTTCTAAATCTGCCATGAATGTTCTACTTTCAATAATGTTAATTAAACAGGAGCGGGAGGAAAAGTGTAAGCGAGAGAGAAGGTTAAGAAAAAAACTCTTGGAATAAATATGTTAACAGAGGTACTCACAGGCCGTCTTTTTTTTTTTTTTTTTTTCCCCTGAAAGGGTTTTAGAATAACAGCTATGCAAACATAGTGTGAATAAAATTTCCTTTAAAATTGATGAATAGTACTGCGTTTCCAGTGACCCGCTATTTGTCACCTCTGCTTTTTTTTTTTTTTCTCACTCGCCGCAGGTCCACGCACCAGAAAACTTAAAAAGAAAAAAACCGAAAAGGAAGACAAGAGGCCGAGGACAGCTTTCACAGCCGAGCAACTGCAGAGACTTAAAGCCGAGTTTCAGGCCAACCGCTACATCACCGAGCAGAGGAGGCAGACCCTAGCCCAGGAACTCAGTCTGAACGAGTCCCAAATCAAAATCTGGTTCCAGAACAAGAGAGCCAAGATAAAGAAAGCCACGGGCATCAAAAACAGCCTAGCGCTCCATCTTATGGCCCAGGGACTCTACAACCATTCCACCACCACCGTGCAGGACAAAGAGGAGAGCGAATGATATTTCCTTCTCCACACACACACACACCACCCCCTCATAAAAGCTCATTTCACCGGGAAAGAAGAAAACGAGGAATAATGAATGAAAAGAACAAAAAAAAAATTATATATAAAAGGACAGAGGTGCTATTTAAATAAGATCTATGTTTATCCATGGTATATGGACTTAAAATAATTACGAACCCTTACAAATATCTCTATATAGCCAAACATCATATGACCTTGTATATATTTAATTTCAGGTAAGAAATTTGTCTAGCAATCTCTATTTGCTGGGAGTTTTATCTCTTTTTTTTTTTTTAAACATTTTGAATGTTGTTGCTCCTTGTTTAAGTAAATGTCTGACTCTCTTGATCGTTTTCGTGTGAACTTTCTGTCCTCTTTTTGTTTTTTTTTTTTGTTTTTCCCTCTGACAACTTGTTCAGAATCTTTTTCCAGACTGCGATGCTGAACGGTCGCTCCAAGCCAAAGATTTTATTATGTTCAGAGATCTGTAGTCTGAAATAAAGTGTAGACTGTGTTCAGGATGCAGACTGCTTGTAAGTCATTTTTCCCAGGGCTACATAAGAATCAAACTTAAATGCCATTTTGCAAATGCCATGTGCTTCATGTCTTTAACTCCCGTCAAGGTAATCCTTAACTCACCCTTCTGGAGGCTTCTGGAGGCTGTAGGTGAATGTTGGAGGCTTCTGCTTTTATTGAGGGACAGAGGAGCTGAAATGCTTGTGTCAGCCTCTCCTTTAAGCACCACAGCACTTTTTTTTTTTTTTTTTTTTTTTTAAATCGAAGACGCCTATCGGCCTTTCATAGCCTTATTTGATCTTATGATTATTATTATTTTTAAGTATTTAAACATCTAGTTTGTACAGGGAACTAGTTTCAGGTACCGTCTGAAACTGTTAAAACAGGGAGGACAGAATTGTCACTGCCCGAGATGACCATTGCGGGCAGCTGAGGTCGGGGAATCTCACCGCGCGCTTTCCCGCGTTTGACAGTGGCAATTTCGTTCTAAAATGCTTTATTGTCGTTTTAGAACTAAAGAGGCCACTTTAAAAGAAAATGGCACGACATCTGCCTTACATTTTATATACTGAGATTTCTGTATGATTTTTTCCCCTGGGGAAGCAGAAACTTGCCATTTATCCATTCATATTTTGAATTATTTTCATCTTTCATTCTTCTTTTCCCTCTTTACGTTCATGCTTACTTGTTTTGTCTATGAAGTCATCGGCCTTTATTGTAGAAATTCTCGGGCATAGTTTTAAGGTATTGGGGGGGGGGGCGCTATTCCATTGTATCACGTGATCAAATTAAATGGAATAATAGCATAATTCTGGTAATTAAAGATACAGTAGCGTTGCTATTTTACACTGTGCCAAGGAAAGAAAAAAGTTAATTTCTAAGTTTAATGATGCTGTCAAGTTACTATAAAAAGTTATAGGCTTTTTTTTTTATAGGCAATCCAAAGCTCAAATATGTGATTAATTGTAGAACATCTGGCCAGGCCGCATAAAAAAAGAGGGACACGTATTCGGGCCCAGTGAAAGGAAATGATTGTAGACTACTGACTGACAAAATGCAATCCGTACTATTATACAGAAGAACAAATGTTCATTTTTTGTCAAGCGCTTTCGCTCTTTCTGCGCCTGTAAGGAAAACCTTTGATATAGTGGATCCTGTATAACTCACACCCAACTTTTGCATTCTTTCTTGTTAGCGACTTTTTCAGATGTAGACCTGACAATCAATCTAATATTAAAAAAAAACAACAAATCTATATCTCCCTTAGGCTTTTCAAATCCAATTGGATTCTAATGCACTTTAAACTCACAATTCTTCAGGAAACCTACAACCGGCCAATCCTGTCTGGTATGCAGCATCTGATCTTCATGAGGGTGTCCGAGTGGGGGAGAGGGGAAAAGACTAAACGCTGGTTTTTATTAGGGGAGAAGAAGATAAACCGACTTGTCCAACTTCAGTCAGCCCGTCACTGGAAGCTTTTAGCTCTTAGATGCATTGCTCCGTGGCTGATGCTGTTATGAGGCGTCGCTAGTACTACACCTTCTGAATTCGGAGCAAAAATAGCTGAGACAGCAGCCCCCACCTGTCCGTTCTCTTGCACCCTGTCCGTGTCTTTGGTTCTGAACTGAAGGACTAGCCCCAGGGACATCCTGGGTGTGAGAGGACCGGGGTAGTGGCGAGTCCAGAGTGCCCCCTTGACCTGCCTCCCAGACGTTAAGAGTCGGGCGAGCACTGGCCTTATACAGAATTACTGCAGCTGAGAAAAAAAAACAAAAAACGGGAGACGCTTTTGGCAGGTAGGAACGGGACCAGACTATCGGGGTTATTTCAAAACTTCGATTTACCCTGAAATTATGCTGCCTAGTCGTCCCCGCTTTTATAAATTAAAACTCCCCCGATTGCAAAGTGCATTCTGTTGCCCGTTACGTAAGCGCCATTTTATATACTATGGGGTATTCGGATGTCTGGCGGCGGTTGCGATTTTAAGAACAAGTCTAGCTTTTCTGGCTTGCTGTACACGCCCAACACCCGTTTTGATCTGCTCCTGGAATGGAAATAAAAGACGGCGCAGAATGCACAGCGCCACCTAAAGTTCTTACATTCTCCATGATGGATGGGACCGGAGCAGAAAATCCCACCACTAGAATTCTGCAGGGGCAAACAACACCATTAAAAACTAAAGGCACTTTGTTTAAAGCCAAAGAAATTCGATTCGATTTCTCATAGTAACTAATATCTAATTTCAGATATCATTGGGTCTGAATGAACAGTGTAGCTTATGACAAAGTAAGTGAATGAATGATATACACAAAACACCGCCTAACTCTCTCTCTCTCATCGTAAGTCTCGCCATTGCCCAAATCCAGTATTTTCTCTAGTCATGGAGGGAAAATCTGAAATTTATACTGTCGAAATGCTAGAAAATACACCCTACCCTCGTTCCCACCCAGACTCAATCAAATCCACCAGACAAAAATACAGACACAGAAAGGATGCACAAAGCTTCACCAACGCAGGCAGGAAGGCGCAGAAAGATACAAACACACAAAGGAAACACACACCGTTCCCAAAATACAGTCAGAGATGCACGAACAAAGGAGGCAGAAAAATGCACAAACACACAGAGGACAGGAAAGAGAGAGAACCCACCATGCATGCATCCCTACTGCACCTTACACTTTCAGGAGGCCAAGGGAAACCTAAGTGAGGATCGGTATTTACAGTTTTTCAAACGTAGTGAATGGAGAAAAATAGTTTGTGAATATCATTAACTTTTCGGGGCCTCCCCCCTCCTGCCTGTTCACTAGTTCTAGCAGCATTACTTCAATATAAACAAACCTCGGCCTCCTAAAGCATGGGGTGTGTGTGTGTGTGTGTGTGTGTGTGTGTGTTTCTGGGGAGGTGTCCCGTGCTATCACTCACTAGTGCTGTGCTGCACCGGGTCAGTATTTTAAGGCTGGATCAAGGTGATGAACATTCAGGTACTCTAAAGCCAATCACTTCGAGGAAGGTGCTCTTTATAGCCCTCAGGGAAGGAGACGTGAGAGACTGGATTTTCCTACCGGAGAGGACAGGCAGCTGGGAAGTCAGCATAACTGTGCTGAGGCAGACTATTTTGTAATTTGTGAAAAACAAAAATTAAAAGCCCAAGATACCTTTCAAACACAGAGAGAAACATAGGAGATACAAAAATGACAGGAGTCGAGTGGCACCTTATAGACTAACCAATTTATTAAAGCATGAGCTTTCGAGGACAGAGTCCAGTTCCTCAGATGCATTTGACCAAGTAGACTATGTCCTCGAAAGCTCATGGTTTAATAAATTGGTTAGTCTATAAGGTGCCACTCGACTCATCATTTTTGCTACACCAGACTAGCATGGCTATCCTTCTGAAGATGTTTCTCCACATAGGTGATACAGACCAACTAGCCCCCTCAATCTTCTGAGTTCTGGTCTGCACTGCAGTGCTAAGGATATATCCAAGGCCGGATTTATCTGGTCGGCACTCATAGGCGTAGGATAAAGGAAGGGGCAGGGAGAAGTCCCCCTCCGAGGATACATGAACCTCACGGGAAATGGAAAGAGATATAGCTGAAGATACACTTTTAAACCAATTCTAACTCAACATAGGGATTAGCACCTTATTCCATAAAAAAAAAATATCAGTGGCCTGCAAGGGATACTATATTTGAAAAGGCAGGTCAATCATTCAATGAATGCAAAAACAGTGACTAGATAGAATTGGACATCGATTTTAGAATGGATAAGTAAAACTGTGAACCTAAACTTTTAGCTGAAGGTAGACTTCAAACAATTTCTATTTGAATTTAGAGACGGGGACAGTGCAGGGAACACACCTACTGCAGGCAGCCAAGATTGCACTGGCTAGAAACTGGAAAATCATCATCAGGCCCAGCAACAGACCACTGGTTGACCACATGGGTGGTGTGTGTGTGTGTATGTGTATGTGTGGAGGAAGGGTGCAGCCATGCTACTTACATACCAATATAACCAGTATATGATTTTCAGGAGTCCCTTTAACTGAAGCACTGAAAACGGTCTCTGAATCTGAAGGCGGACCGCAGAATACCCAGAGTATGTCCCAAGACCTGAAGACTCAATGAGACAGAGTCACTCCCGGTGATTTCCTGAATTAAGAAATCCTCTCTAAGTCTCTCCCAGTTTCTACTAATGATACTGATACATGTTTAACAAGATGAGATGAGTAGAGATGTAGGATAAAAAGAAATCTTGATGGAGGTACACCAAAAACCTACGAGTTTTCTAACAGACCTTGTCATGTGACTGTATAATCCAGCAGAATGAAATGCTTTGTAAACAACAACTTGTTGATAAATAAAGCCTTAAATAAACATCCACATTAAAAAGAATTGGGGGCACAAGGACATCTAAACATTGCGCGGCGCTATTTGTGAAAGCTATTTCTGCTGCCCTAATTAAAGTGCAAATTCTCTTGCAAAGTGTTTTAAAGGCTTGCTTAAGTTTGAATTTTCTTTCGTCTGGTGAAAAGTCTTCTGGCGGTCCTGTTGTTAGGCCACTTGAATGCACACAATATTTTTTTTTTCCTCTTAGCTATTTTCATTTTAGGATAGCTCTTGATTGGGCTTTACTTCATCAGCATGAGATGGTAACATTCATCCCGTGCTAAATGTTCCTTGTTTTCCCCACGAACAGCAGCACTGCTCAGTGATCGCCCCAACATGCAGTGCATCCCGATGACAAATGAGGCCCAGAACCATCTCATTTCATTTTGACCCAGCAGGGTAAATGTGCAGGCAAAAGAAGCCCCGCGGCCCCACACATTTCACACCTGGCACAGGGCACTGACTGGCACTGACACCTCCCCTTTTCCAGAAGGCATTCTCTGCCTTCTCGTGCATGGGGAGGGCAAGAAATCTCCATGCCAGCCCTGCTTAGGGGGTGCACTAGAATCGGCCAGGTGCACCCCTTCTAACATTTTTCTTACACTTTACAGCTGTGGGCAGGGCACAGGAAGTTTGATTATACGGTTCCCAAATGCTCCATAAACCCCAGAAGTCACAGAAAAAGGAGTTTTTGGGGCTCATTGCAAGGCATTTGCTCTGACATTAAAACAACAGTGCTGTTTTACAGTGAGGGATTTCATTTTCAGCCAGCCCTCCACCCCTTCCAGGCTTTCAATTTCTCCCTACCAGGACTCAGGCTCAGAACTTCTCCCTGCCTTTTCCCCCTTCCCCATTATTTGCCCACCCCCCCTTGAATATCTGCCTCTTTTCCCTTTCCTCAGCATCCTCCCCTACCTCTTTCCCAGCATTTGCCCCATCACAGCCTCTCCTTTCATCAGCATCTGCCTCCTTGCCTCTCCCCCTCCCCCTTTCCCATCATCCATTCCCCTTGGCACTGTAGATCCCTCCCTGGTATCTTGAGGCAGGAGACACTGAGATCACATCCCTTGCGCCCACCCCCTCCCCCCCAGGCGGGTCACAAAAGTGAGGATTCAGCTGAGGGTCTGCAGGCAGGAAAAGAAAGCAAGCTCAGATTGCACCCCCCCCCCCTGCACCCGTTTTACCCAGCCCAGAGCAGGACTGCAGAAGAGGGGGACCCACTCAGGCTCAGCTGACTGGCTGCCTGTGGGTGGGAGGACTCACTCAGGCTCAGCTGACTGGCTGGATGTGGGTGGGAGGACTCACTCAGGCTCAGCTGACTGGCTGCATGTGAGTGGGAGGACTCACTCAGGCTCAGCTGACTGGCTGCATGTGAGTGGGAGGACTCACTCAGGCTCAGCTGACTGGCTGCATGTGGGTGGGAGGACTCACTAAGCTCAGCTGACTGGCTGCATGTGAGTGGGAGGACTCACTCAGGCTCAGCTGACTGGCTGCCTGTGGGTGGGAGGACTCACTCAGGCTCAGCTGACTGGCTGCATGTGGGTGGGAGGACTCACTCAGGCTCAGCTGACTGGCTGCATGTGAGTGGGAGGACTCACTCAGGCTCAGCTGACTGGCTGCATGTGGGTGGGAGGACTCACTCAGGCTCAGCTGACTGGCTGCATGTGGGTGGGAGGACTCACTAAGCTCAGCTGACTGGCTGCATGTGAGTGGGAGGACTCACTCAGGCTCAGCTGACTGGCTGCATGTGGGTGGGAGGACTCACTCAGGCTCAGCTGACTGGCTGCATGTGGGTGGGAGGACTCACTCAGGCTCAGCTGACTGGCTGCATGTGGGTGGGAGGACTCACTAAGCTCAGCTGACTGGCTGCATGTGAGTGGGAGGACTCACTCAGGCTCAGCTGACTGGCTGCATGTGGGTGGGAGGACTCACTCAGGCTCAGCTGATTGGCTGCGGGGCAACCAGGAAGTGGAACCGGAAGGTAGTCGAGTCTTGGCCTGCTTGGACATAGGGAAGCTTGTGTTGGAGGGATTAAAGTTGTGCCGGGCTCACACCTGCACAGCTCACAGGGAACATTACTGGGTTTTCCTTTCTCTCTCCCACAGACCTCTGTTGCCCTTTCCCCTCTGCATGACTCCAGTCTGCCTCCCCTCCCCCCCCCCTCCTTGGCTCTCATGGCTTCTGGCTGTGGCAGCAGTGGCTCTGCCAGAGACATTGCACCCGGCAATGTCTCTGGCAGCAAATTTCCAGCAGCTCACGGCGGCTTCTGGTGACTCTGGTGCTGCTGCATCCCAGTGGCAGTGGCAGGGTGCTGGCCACCCACCTCTAAAATAATGTTTTCTCCTCGGGCACAGGGAGGGGTATAAATCCAGGCCTGGTGTCAAAAAAAGATGAGAGCTCTAATAAGGCTGGAAATAGGGAGGCATTGAGAAGAGGTTGCTAATTGTGATTTAATTGTGGGTCTTACAGTAATTGATGTAAAGCAAGATGATGAAATGAAAAGTAACGCAGCACAGAGACTGGCAAACTGTATAATGACATTTCTACAGGACACAATGCTACAGGATGGCCATGATTTAAGGACATGATTTACAGCCTTACAGAAACACAGGGGAACATTTCATTGTAAAACCTTTAAAAATCATTTTAGGTATTGTTTGGAGGGCTGTGGCACAAAACTTTGTGCCGCATCCTTCAAACTCAATACACAAAATGATTTTTACCTTTGTATCAGCCGCTGTCCACTCAGTCTGGTTGGAGAGCAGTGGGAAGAAGCTACAGGATTGATTTACAAAATGGCACCAGCAGTGCCAGCGCCAGGCAAAGTGGTGCTGCTCTGCCACCTAGGCCCTTAATTTGGTGCTCAGGAAATGTACAGGGCAGCAGCACTTCTGTTTGCCATCTAAAAGGAGCAGGGTCTGATAGAAAATAGCACTGCCCTTGGCCTTAGCCCACCAGGTTAGAGGTCAGTGGGGAAAACAGCTCCCCCCCTCCCCCACCCCTGATCTCTAATCAGATAGAAAGTCTACAAAAAATCCCCCAGTGTGGACAGCTTTGTACTGCGACCACCAAACTTTGAAATATTTCTTTCCTTCAGAGCTGAGGAGCATTTACAGCTAATGGGATCTGTTTTTCAACGGTTGACACATTTGGAGCGCAAAAGTAAAAGGCAGGCCACCTACCCTTTTACAATCTGTTTTCTGCATTTCATTGAATTGTGCAGGAACTTTTGCCATTTTCATATCGTTTGAGTTCAGACAGTATTTTGGAAGCATGGGACTCGTCCACAGTGGTTTAAAGGCATTGTGGGTGCCGAGCCAAACCAAATCCTCAGCTGCAAACCTGGTGCTACCAGTGTTAGGCTGGGGAGGAAAAGTCTGCAAGATGCTGCGATTTTGCCTCCTTAGCTTGACTCGTTGTTGCGATTTCATTTAAAGAAACCAAGGTGGATCAAGTGGCCAAGCGACATTACTGTGCCTTGGAAGTTTTTCTTGCCTTCCAAACTGAGTGTCCCTGAAAAGCCAGGGCAAAGTTTTTAAAAGCTCCTCCTCCAGATGTTGAATAAAATGTTTTGTTGTGCATTAAAGTTTTCGGGGTTTTGTTTTGTTTTTTTTTTACCATTAAAAAAGGGTCAATTTGAGACAGCTTTGTGGTTTTCCTGTCTTTCTGCATTAGCCTCAGCCCCAGACCCTTTTAGGGCTCGATTTCTCTAACGCTTTTCTCCCACTCTGGATTCGATGTAAGAGGGGACCCTGGTAAAACTGCTGAAATGTTAGCCCAGGCAGGTAAAAAAATATGTAACTCCCGATACAGCAAGCAAACAGTATTCTAAAGCATCAGGAGTTCAAAGCGCGCAAACCCAAGTTCAAATGCGCGCTCATCCTTTTGTGTAAGCAGCGCACACATTTTCACTCCAGGGAGAAAAAGAAAAGGGAGCCTCCAGGACTCATGATTCATGTGCATGGGAAAACAAGCAATTTTGTGTGGTTACATCTTTTATGTGTATAAAACATTTTCTTTTGCACATAAATCATATTTTATGCATGGAACATGCTCTGTGAGCATAAAGCATGTTTTCTGTGCACAAATCCCAATCACAGGTCTCAGCACCAGGAGGCCAGTTTCAGCCCAGGAGTTACGTTTCTGGTGCTGAGAAAACACAAGTTAAGCCAGGGGGAAAAAACGTCTAGGATCATTGGCATGGGATTTGCATGAGAGGGCATCATGCTGTATTCATATTGTTGGGTGCACATATATATATTTTTTTTAATCTACAAAACTCCTTACTGCATTGGCAGTAAAATATATGCAGAAAAAAAACAAACTGTGCCCCCCTGCTGCATACACCTTATTACATTGGTCCTTCTGTGTCTAAATTGGATGCTTAAATTAGCACCGGAATAGTGCAGTGTATACTTAGGGCTTCTGAGTGTAGGTCTTAACTGATTAACCCTGATAAAACATTCCCAAAGCAAAAATAAATAAATAAATAAATAAATACATAATTACATGTTTATTGGATCCACACTGGACATACACCACTTACCCTTGTACTTTTTCACATTCCTCACCTTGCCTGCCTTGGATCCCTCACTCCGTTTTTGTGCCTTCACCCCAACTGCTCATATGTTGGATATGATGCAACAGAGAAAGCTACCCAGCATTATTACCTGTGCAGCGAAAACACATTATTTGTATCCTCAGAGAGCCCCTAATTAACTGGAAAATAAACGCTTACATTTACAATTTCTAAAACCTTAAAAATAGAAGCCCTATTATATAATTGTTTACCTCCTTCTCTGTATCTGTGCCAAGTGGGCAGTTTAGCAGCAAGGTGCACCGCAACACAAAATGCTGCCCTGGCTCTCTCCCTCGCCCACCTCCCCCCCTCCCGATTTCAAGTTAACACAAGGGCTCAGCGGAGGGAACTGAGCTGAAAATAAGCCTTCGGTTCAGTCTCCTCTCATGTTAACCCGCAAGGACAGAGACCGTCGCTATCGCTGTTTCTCGCCAGTTTTCAAAAACCACGGCCCGTGTAGTTCTGCGTACGTTTTATTAGCGCCTCTTGTACTAAAGGATGTCTACGGGGAACCTGCTTAGCGCAGAAGGACCCCGGCTTAAAATCCGTGCAGCACCAAAATTAGTACCTCTGGGCAAGGAGCCCAATTATCCTTACTTCCAGTTAAAGCTTTTTTTGTTTGTTTGTTTTATTTTTGTGTTCTGTAGAATACTTTTCCCCCCTCTCATCTATTTCTAATTCAGGTTAAAGAAGTGTGCACATAATTCATAAATTTGTGTTTCCTTATCATGCATCTTACTGAAAACTGCTTATTAAACGCTGTTCCTTCAGTAAGTCCACTGTCAGCATTAATGCCTGTGGGAAATTTATGGTAATTCAGTTTCCAGTAACTGCATTATAGCAGTCTAATGTATTCCGCTAAACTTAAGGTTAAGGAAAATGGCAAAAAAAACTATGAGGTTAAGTATAAATTTGCAGTTTTGAGAGACAGCATTTTTTTTTCACTGTGGTACTATTTGCAGCCTCTCTCTGCGCTATACTCTCCATCATAGACCGCCTATAATGTTTGTACCACTGGGTGGGCAAACAAGAGAATAAGCCCTCTGAATAATTTCATTTTAGAGACCTGCGTGCTTTCAAAGAGATATTTGGCAAGAAATAAAGGCTAGCAGACTAATTTAGGGAAACAAAAAGGGGGAATGATTGCATTTTCTGTGCCTCCCCCCTCCCCCTTCCCCCATCCACGCAAAAGCGTGCTAAAAGTGAACGGCTATGGCGGCCGATCTGCGCGTTTAACCCCTAAACCAGTCGGTAGTAGGAAGGCTGCCGTTTAAAATTCCGAGCCGAAGATGAACCTGATTCATATTTTCTTGCTGGTTTGAATTCGGAGCTTTGTGAAGGGAATTTAAGCCTCTCTTTTCTCTCCTTCATTATCTCAGCGCTCAGCACATCTGTTTCTCGCGCAGCAGGGGAGGTTTTGCGCTAGCGGGAACGGTGCACGAACCGACTTTGTAGCCGGCCACCTGCATTCTGGTCGAACTCCTGCTTCGGTTTCGTTCACCCCCCCCCAAACCGAATGGCCTCCTGGACTTCTGCATTCATGCATTGCAGCAGCCCTAATCGATCAATGTGAATGGTGCAGCCCGGCGCGCACCGGTCAAATAACCTCTCGGAGAGGACCTCCTGTAAGGGGATCAGTCCGGGCCCAGGAGATGGCCCTCCTCTTCTCCACCTAGAGAGATGTTATGACAGACGGCGGATTAACGGCCTGGAATATAGTCCTTTATTCTTTACTGGGTGAACTGATGATCTGTCTCATTGCCTTAAAAATTCAACTGGAGAGGATTATTTATTAATAACCCATGCTTGAGTCATAACCTCAAGTCATAAGGCCAAGATCCATATCTGTGTAGATAGGTTAGTATATGTATTAATACAGAGTGTATCGCTATGTAGAATATATTTCTCACTGTATATGCAGAATTTACACACACACACACACACACACACACACACACACACACACACAGGTATATATTTATATCTTTCGATTTATGACTCACCTCACTCTAAACAAGAGCGGATATCTGTATATACCTAAATATAAATGTAGTTTATTTTTACCATGGATGCAACTTGGCCTTATAGATTGGTCCAAGTAGCTAGGTCTGAAGGGCCTTTTTCTAATGTATATATAAATATATATTTGTAAATCTCTCTCTTATCCTGTGTCTCTTTAGTATCCAATTAAAACGGTGTTGCTGTTGGTGTTTTTTTTTTTTTTTTGCCATCAATTTTAATCTATTTTTAACTATAAGTAAATCTGACTTTGGGACTCTGTATGTCTTTTTAACATAGCTAGGAAGTATCTGCCCAAGAGTGGCCTATTTTCCACGTTCGGATATTGAAATGAACCCTGCTAGGTATGGGGGTGTTGGGGACACGCGTTTAGATCTGCTTTGTTGGAAGCCGAATATCAGGATGACTCATGTTAGGAAGCTTGTTCCTTTGTGACTCCTTCCTGGAATCAAAGCAGAGCTTCTCGTGAGCCCTAGCTGGCAGGTCAGAGGTCAGCTCTCCCTATCCACACCACACGACAACAATTTTCTCCACTGTTTACCTTCAGCGCTGCAAGTATCTCCAGCTCCAAAGGCGCAGGACTGCTCGGCCTCCTGGAATATTATATTTTTATTGAGGATAGAAAAAAAACCAAAACCCAACGATTGTACAACTTTCGCAGTGTATTTTCAGCAGATGAATCGCTCAAGCAATTATTTTGCTGGTTTAAATTGCTCTCATTTTATTTTATTTTTTTAAATAATGCACGCATTGTTGCCTACACTTACAAAGGATATTTCAAGTCAAGCCAAGTAAAAAAAAAAAAAAAAGATGTTTATAGTTCTCAAAGTGCGACTTTGTTTTGGAAGAAAACAGGCTGAGGTTAAAGAAGGACATAGAATGAAGGCAGATAAGTTAATAGGAAATAACTGATTCTCCAGTATCAAAGGAATGATAATGAACAGAAAGAGGAAGACACCCGCGCAAATGTTCCTTTAGCATTTTAGCTGCACAGGCCGCATCCTTCCCGAGGTTTGTCGGGATCTATATATTAATGTGCCCCAGCCTCCCTCTAAACCAGGCAAGAAAGTTTTATGCATCAATTCATTTGCGATGGTCCCAAATTACCAAGACATAATCCACTTTATGATGTTGAAACGCAGGCGTCACTAGTTTACTTTGCCTATTTCTATACACCCCATTCACCTATCGGCCCATTTTAGTTTTGTGCACAGAATGTAAAAAAAAGTTGACTTTTGCTGGTAAGGAGAGAACAAAATTATTCCCAAAGTTAGTAATATAATTAACACACACACACACAAACATACACAGCTTATTCTGGAAAATTCCCAGCAAGTTTTGGTAAAAAAAAGTTCCTCAAATGGTGCTATTTTGTGTCCGAGGGCTGGAGAGAATACAAATCTTCAGCGGAGCATAAACAGAGCTGAAGATTTCAATTTCTTATTTCGCAAGCTTCTTGCTAAGTTACCAAGCTCTGGCTCAGCCTGCTTCTTTGGGCAAAAGCCTTTGGATTCCTTCAAGCATCCGGGAAGACCTGTGGGGCGGACCCTGAAATGAAGTTCAGGGGGAAAGAAAGGTTTATTTGCATCTCTTCCATTTTCATGGCATCCCACAAATACTTTAAACTTTCGCGGCCCTTCCTTTAACTTCTTGCTGTAAAGGGGACTCATCCTACACGTGAAGCACCTTTGACGACGCTTGGGGGATCTGAGTTCATGCGAACTCATCTTTCTTCCGGCGCGCTCGCCCCGTGGCAGAAGACTTTTTCAGATGCTGAATGCATTTTCTCTGAGAACTGAACTCCACTGGAACAGGTGAGCTGTCCCCTTTAATTCCAGGAAAACTATGCCTCCTTCTGTTGTACTAGGCGCAGTAATCAAGCAAAATAATCTGGACGTTTTTTTTTTTTCCCAGAAGTGGGGTGCAGGCAATAACATATAGAATTCGGAGGAGATATTGCACTTGAGAAACAAACCAACCTCTGTTAGAAAGAGGCAAGAAGAGCTGTTTGAAACTGGAATCTGCAAGCCAGATTGGAAAACAAAACAAAACAAAAAACAACAACTTTGAAAAGAAAAGCTGAAGTTATTCTTCTACCCAAAAAGTCAAAACTTCACATTTAATAACAACATTAAAGACCACAGTTATGAAAAAAAATATTTTTTTTTTGCTATGAAGAATTCAGAATCTGAAAGCTGCATTTTGTTGTGTTGTTTGGTTGAAAATTTGAAAAGAGAGGGAATCTCTGGCCAGTTTTTTTTTGGTCCTGTTATGAAGGGAGAGGATACGTTAATATTTCAATTAGAAGTTACTTAGATAAATAAAAGTTAATTTGGACTAGAGCAGCGACTTTCATTTTAGAATGAGGTCATATTACGATAGAAACTATGCGTTCCTGAAGCAAACAAAATTCAAATGAGGAATACAATTAAGAGCTGATTTTATTTATTTTTTTTAAACAAAACTGTTAAAGGTGTTTCCCTCAAACTGTGAACTGATCAGTTCTTTCAATTTACCTTCGTAGTTATCTAAGCACAGCCATAATGAGAGTAGCTGAATGGCAGAAGTGCTGCAGAGCAGATGCAAAGGATGCGAATCATTCATCGGATTTAGATATATATTTTGGATGAATGGAGGCTCTTATTTTGAACATTCAGCTGCGCAGACATATGAACATCTAAAAAAAAAAAAAAGAAAATGTTTCCGTGGATGATAGTGCTCTCAGGGATGATAATGTTTGCAGCCAGACATACTGGGGGTTTACTTAATCACTCCTTGAAGTGAGATTATTGTTGGCAAATCTGGATTTAAAAGCATGAGGTTACTTATTATCCCCATCAGCCCCGAACTCTCGGGTTTTGCACTTCTAAAATTTCACACTGTCTGGCACCAAATATCTGCAGTCTTTAAAAGGAAAAAAAAAAAAAGCTACGGCCAGAGTTTGAATCCTCTATTGTCGTCATCATAAGCGCAATGCAAGTCAAACAATCGCCAGATGTACCATATCAGGTTTCAGAAAAAAGGATGATTGAAAGTTAGTGTTAGATCGGGGATGTTCTGTGGCTATTACAGTTTTAGGATGGACATGGGAAAACAGAAAGACAAGTGGATAATTCTGTGGTCATATTCTCGTGGGATGACCTCTTAAAGCAGTAAATTATGGTAACCACAGGTCTTTGGAAATAACTTTTAGGAGAGAGTCTGAATTCTCACCGTGAGTTTCACAGCTCTTCCAGACCTCGGAGTTGCACCCTCACTCGCCCTTTGATTGTGACTTGCTTTTCCTAGTGGGATCACCGGGTCTCATCCAGCCATATGAAAAGCTACAATTCAAGTGTTGCTTTACTGGCTGGTAGACGCTGGAAAAGGGGGTCAATGCTGAGTGAGAATGGTTATTTAACTTTCTGGAGGCACGAGGAAGGGTCCGTTCTGCACATAGGAGGGTGTGATTAACGCTTGGCATTTTCTATAAAGCAGGGAACATGATCAAAAGTGCAAATAGAGGAAACTGAGATTTAATGCAACTGTTTGATAAACATAAGAATTTAGACCACGTTTATATGGTTTTACATACAATGAACTAAAAGGTCAATGAATGCTCTCACTATGTTTTCGCTCCTTATATCACTGATGACGTTTCTATTCCTCTGTTCCATAAGAAAACAATAGATTTTCTTGCTGGGCGGATACAAATAAAATACCTTCAGCAGTTTACTTTGCCTTGCCAGAGTTTTAACATCCATTTGTATCTGAGCCACAGTCTAGGGTTAGTAGCCATATTGATCCTGGGGAAAGCTGGAGTCCTTGAAGGCTGTGATACCTTTTAAAGAACCAAACAATACAGATTGCAGTCGGAGAGTTCATGTGCTGCAATCCCCTTTGTAAGGTATCAGAAGCTGCAAATTCCGTCTGATTCACAATTTTCTTCTTCGAGGTTGTATGAATGCGTGCTGTGCACCTCTGTATTTCCAAGATTTCTTTCTTTCTGGTCCCACCTTGCTTTGCTCTCTCAGACTCGCGCACATTTGAAGAAACCTGCTTTGCTCCAGCATCCCACAAATGTTATATACTGACCTTGTGCTGGTCAGAAAGCTATATAGATAGCCACACTTTCTCAGAAACCCAGACCGAAAAGACCTGTTTTACTTTCGCTAAGCATAGACTTTACGGTGCCAACCTGCTTAGTTATGGACCCCTACTAGCCGGAAAATTTGACCCAAAGTAAACATTTCTGCATTAGACCTCGTCTAAAATGTTATTATTTTTTTTTTCTGAAAATCCTTTTTGGAAAGAATGCCCTAAGAACTCCAGTTCTCCTGACCCCAGGAAGCTGTGCTAGGTTTTTTTGCACGAGCTTACGAATTCTTTTTCAGAGTAATTTTCTTGTGTGTAAAACATCTCTCTCTCTCTGTGTTTCTTTTTCTAGATAATCTTTACTTCTTTAAAGTGACAGAGCCTCGCCTTTACTCAGTGCAACAGCGGCACAGCGAGGACTTCGGAAATGAATCGTGTCCGGGAAGTCGAAGTAGTACTAATAGATTAATAATCGCTATAGGATTCGCCCTGAGAGCTGGAAGTCAAATGTAGCTCCCGTATTGACTGGTGAACTTAGCCTTAAGGGTCACGACTTGGAAGTCCTCAAGATGAGGATGCTTGGTGTTAACATCCAAGCCTGCTCACGCTGGATACCTTTGTATCCAGCGTGACAAAATACCTTTGTCGGTCTGGTCAACACTTTCAGTTAGAGGGGCAGCCGCAACAGATATTAATAGTAAAAAAAAAAAAAGAAAAAAGAAAAGAAGAAGACAGAGCATGCGATTAACATATAATGAACGTTTGCTGTTCAACTGGTTTCATAGTCATGAGAGTACCCGAGGAAAACATGGAGAAAGCCAAAGAAGCCAAAAGGTCAAGACTTGGGCTCTGTTTCAGGAAGAGACCGATTAACTGCTTTATTGTGCTCCAATTCCTTAATTATTCTTTTCTTCCACCAAATCGAAAAGTTCGCATAATGGCCCAGCTCTTATGCGCTCCTGTCCTGGAAGGTGATTCTTTAATCAACTTAAAAATTAATTGGCTTCCAATCTGTGTGATGTGCATGTGAAAACCACTAAACTGGATTTCTGAACATTTATATACCGAAGACACATTTATCAGATTATTCAAAATAGCTGTTGTGTGGGTTTAAAAAAAAAAAAAAAATTCCTAGTGCAAAGAGAGAACATTGGTGAAGCTGCAGAAAACCGAAGAAAAATCTTGTGAAACATCAAGGCTTTTAACTAACTCGAAAGCCTACTGTTATGTTTATACAGCCTCGTTTTTTGTCCTTTAAGCCATGTCAGGATAAATTATTAGAATAAATATACGAAAAAATGTATTTATGTAGATTAAAGCGGATCACATGGCTGAATCACATCAGCAGTACTGATGACTTGCAATGCTTTATCCTTGCTGTATTCACTCTAGATTTTTTACTTTTGAAATATTAGAGAACACTCATTCTGCAAAATGTCAAACTCCAGATGTTTAATATGCCTTAACTCTCTACAAATATTCTTTTAAAAAGGCAATGGCGCAGCTTTTCCTTAAGAAGTTATCACTTATCTTATTAATATTTGAGTTTTGCTTAGCTGTTGGCTTTCCTTTCTTGTTAGGTCAGATAATCTACAATTCGAAATGTTTTGATTTCACCAAGAGGTCTGTAACCTTTATAGCTGTTGTTACAATTCTATTAAAACAAGCTTAACCTTTTCAAATATTCCGATCTGAGCGGGTCCACGAGTAGTTTTACCAAGGGTCAATTTGAATGGTAGGATGAGCGAAAAGACATCCGGGGGGCTAAGGGACACAAGGCTTATGTTTAGCATCAGCACAAAGGATTCTGCACCTACATTACATTTCTTTTTGGGGGGGGGGGGGGGGGGGGATATGCACCACCTGGAGCACACAGAGGGGGTGCTGGGATTCCAGGGCAATTTAGCATGGGTGCTGGATGGCACCAGATTTGCCAGTATTTGCTTTGTGCTCTTGTTATACTATGCCCAAGAAGGCAGGGCAAGCAGATAAAATATGCAGACTAGGGAAAACGGGTGTTTTAAACAAAGCTCTTTGTCTAATGATAGGTATGAATGAAGCATTACTACTATAGTGCTGGATTTCTATAGTGGTAGTAGGCATATGCAGGGCTGGACAGCTACATGAGAAAGTCCCTTCTCCACGGCGTTCACAGTTTAGTTGAAACACACAAACAAGGCAAAATAATTTTATAGTAGTCACTTAATGATCAGAGTAAGGGCCAGATTCATTAAGGCTTTTCTCCCATTATGGCAGAAACCCTTAGTGAATCAGGTACTAAAACTTATTTAATGTGAGAGGGCTAAGATTAGGAAGGTCAGGGTTTTGGGATTTAAAAGCCATCTTGGTAAGGTGGGATTTCAAAGCAGGATCGTAATATGGTCAGAGAGGGATCAAGACACATCAACTCAGAAAGGCCACTCCAGGCTTCATTCCTGGGGGGGGGGGGGGGGGTCAGGTAGAAAGAAAGCTCCCCCTACTCCAGTTCTCTCCTCTCATCCCAGCAAGACTCCCAGCTTTCTCTCTGTCTGCCACCCCCTCTTTAGGAAGACTCAGGGCTCTCTCTCTCTCTCTGCCACCTTCCCCCAACCTCGCTCTCTACCCCTCTCATTTCAGGCTCCGCCGGACCCACACTGCTTCCTCCTTTGTTTGGGGTCACGCAGGCCAAGGCCGAGACACTGCAGGCTCCTCTCTCCCGGTCTGCAGAGGCCAACGCCCGACTCTGTTAACTCTTTTTCCCAGTCTGCACGGGCCTGGCCCGCCGCTGCTCCTGGTCCTTTCTCACTTCCGGCTGACACCACCGACACTATTCCTTTCTCACTTCCGGCCCGGGCAGGCACCCCCCCCAACCACTGCCACTGCTGCTGCTTTCTGGTCCTCACGCGCCTAATTCCGTGTGGGAAGGGAATTCTGTGCAAATTCTATGCACCCGCAGAATTTATCCAGGAGCAGGCAGCCCCAGTAGTGCTGCATTAGAATTATTTATTGCCTCACCTCTCTGAATGTCACTTGCTGAATTTCCTGCCTAGGAGCAAAACATCGCTGTTCCTGGTCAAGTCTGCAACCCCCCCTCAATTTTCTGGACATATTGATTTTTCATTGCAATTTAAATTTTACATGGAAACCACTGTAGTTTTCAATTTTAAGAACTCTTTTTTTTTTTTAAACTGCACTTGCAACCCTATTGGAGCTATTTTTGTCCCAGCACTAAACCAGTGGGCTGATCTATTGATCACCTCCGTGTTCTGAATTTGTGACTCAGTAGCCCTTGAATAGCCCTGTACGTCACTATTTGGACGCTGGATGACTTAGTTACCCAAGGCTAAAAGAGCCATCCTAGGTTCCAGGCAAAGCTAACTGTCACGAGGGCTGGCCTGTGTTGCACTGGCACTAATATGAAAGCCTCCAATCCTTATTTTGGTGATCTGGTTTTGACCCGGTAGTTTCTTCCATCTGTTTCGCACCTTCCGGCTCAATAAAAGCCAGGGCTGGCACCATGAACCTTCATTCACAACCACCCAGTGATCCCTCCCTATCCTGTTTTATATCTCCTCCTCAAATGTATCTGAGTCTGGTCCTTGCAGTGGCAGTTCTGGGCCGGAGGTTCGCTCTGGAACTCTGCAATCACGGCTCCTGAACCTGGCCACTAGGTCTCACCTATAAGCAATGATCCCCCCCTCCTTCCCGAGGGGTGTGGATGGCTTCTTATTTTTAAAGACCTTTCCGGTAGAGATTACTCTGCTGGAAATAATTATTTTATAGTAAAACCGCTCCCTTACAGTGATTTCTCAGTAAATACATAACTGAGCATTTTCTAAATTAAATGTTATTTTATTTTATTTTTTACAAGCAGAAGGTTTAATCCTTTGGCACTGGTCATAATGTAATTGTGTTTCTAGTGGGGGTTGAGTGGCAGGGAATTAACCCTCCCCCCCCATGTTGCATAGTTTCTAAGTCAAGAAGGAACCAACCACATCTGGCAGCACAGATCCTACACTTGGATCTCAGCCCAATGGGCGAGAAGTGGCACAGTTTGCCTTACGCTATTTAAAACAGAGTGCTCTCATGTCACTCCTCATTTATATTTCTCAAACAGAGTTTTTATAATATTTTGTTAGCTGCAGATGAGAAGTAAAACATTATAGGGACTCCGATACGGTTCATAAATAGTGAATTTGTGTAGCGCGCCATTAACTGAATAAAACAAAAAATACGTTTGGCGCATTATCAGGGATCGGGCAGCGACGTGAAAATGTGATGACTGTGAACTGAGGACCAGAAGGAAAAAAAAAAAGCCCAGGAATAGGCAGGACCTTTCTTTCCTTTTACAATTTTGACCCAGCAGTTTCCTCCTGCTCCTTTGGGGGCTAGGGTTGGGATCTGGTGCCGGGAGCCTTCATGTGCAGGCAGCCAGGGATTTTCCCCCCTCTAACCTGTATTCCTCTACAAATGCGGTCTGCTCAGTGAAGTCACAGTCTTGGGCTGGAAGAAAGGGGAAGGGAAGCGCTGCAATCATTGCACCCTAAATCCAGCCTCTCTCTCTCTCTCCTCCCTGTGGCTGGAAACCCTACAGCCCCAGACGAGCCAGTGAGGGGAAGCTCTGACTCAGGGACTGAACTTTCCGAATGGAACCCCCCCCCCCAAACATTGGACCAGCTGGATCTTTATTTTTCATCATACAGGTAGAGTGGGATTATTGTCACTTGATGTGGATAGCTGGGCCGGCCTTCATTTCCTGGACTGCCAAGAGGGTAGAAAACAGACCCTCTTGCTGGCACCTTGGCTTGATGGGGAAGGCAAACTGCTTGATTTGGATGTGCAGGCAGGGAATACTCTGGGACTGGTGAATCTCACTCCTCTTGCCGCAGTCCACAGTATGAGCATGCCTGGCTGATACATCTCAGAGGAACTGGCCCGAATATGATTTCCTCTTTCTTGTCTGACTAAGTATATATATAGAGAGAGAGGTATCTTGCAATTTTGAGTGCAGCACATGAAGATATGGATTCTTTGGTCTAGACGTGGCTATTCCACCAAGCCTTCGATGATCCTCCAGACAATCCTTAGCCATCTTTTCCCTCACTTGGACGTAGAAGATTGAGGTCCTCTATCCATTCGAACGAAGGACTCTGGCACTCACTGGTTAAAGCTCAATACGCTCTAACCAAATTCCTTTTTGTTTTTTATCTCTTAATTACCTTCTGCCTTTACCTTTCTTCCAGCTTTTAAGCTTCCCAAGTTTTTACTCCTTGTTAAATGTAACTTTGCCTTATTCACCTCTCTTGTTAATTACTTTTATTTATTGCCTCAGTTTTACCCTTGTTTTATGTAAACCGATCCGATATGGTTATCACTATGAAGGTCGGTATAAAAAAGTGTTAAATAAATAAATAAATAAAAATATAATTCCCAGAAGGTGGTGATATTATGAGAAGATGTGGCAGCAGGGCAAACCACTAATAAGTGACTTTTTTTCGGTGCCCCCGTGACATAGTCATGCAGCATGATCTGCGTATCACCAAACTGCACTGGTTTACACATGGGGGATGGAGTTCACCAGTTGGATATGGGAAATTATTTATCTAATTGGAAGTGGCAGGAGCCTATTGTAGTGGCACCAGGCCTTTAGTTAGGCATAGGGCTGCTGATTAATTTAGATGGTCCAGAGGCAAGTGGATCCACTGCTCCTTGCCTGTGGTGGGGTAGCCAAGCCAGGAGAGCATCTTACTGATGTTCGAGGAAGCAGCAGGCTCTGCTGGTGGTCTTTGAGGAGGGGGGCGGCCATTGCAGAATGGACATGAAAGCCAGTGGTTGGATCTTACCGTTGTTGTCAGGGACATAGGTGACTGTAGATGCTGTGGCAGTGGTCAGACCCCCAGGAAGCCCCTTGCTGGAAGGTAAGTGCAGATAAAAGGGAACATGGCAGAACCTAGAGAGGCCTTGGAGGATGGTGAGGCTGGTCCTGTGGTGGGTGAAAATGAGACAGGTGTAGGAATGGATTAGGCATACACACAGGTGTGCTGCATTTATTGTGTTAAAAATAAAGTTGTGGCTTTCCATGATGCTCATTAGTCTATATTTTTATTGGATATTGGGTGAGGGTGTGTTTTGGAGCGGGTGGGCGCAGGAGGGGAGCAATCGGCCTCCAGGGCTATGACTTTCGTTTGTTGCAAGGCAATGTAATAAAACAGAGAGACCACTGTGTAAAGGTTTGCTAGACAGTTACAAATAATAATTAAAAAAAAAACCAAATCTAAATGAACACTTATTTCCTACAAACATGTTATGAAATATTCGCTTTTAGAATCATAAAAAAATAATGTTCTCAAGTCTTTCTGAATCCGTTCCATATTAAAAGGAATGTTTGTCTCTTTGTCTGCTGTAGGAGCTGTTGTGTACATCCTTTGAATAAAAAAAAAAGTACAGTGCTCCTTGCAGGAAGGAATCCCAGACAGATTTAAATATAGGCAACTTCTATTTTTTTTCTCGTGTGTCGGTTTTTCCATTGCAACTGTGCCACGGTTTGGCAAAACAAGATGCCCAGATTGGTGGGGGTGATTCTTCCCATTTCTCTGCTATCATCTGAACCTCTCTGCTTCAACTTTCATCTATCTTTCTTCTTTCTTAGATGGTTTTGCAGTC
Organism: Rhinatrema bivittatum; assembly: GCF_901001135.1. Taxonomy (NCBI): domain Eukaryota; kingdom Metazoa; phylum Chordata; class Amphibia; order Gymnophiona; family Rhinatrematidae; genus Rhinatrema; species Rhinatrema bivittatum. The sequence goes on from NC_042620.1 coordinate 40,073,279, forward strand.
TGCATTTATTTTATTTTAAAATAGTACAATAAAAAGGGACAGGGGATTAAAAGGGGTGAAAACAGAACATAAAACCTCTCTCTCTCCTTTTCTCTATAGTTTGCTATGTTTGGGTGTTGTTTGAGCCATGCGCCAAAAACTATATTTGCCCGGTCTCTGATGGACGTTTACTGATTGGTTCCCTTTTCTTAGGGTCTGCTCTTGGCATCCCACCCAAAATTGGCCCTGAATATTCTTAACAGAACATGAAATGCCAGGAAATGATTTTCTCGCGGCACACATGCAAACAGCGATTTTCTACACATTTCACGCGGGTATAAATCTGTTTCTGCATGGACGACGGCCTTCTGAGCAGTGCCCAACCTCAGTTCACAGAGAGGCCATGTGCCAATACACAATACCCTTTGGCCCGCCGAAAGTGTAAGAAGCGCATGCACGGCCCCTCGGTGCGTGTGCATGTCGATCCAGGAGGAAAAGCAAGCACGCCGAGTAACATCAAGCACACTGAGTAGAGGGGCAATCCCAGGGGGGCAGGGGGAGTTTAGGGGAGCGAATGCACGCAAATAAAATGCTTTTTTTTTTCCCTGTTATGTGCGCAAAATCACACACACATAGCTGGTACGACACGCGGACGTTTTCAAAGATCCCCTTTCCGCTCGTTAAACGCCCTTCTGCGCGTGGAAATGACTTTGAAAATGTGTTTAAGCTAACTTTTGATTTCGCTGGGTAGCATTTATGGACATTTGCTATTCTGCTTTTTCCCCAGAGTTGGTCTGAATGCAGAGCACAATAAATTGAAATGAACAGAGGCATTGGAACCACTTACTGCCAAATCAGAATTGGCAATTAATGAGGCATTGGGAACCAGTAGAAGGAATCTCCTCTGCGAATAGTTTCAGGACCGGTTGCATCCCTTTTCTTTATAACACAGTCCTTCCTGGCGGCTTCAGGATATTGGGTTGAAGATGTGGGCCTTAGAGAAGGCCTTCTTGAAAAACCATGCCTTAGCTTTTATTTTCCTGAATGAGGTAGCCCGGCTCCAGATGCAGAGTTAGTAGTGCTTTGCTCCAAATGTTTGGTGTATAACAGCTGAGAGCCCGGAGTTTTGTGCAGGACAATCTGACTATGCTATATGTCAAATTATGTTACATTTATTTTCTTAATAAAATACCTTATATCAAGCAATGCACAATGTCCTAGAGAAAAGCACTCTAGAAGTTTTATGCAGAACAATTTTATAAAGGATTTCAGCTTAACCATGGAGGTAGGCGCCTAGGTTTTTGGGTTTGAAATTGCTTTCCCCGCTCCATCATCACCCTCTGAATGCCTACTGTGAGAGTGGGTAAAAAGCCACACATAATTGAGCTATGTATGTGCATTGCCCCTCCCCCCCCCCCCCACAACCCCTGGATAATTTTCAAATGCCAACTTACATGCATAAACTTGTGCAAAAATTGTAAATCCTTCTGAAAATTATCCCCATAAGACATAAACATAGTGGAAGGAATTATCAAAGAATTACACCAGGGTTACGCATTTAAATATGGCACATACGCACGCAAGAATTTGAAATGAAATTGGCCATAGAGGCAAAAACTCATAATAAAAACTTTTAAAAATATATCCAAAGCAAGAAACCTGTGAGGGAGTCGGTTGGACCATTAGATGATAGAGGGGTTAAAGGGGCTCTTAGGGAAGAGAAGGCCATTGCAGAAAGACTAAATTAATTCTTTGCCTCCGTGTTTACTAATGAGGATGTTGGGGAGATACCAGTTCCGGAGATGGTTTTCAGACGAACTGAACGAAATCACTGTGAACCTGGAAGATGTAGTAGGCCAGATTGACAAACTAAAGAGTAGCAAATCACCTGGACCGGATGGTATGCATCCTAGGGTTCTGAAGGAACTAAAAAATGAAATTTCTGATCTATTAGTTAAAATTTGTAACCTATCATTAAAATCATCCATTGTACCTGAAGACTGGAGGGTGGCCAATGTAACCCCAATATTTAAAAAAGGCTCCAGGGGCGATCCGGGTAACTATAGACCAGTGAGTCTGATTTCAGTGCCGGGAAAAATAGTGGAAACTATTCTCAAGATCAAAATCGTAGAGCATATAGAAAGACATGATTTAATGAAACATAGTCAACATGGATTTACCCAAGGGAAGTCTTGCGTAACAAATCTGCTTCATTTTTTTGAAGGGGTTAATAAACATGTGGATAAAGGTGAACCGGTAGATGTAGTGTATTTGGATTTTCAAAAGGCGTTTGACAAAGTCCCTCATGAGAGGCTTCTACGAAAACTAAAAAGTCATGGGATAGGAGGAGATGTCCTTTCGTGGATTAAAAGCTGGTTAAATGCAGGAAACAGAGAGTAGGATTAAATGGTCAATTTTCTCAGTGGAAAAGGGTAAACAGTGGAGTGCCTCCGGGATCTGTACTTGGACCGGTGCTTTTCAATATATATATAAATGATCTGGAAAGGAATACGACGAGTGAGGTTATCAAATTTGGGGATGATATAAAATTATTCAGAGTAGTTAAATCACAAGCAGACTGTGATACATTACAGGAGGACCTTGCAAGACTTGAAGATTGGGCATCCAAATGGCAGATGAAATTTAATGTGGACAAGTGCAAGGTGTTGCATATAGGGAAAAGTAACCATTGCTGTAGTTACACGATGTTAGGTTCCATATTAGGAGCTACCACCCAGGAAAAAGATCTAGGTATCATAGTGGATAATACTTTAAAATCCTCGGCTCAGTGTGCTGCAGCAGTCAAAAAAGCAAATAGAATGTTAGGAATTATTAAGAAGGGAATGGTTAATAGAACGGAAAATGTCATAATGCCTCTATATCGCTCCATGGTGAGACCACACCTTGAATACTGTGTACAATTCTGGTCGCCACATTTCAAAAAAGATATAGCTGCGATGGAGAAGGTACAAAGAAGGGCGACCAAAATGATAAAGGGGATGGAACAGCTTCCCTATGAGGATGGAAAGGCTGAAGAGGTTAGGGCTGTTCAGCTTGGAGAAGAGACGGCTGAGGGGGGATATGATAGAGGTCTTTAAGATCATGAGAGGTCTTGAACGAGTAAATGTGACTCGGTTATTTTCACTTTCGAATAAAAGAAGTACTAGGGGGCTTTCCATGAAGCTAGCAAGTAGCACATTTAAGACTAATCGGAGAAAATTCTTTTTCATTCAACGCACAATAAAGCTCTGGAATTTGTTGCCAGAAGATGTGGTTAGTGCAGTTAGTGTAGCTCGGTTCAAAAAAGGTTTGGATAAGTTCTTGGAGGAGAAGTCCATTAATGGCTATTAATCAAGTTTACTTAGGGAATAGCCACTGCTATTAATTGCATCAGTAGCATGGGATCTTCTTAGTGTTTGGGTAATTGCCAGGTTCTTGTGGCCTGGTTTTGGCCTCTGTTGGAAACAGGATGCTGGGCTTGATGGACCCTTGGTCTGACCCAGCATGGCAATTTCTTACGTTCTTATGTCCGTGCCTATGTGCTATTTTATTAACCTCAAGAGTAGGCAAATACTTGCAGTATTGTGTGTAAATGTTAACAGGGAAAAACAGAGACAGTCTAGGGTCGATCCTGGTCAGGATTCAGAAGCGTGCACTCAAGTTGCCATTTTGCAAGTGGTGTATGTATATATATATATATATATATATATATATATATATATATATATATATATATATATATATATATATATATATATATATATATATGTGTATATGTATATATTTACAATACTGAGCGCCTCCAAATACTTTTACCCCTGCTAATTGACTTGTGCAATGGAAATCAGGTCTAGTTTTTGTCTGCAGTTTTTGGGTGGGAGTTCTTGGAGAACTGGTGGGAGTTCAGGGGCACGTCCTGGAGGGTCTAAGTGAACTGGAGTTGGACTGGGTGAACCGGCGGAGGTAGAGGCCAGCTGGTGAGTCCTAGTACATGTGCAAGTATTTTCAGAAGTGGAGTATGTTCAATCTTTATAAAATGCCTGCCTACTTATTACACCCAAATTGTTACAGTTGCTTGTCCAAAATATACATGTGCATTCTTTCAAAAACGTATGCGTGCTCCTGCATTACAAATGTACACGTGTACTGAAACATATGCATGTCCTTAAGGACAGAAAAATGCAATTATTTTATAAACCTTGCACCTCCCACCACACAGTTTATAAAATATTGAGCTAAATCTTGTGTGCAAAGATGAACCATGGACAGGTTTGGAAATTCAAAAAAAGGACAAAATGTTCACTGTGAATAAGGTCAGGAAAGAAGGCAGCAAGGAATAAAGGAGAAGGCTGAAGAAGAGGTTCACCTCTTCCAGTCGGGCACTTTCCTTCGGCCTCTGCAGATAAAGTCCCTGATCCCCAGGGGTGGCTGCTCAGGGCCAGTGTAGATCAGATGCAGGAGGAGCCACTTTAGCTTGGAGAGGAGACCCAGCCCTGACCAATTTCAACAAACTTATGAGTCGTGGGGCTGGGGTGGGCAATGGAGGAAGCTGCCAGCTACCTGGATAGCCGCTGTAGCTTGGGCCAGATCGATTTATTAGTTTATTCTTATATCCCGCTGTATTCAATATAATTGCTGAATGCAGATTACAATAAACATTCACATTTGCATATGACAGACACAATAACAGAAGCAGCGGTTGGCAGTGAGCAGAGCAGGAATAATGGCAGAAGCCAGTTCCCTCTAGTGCACCCCTGCCTCCACGGTGATTAGGGTTCAGCCCATCTCCTGCCGCCCACCTGCAGGTGTGAGCCCTCCCCGGGTGGCAGCGCTCCACTTCCAGCGACTGCACTGTCTGAGCTCAGTCTGACACTGCTGCCTTCAAGGTAATCCCTTCCTGCCGGCAGCTGAAGGAGGAGAACAGCACTTACTCCCTGCCTTTGCTGGCTAGCGGGTGTCAAACGTCATAGCGAAGCTTACAGAGGAGGAGGAAGAGGCATCCTCAGGGAAGAAGGGCTATTCTCCATCTCTGACTGTGAGGGGAAGAGGTTGGAAGGGGTAGTCATTGTGTATTTGCACTGGGATGGGGGGCAGATATCCGACACATTAGAGTCTGTCAGCAGCGATGCACTACTGCTCTCAGATCCCTTCTCATGCAACAACTTGCAAAGAAAGTTGATGGCAGAACGCCCCCCTTGTGCAGGACACTCTGTGCAGTTGCACAGGCTGCACACCCTTAAAGTGACATCTGATGAAATACTATCTAATTTTCTTTGGCAGTAACATATATGCAAAACAAATAGCCATATGAGTATATAGGCAAATAGACATAGAAGTATCTACCTGATAAAGTGACATAGCTTCAAAATAAATTATTGTCTAATATATTTATAGGTATGAGAGGTTTACAGGATGTACCTGGTGAGAGCAGAATGTGGAATTCATCTCAGGACAGAGATTCATGCACGAATTCAGACTTCACTTGTCCTCCTGGGGTGAATAAACTTAGCCTACTCTGATTTGTATTTATTTTTTTACTCTTCAATGCCACATTAAAATTAAGCTGACCACCAAAGAATGGGGTCAGGTGTGTAGCTGTTCAAAATTTAAAGCTTACGTTTTAGAAACAGGGGACAGATGTTATTAGAACAGAGGACACTATAATTCCTCACCAGACCAAGCAGATGAATGTTCACTCACACACTGCAAATCAAACAAAAGAAATTACGGACAGCTGGACACATGAAAATAGATGATATGAAAGCTAGCAAGAACTGTAGCTGCCCGTGTACAGGCCACAGAAGCGTAAAACTCAGCTTGCCAAGGCAGGCCGCGGTGCGTGAGTGGCGCCAAGCTGGGAAAAAAGGGACATTTTATGCAAAGTTCTTCTGATTGTCTTGTAATTAACACAGGAAGCAATTTATCCTCGTTTAGATGGGTTATGGAACTTTTCATGCATCACGGTGCCTGACTCTTCTTTTTCCGCAGGAAGGGCAATTTTCAGCGTCATTCACGTGGGTTAATGGCGATTTCTGTGCCTAAATTATCAGCCTGATTGTTGCTGTCCCCTCAGGCTGCGTACTTCTAGTTGCACTTAGGGGAGGGGTTCTCAGAGGTGGGATCAGAAAATAATGCACGCAGATAGTATTTTCAGCAATTTGTATGTTACTGTCCATGGTGAAAGTACTCACACAAAATGCAGGCACGAAAGTCAGGGAGAACTTTGTACTCAGGGCAAATTTCATAGAGGATAGACATGCTTTCTTTTTCTGTGGAACTCAGGTGAAAAATACCTACGGATTATGTCCCAAACCGAATGATCTGAAAAATTCAATTTCTTCATAGGTGGAAATGGCACCCTTCTGGCAACGTGGAACCTTGTACAAGACTCCCATATTTGACCAAAATATTCTGGGCCCAGTTCCTCAAGGACTTTTCCCAGGGACACAGAATGGTCAAAAAACCTCTTGGTGGACCATGCCCAGTAAGTTCTGAGAAGGATTCAAAGTATCTATCTATATCTCCTCAGATTTTCAGAGGAGATGGTAGATAACTCATTAAAGCAAGTTGGGCATAGGCAAGCAATTTTGTTTTACAGTAGTTGCAAAAGTTTGGCAATTGAAAAAAAAAATGAATTGCATAGGCTCTTCTGGTAAGTATGAAGGTATAACATAGTTGAATCTCTTTGTTACAAAGTGCAGTTGGTCTGGCATTGCATTTGTGTATGCACATGCGTGCATTGGGTACCTATGCACCAACACAAAATTACCTGGCATTGATGAGCAAGGTAACAACGAGTGTTTTATTTTCCCAGGATACATTCAAAGAAATAATCTGTTACAAATTACCAACTGCACCTTATAAAAAAAGAGATATCAGTAATGTGAAGCAGTTTTTTTTGTCATTCAGAAAGGAGTCCAAACATCAACCCTGTTTGTAGACCAGGACTTTTAGAGTCAGACATATAGAGACTAAAGAGAGTCGCTTTTGAAACCAGGGTGTCAAACAGGATCACTTTGGAAGAGAGTTATGCAGACACAAAAAAGATTTTAATCTCCAGTTATCAGCAGCAGTTGCTGACAGCATTCGGCCCGGATCTATTTAAATAAAATAATCCCTCATCTTGTTACCATATCTGTGGCTGCCCAGGTGCTAAGACCCAGCATTTGTTCTGGAAATGGGGCCACAGGAGCCCTGGTTTGTTTGTGTGCATTCCAGCAGGAGAACAGTTGTGCGGAGCAGTCACTCAGCCCCGGGTCCTGGTGGAGGGTTTGTCATCCTACATTCCTGAACCAAGATGTTTTCCAGGGACTTCAAATTATCACTGCCCATAATCGTCAGCACTGGGCAACAGCGTGGTGCTGAGATTATAAACGAGCTGTTCTCAGAATGGTTTCGAAATGCTGAACATGAAATATAGTTTTGTGGATGAAAGGCAGGCTGTTTAAAAATGGCATTGATATTGAAGTTGTGACATAGTTGACGATCTTCTCTTTCTAGGAATGTGTGTATCTCATACCAACATCCCACCCCCCCTCCTCACCCACCCACAGATTTATAATTTTTCTTTCAGTGATCTCTGATACATTTTCTCCAGTCTACATCAAATTTGTGATTGCGCAGAGCGAGAAACAAGTGGGATGAAGCTTTAAGATGCCTACATTCAGAGTCTAAAATAGATTTTCAGAGTTTTGAGATGCCAACTTACAAATAAAGATCTTTCAAAGTGGGATTCTTTCCTTACAACTGAGGGTACAAAATGCATCCCTATGACTTTACTCTAGATTTGGGTCTTGTTCTAGAGACCCCAAATATCTGACGGATTTTAACAGGCTTTTATAAAGTTACGTTTGATCCATCAGCTTTGGCCCTACTCAGAGCAGAAAAATCTTAAAACTCTGATACAAGCCTTGATGAGGCCCAATATAGATTATTGTAATTTCCTATATAGATAGACCAACCTAAGAAGTGCATTAACAAATTAGAATTTTTGCAAAATATTTCGGCTAGATTAGTGCTGGGGAAAGCCAGTAGAGACAGAGTCACCCCCTTTGCTTGGAGAACTGCATTGGTTGCTAGTGCTGGTGTAAATTCATTTTAAATTTTTGACTCTTACCTACATAATTCTGAACAATATTGGTCCTCTGTATCTCATGGCCTGTTTAAACTCTACACTCTTGAGAGGAGCTTTGCATTCAGTTATGCCTGGTGAAGTCTTGGATAAGACCTATTTCTGTGCTATCTAAAGGCAACAGATTTGAGGGCACTTATCTGTCTTTCAGAAAAAAAAATGAAAACAAGGTGCTTTTCTAAATTTTTAGGTGATGATATGGGTTGAACAGTTTTATAATTTTTAGGTGGGAAGAGGAGTTATTCATACTTTGCTGTGAAATATCTAAATTCTGATAGACGTGAGTGGAGGGAGACTTCTCCTTATTCAAGGTTGGTTTTAGTCTTGATTTGTGAGTTAAGAAGCTTGGTTTGGCATATATTTTATATTGGGAGTTGATTGGAGTATTATATTATTCTCAGTTTTTATATTCATGATTAATATTTTGATATAATTTTGATATATTGATGACATGTGTAATTTGTGTTACTGTCTATGTCTGATATTTGTTGTGCTTTGGAGATTGAAGTCTGAGTTACATGTTTTTTGTTATGTTTATTTGGTGGTTTGATATAATTATGAATTATGAAGCATTTTAATTGTAATTTTTAATATTGTATGCAAAATTGATGTGGGTTTTTTTTGTACACTGCCTTGGGCAACTGTTGAAAAGGCAGTTAAGAAATTGGCTAATTAACTGAATTAAAATGAAATATTCAGAGTATGTGGTAGATTTTCAAAGCAACCTAGCTCCTTAAATGTGGAGTGAATCTAGGTGCCTTGATTAAGCCACTCAAATTCTTAGTGGTCCTAGGGTTGTGTGGTTGGATCATGGAGAGTTACTTAACTGGCTAATGCTAATTGTTAAGGCTAGCTAGCTAAGGACAGGATTTTCTAAGGATTTTTTAAATTTCATTCTGTGTTTTCGAGAAGATGGTTTAGTAAATCAGGCCCTCTTCTAGGTAGCAGTCCTTCCGACGGAGCGCACTCTTAACCCGCCATTGGACGCACGTTTTTGACACGCTAGCGTTACCCCTTATTCAGTAAGGGGCCGAAAACATGCGTCCAATCCCCCGAACCTAATAGCGCCCGCAACATGCAAATGCATGTTGATGGCCCTATTAGGTATTCCCGCGCGATTCAGAAAACAGGCTTTCAGAAATTAGCGCCTAATTTCTTCGGGTACTGGGAAAGTGCACAGAAAAGCAGTAAAAACTGCTTTTCTGTGCACCCTCCAACTTAATATCATGGCGATATTAAGTTGGAGGTCCCGAAAGTTTCCAAAAGTAAATAAGTAAATAAATAAATAAAATTTGAAGTTGGCCCTCAGCTGTCGGGTCGAAAACCGGACACTCAATTTTGCCGGCGTCCAGTTTCCGAGCCCGTGGCTGTCAGTGGGCTCGAGAACCGACGCCGGCAAAATTGAGTGTCGGCTGTCAAACCCGCTGACAGTCGCCGCTCCGGTCCAAAAGGAGGTGCTAGGGATGCGCTAGTGTCCCTAACGCCTCCTTTTGCCTGTTTTTACTGCCGGGCCTCATTTGAATAGAGAATCGCGTGCACAGGAGAGTGGCCTGTGCGTGCGCTGGGAGAGCGGGCGTTCGCCCGCTCTTCCGCAGACTTTATGGTATCGGCCCGATAGGTGGCCAAATTGTGGCTGGCTAAGGTAAACCGATCTTCAGTCAAAACTAGCCAGCTAGATTTTTGGTTGAAAACATAACCAGCTAGACTCTTGCTATGGATGCTTAATCTTAGCTGTCTAGTGCTCAAAATCGGTGCTAGTCATCTAAGTCTCTTCAAGTACCCTCTACCTCTTACAAGATCTTAAAAAAAGTTGTAGGCAAAATCCCTCCCACCTCCTCAATTTCCCCCTGTCTACCCAATCTTAAAAACATTGTATTTATTTATTTATTTATTTATTAACTTTTATTTACCGACATTCGTGAAACACATCATGCCGGTTTACAAAGAACTCAGGCGGGAAATACAATAAAACAATATAACAGTAAAACATTAATAACAGAAACAAAATTCAGAATACAAAATGAACCAAAATGGAGCAATAACAAAAGGGGGGAAGGAAGGGGAGGGTGGGCAGGGGACAGGTCATGGGGAGGGAGGGAGGGTAGGGGTAGGGGAGGATGGGAAAGGGGGATGGGGAGCGGGAGGGGAAAAGGCATATCTAGATGAAGAATAAAACAAAGATAACATAGAATAGAGGGAGACTATGTACAGTAGAAATATGTACAGGTACTATTAACTTAAGTAGTACTATGGAAGTGTTGGAAAAACCGGCCATATTAAAATGGGCGACGGTATTCACTATGATATGGTTTATTTAACGGGAGGCTGGGGGTGTAAAGGGAGAGAGGAGTACTGGGGGAGAAGGTGGCGGCCGGATGGCCCAGGAATCTAAGGAGGGCTGGGGGGGGGGGAGAGGGGAAGGGGATGGGTTGGGCGAAAGGGAAGTAAGGGAAGTAAGAGTGGATGAATGGGCAGCGGGGAGCTGAGACGTATGGGAGTAGGGGTAGGCCAATCCCCCTCTTGATCTCCCTCTCCCTTTCTGATCTTATGATAAAAAGTAAAACTTTCCACTGGCAGGGCAATCAAATGTGGAGGTTTGGCTAAATAACTCCCAAACTTAGGAAGCTTTTTTTTTTTTTTTTACATTCTGCTTTTTGCCACTTCAAAGCAGATTGCATTCATGTATTGTATTTATTTCTCTGTTCCCAGAGGGCTCTCAATCTAACAGGGTCATTTATCAACTCACGTTATGGCGTTTTCGCATGCGAAAAACTCCTTAACTCAATCGAAAAGCAGTATAACACATGGTACGATGCTAATTTTTAAAAGGAGAGGGACTGGGGAGGTGTTGGGGCAGGAATTTTGTAAAAGTGGGCTGGCTTTGCAAAGTGTGAAGCCATAATGCATGATATTTCACAGTTTTAATGCTGAAAATAACTATACCTCTTTCATTAGTGTTAAGCTTTGTGATGTGCCCATAATACAAGTTGTGATTTGTTTGCAAATTCTGTTTTGGGCATTTTTAGGCTGAGGTAGGGCCTGAGATGTGGGAGGGGATTGGGGGAAAGGTCTGAGATGTGGGAAGGGGGGGAGAGAGAGAGAGAGAAAATGAGAGCATCTGAAGAAACACCAGAGTAAGCAGCTAGTTATGCTACTATAGGAGGCCCACCTAGTAACTCAAGGTGAGGTTTAGGTAGTAGGGTAGGGGTTAGGGGCCACTTTTACATGCAGAGGGAGACGTATGAATAGAACAGTACAGTCATGTGAAGATTTGATGTCTTTCAGAGTGAGGAAACTCAGACAACGACGAGATTTGTACAATGTTCTCTCAACCTAGCTTGATGTTACCCAGGTAGAGAACATTGTACAAATCTCGTCGTTGTCTGAGTTTCCTCATGCCGAAGGACATCAAATCTTCACATGACATACTGTTTTGTTCGTACTCTCTACCTGGGTAACATCAAGCTAAGTTGAGAGAACATTGTACAAATCTCATCGTTGTCTGAGTTTCCTCATGCTGAAGCACATCAAATCTTCACAAGACTGTACTGTTCAGTTCGTACATGTGTGCTACAGTGTTTTTCGCATGCATTAACACCATAATGCCCTTTGATGCATGACCTTCATAGTCAACTATCATTGAAAATTAGCACTAGTTGACTAAGTTGTTCCCCCAATTCAGCTACACCCCACCTGGAACAGCCCAGAATTTGAGTGGCTAAATCTAGCTGCCTAGTTTTACATAGAAACATAGAAACATAGAAATGACGGCAGAAGAAGACCAAACGATCCATCCAGTCTGCCCAGCAAGTTTCACACTTTTTTTTTTCTCATACCTATGTTACTCTTGGCTCTTAGTAACCTTTTGGTTCTATTTCCCTTCCACCCCCACCACTAATGAGAGAGCAGTGTTGGAACTGCATCTAAGTGAAATATCTAGCCCAATTAGTTAGGGGTAGCAACCGCTGCAATAAGCAAGCCACACCCACCTGCCCACCAAGACTAAATAATTCAGTCCTTGTTGGTTGTTGTCTATATATAGATCCACCTTTCTTCATTTCCCCTGCCGTTGAAGCAGAGAGTTATGCTGGATATGCATTGAAAGTGAAGTATCAGACTTTCTCCCCTGCTGTTGAAGCAGAGAGCTATGCTGGATATGCTTGAAGTATCAGTCTTTCTCCCCTGCCGTTGAAGCAGAGAGCTATGCTGGATATGCATTGAAAGTGAAGTATCAGGCTTAAGAACATAAGAAAATGCCATACTGGGTCAGACCAAGGGTCCATCAAGCCCAGCATCCTGTTTCCAACAGAGGCCAAACCAGGCCACAAGAACCTGGCAAGTACTCAAAAATTAAGTCTATTCCATGTTACCATTGCTAATGGCAGTGGCTATTCTCTAAGTGAACTTAATAGCAGGTAATGGACTTCTCCTCCAAGAACTTATTCAATCCTTTTTTAAACACAGCTATACTAACTGCACTAACCACATCCTCTGGCAACAAATTCCAGAGTTTAATTGTGCGTTGAGTAAAAAAGAACTTTCTCCAATTAGTTTTAAATGTGCCCCATGCTAACTTCATGGAGTGCCCCCTAGTCTTTCTACTATCCGAAAGAGTAAATAACCGATTCACATCTAGCCGTTCTAGACCTCTCATGATTTTAAACACCTCTATCATATCCCCCCTCAGTCGTCTCTTCTCCAAGCTGAAAAGTCCTAACCTCTTTAGTCTTTCCTCATAGGGGAGTTGTTCCATTCCTCTTATCATTTTGGTAACCCTTCTCTGTACTTTCTCCATCGCAATTATATCTTTTTTGAGATGCGGCGACCAGAATTGTACACAGTATTCAAGGTGCGGTCTCACCATGGAGCGATACAGAAGCATTATGACATTTTCCGTTTTATTCACCATTCCCTTTCTAATAATTCCCAACATTCTGTTTGTTTATTTGATTTGTGAATGCAAATCCTTTTTTCCACATTTCCTCTTGCCGTTGAAGCTTAGAGCAATGTTGGAGTCACATTAACCGTGTGTATGTTTATTGAATAAGGGTATTATCTCCAAGTAGTAGCCGTCATTCCCGCGAGCCACCCACTCTTCATTCACGTCCTCTAGACTTTATGGATCCACAGTGTTTATCCCACGCCCCTTTGAAGTCCTTCACAGTTCTGGTCTTCACCACTTCCTCTGGAAGGGCATTCCAGGCATCCACCACCCTCTCCGTAAAGAAATACTTCCTGACATTGGTTCTGAGTCTTCCTCCCTGGAGCTTCAAATCGTGACCCCTGGTTCTGCTGAATTTTTTCAGACGGAAATGAAATGAGGTGACTACATTTAGCTGCTATGTGGAACTAGATTTTCTATTAAACTACCAAATATTATATTTCATGAACTATAGTACATTCATATTTATCTTTGAAGAAAGTTGCTTGCAGCAAATTAAAATTATTCAAAACTATCTTTTATAACAAATGTACTCTCACTGTGCCACCTATCTATATATCTATATTTCTTTCTCTGTCTAAATATATATATATACAGTATATCTACGGACTATCTATATCTATAAATATATATAAGAATGAGTTTTTCTCTTTCTGGGTTATGATTTATATTATGAAAAGCTTATCTAGGGTTTTCCAAAGATTACTTTAATTTTAATTAAATAAACCTTTCTCAAGAGGAAGCTCCCAACTCTTCATACCCAGAGGCTCCCGTCCTTGTTGTTTTTAATTATTTTTCACTGTCACCCAAACTGCTTTGGGTACTCCTGCCCAATTAAATCAAACACATTGGCTTATTATACACAATATATTTAATATTTAATTTTAATTAAATCAATTAAATTGTTTATTTAATTTTATGTGCATTATTGTGCATGGCGCAATGCAAAATTTATGATAGGGAGAACACAGTGGAACATTTCAAACAAGCTAATTACAGAGAGGGAGAAAAGAGATTTTCTTTCTGTTTCAAGGGAATAACAATTCTAGAACAGGAGGAACTGGTTGTGGTCTGAAGATTAAAATAGTGATTGTAAGGCAGCAAAGCCTTGTAGTTTTACTTTACATTATTTTATTGTAAAAGTCCTAGAATCAACAGATTTGAAATACAATCACAGGTCAATACCATATTTACAAATAGGACAAATGATATAACATGGTTTTGTGCAGAGCTACACAATCTCTTTGTGTTTATCATGTTAGTTTTTTTATCTATCTGTCAAGATCAAAAGATTGTAAACAATACATTTTTATTAGTCCAACAATACATTTGTGGCTAGTTCTTGAGAGCACACTTCCTTCATCAGGTCAGTTCAGAATAAGCTAAGGGTTGATGTTACCCGATATACAGGTAGTCTGTAGGTTGCATTATTCTAGTGATGTTTATTTTCCAGGCTGTAAAGTGTTGTAAAATAAAATGAAGGAGAGAAGGGAAGAGGGTATTTTTAGAGTGCAATTAGAAAGTTGAAGGAGACAAACAGCAAAATTTACAGCTATCAAAAGATTATTGGGCCTATGTACTAAGGCTTAGCATGCATGTTAAGTCCATGTATCAGCCATGCTAAATTGCATGCTATGTACAAATGCCCTAGCATGCACACCAAATCTCTCCGTAAAAATGTCAGCATGTATGCACTTGTAAATGAAGTACATCTAACACAAATAAGGTTTTATCAGGCACATGGGAAATAATGTGGTATGCTTTCTTCCATGAGCTATTTAGAGTGCAGAGGCTAAGACCTAAAAATTAACACCTGTCTAGGACTAGGCATTAACTTTTGAATGCACTTGTTATTTCATGGACTCAGCTAAGAGGATGCATTGTGGATAACAATAGAAGAGATGTAGCAGATAGATCAGGAAATGTTGTGGGAAATGAGAAGTAGAGAACAGAAGACAGTTAAAAGAGAGGGAGAGAGTGAGACAGTGATAGAGAGAGAGAGAGAGAGAGTAAAAGAGAAAGAGAGGAGATACACCAACACCCACTTAAAGCATGTCAAAATAATTAAATCCACATTTAAGCAAGAGAATGTATTTTCAAACAAAGAGTTCACAGATGGCAACTATTTTTCAAACACTGTTGTACACTGCTCAGTGTGCAAGGCATAATGATGTAACTATTGCAAAGAGAGATCCACCCCACAAGTTTCATGACTCTGTTGAAAGGTTGCACTGCATATGTTGTATGTCTTGCATGATCTCACATGGTACCGTCTGCAAAACAGGTGTTGCACCACAGATAAGGTTGCAACTATTGAACAGTAAGTCCCTCATAGAAAAGCATGAAGTAGGGACTCAAAGAAATTAAATTAAATTTCTTACTTACATTCTGCAAATTTCAAGCAAGCTTGAACAAAGCAGATAGCAATCAAATATATAAAAACATTAAAAAGTCAAAATACCTAACAGTATAAACAAATCTTAATATTTAATACAAAATATAACACAAATCCAACCCATACTTCTATCCATTTCCAAAATTTTAGATTTGGTCTATATTGTGTGCCACATAAATGTTCTAAAAACACTACATTGGTGATGCATTCAAGGACCCTTGGGCCAAGGCAGGATTGGTGCAACCTTCAGGGAGAAGCTCTGCAGAATCCCACCCTTGGCAAGTAGAACCGGACAAAGCAGAGGTCCAACTGGAGCTTTGCCTATACCAGACCTTGTTCCCCCTCGGGTTGAGCCTTTGGGTGCTGGTCTTAGGTGGGAGTCTCTACTAATGGAGGAGGAGCTCATTGAGATAGTTGGATTGAAGCAGACAGAGGTCAAGCATATCCAAAGACAGGCAGAGGTTAGAGGCAGGCAGCAGTCAAGCATATCTGGTAGCAGACAGTGGTCAGTGGCAAGCAGGGGTCAAGTGGCAGGCAGCGGTCAAGCATATCTGTGGGCAGGCCAAGGTCAAACCAGGTATGTGTCCGAATGGAGAGGAGTGATGAATAGGCAGACAGGAAGCAAGGAGAAGAACTGGCAGGCAACTAGGAAGAAGGTGAAGAACTGAAGACAAGGACTCTGGAACCGAAGAACTGAAAACAAGGACACTGGAACTGAAGAACTGAAAACAAGGACATTGGAATTGAAGAACTGAAGACAAGGACTCTGGATAGCAAAACGCTCTACTGAAGAGCAGGAGGACCCTTTGCTGAGGCAAGTTGCTTCCAGAGGGCTGCCCTTATATAGGGTTATGCTGCTGATGCATTCATTATGGACCTCAGGGACTTTCCCACTGCAGTCCCTTTAAATGGAAGAGTGATGCACGTGTGCGCATAGGGAAGGTGTGGTGCATTTTGATGATGGCATCCTGCTGATGGCATCCTGCTGCATTAAGGAGCGGCATCCTGTTGCAAGGCTGTCTGTTGGTGGTGTTTGCCGCATAGAGGAGTGGTGTCCGCCTGCATGGCTGACTAGTGGTGTCGCTCACCATATTGGGAAGAAGCAGGAGCAGCCCGGATGGGGGTTAGTGTGGCAGTTTGCAGGAACAGCCAGAGGACCGCCAAATGCAACAGTACCCCCCTTTTAAGCCTCCTCCCTGAGGTTTTGGGTTTCTTGGGGTACTGACCATGGAAGTTTCTCAAGAGATTGGGTTCCAGGATGTTGGAGACTGGATCCCAAGAATTTTCTTCTGGGCCATAGTTCTTCCATATAAAATATGGAAGAACTTTGGCCCTAAGGTGAGAGCCCTAGAGGGTCATGAGAGCGAGAGTACCACTGGCTTGAATAGCGACACATGGAAGACATTATGAATCTTTAACACCGGTGGTAACTTTAATTGGTATGTGACTAATCCCAATTGCCAAAGCATGGGGAAAGATCCAACATAACATGGAGCTAGGCACATGGAAGGAAGCCATAGGTGTAAATGCTGAGTACTCAACCACACTTTCTCTCCAAACTTGAAATGGGGAGCTGGTTTCCTATGGGCATCCTCAGATATCTTGACTCTGTCAGCGGCTCTCTCAGTTAGGTGATTGGTCCATTCCCATAGTTCATGCAAATCCTGGCTAGAGAGTTGAGCTGCTGATGAAGGCACTATTACTGGCAGTGGCAGAGGAGGTAAAGGTTGTTTCCCATAGACTAATTAGAAAGGAGAAAAAATGGTGGCAGCATTGATATGAATGTTATGAGAGAATTCAACCCACAGTAAGAGAGTGGCCCAGTTATCCTGGCGCTCATTGACATATGAGCGGAAGAAGGTCTTGAGAGTATGATTGGTGTGCCCTGCTTGTCTGTTCCCCTGCGGGTGACAGGATGTGGTGTAGTCCAGCGTGATGCCAAACTTCAGAGAGAGCACCAGTATTGTGCGGTGAATTGGACTCCTCTATCGGATAATATGTGTTTTGGCAAGCTATGCAGATGAAAGACATGCAGTGTGAAGAGACAGGCTAGTTCCAGTGCAGACAGAAGGTCCAGTAGTGGGACAAAGTGTAACATTTTAGAAAATCGGTCCATCACCACCCAAATCACAGTGGTGCCATCTAAGATAGGAAGGTCTACGATAAAATCCATGGACAAATGGGTCCAAGGTTCCCTAGGCCCTGGAAATGGCTGTAACAGCTCCCAGGGTTGGCCATGCAGCATTTTTTGCTGTGCTACAAATCAACAATCGCCTTGATGTCTTGCTTCACTTGGGACCACCAGCAGTATTGTTAAAGCAATTCAAGGGTTCGCGCCGGCCCAGAGTGACCTGTGACATGTGAGTCATGGACCCATTTTAACACTTTCTCACATAGTCTGGAGAGTACAACTGCCTTCCCTGGAGGGATGGTTACTGTAGTAGCCAGGGGAATCTTAGCAGGATCAATGATGTGTCTGGGAGGTTTTGGAATATACTCAGTTTGGAAGGCGCGAGAGAGAGCATTTGCCTGTTGATTCTTGAGTGCTGGGCGATACAGCAATTGAAGTTGAAGCAAGCGAAGAACAAAGACCAGTGGGCCTGACTTGCATTTAGCTGCTGATCTTGATGTAGGTGTTCAAGGTTCTTGTGATCCATTTATATTGTAACACGATGCTGGGCATCTTCAAGTAGGTGGCACCATTCCTTGAGGGCCAATTTGATAGTCAAAAGCTCTCAATCTCCGATGCTGTAATTATGCTCAGCTGACGAGAACTTCTTTGAAAAGAAAGAACATGGATGAAATACTCCTTCTGGAGTGTGTTGACTTAGGACATCCTCTAAACTCAGCGTAGAGGCATCAACTTCTAAGATGAAGGGTCACATAGGATCTGGGTGATGCAATCAGTCCATGGAGGAGGTCAGGAGTTCCAGAATTTGTTGCTGATCCTGCAGCCTGTGGGCTAGACCTGGA
This sequence comes from Rhinatrema bivittatum, assembly GCF_901001135.1. Classification (NCBI taxonomy): domain Eukaryota; kingdom Metazoa; phylum Chordata; class Amphibia; order Gymnophiona; family Rhinatrematidae; genus Rhinatrema; species Rhinatrema bivittatum. The sequence continues at coordinate 40,091,699 of NC_042620.1, forward strand.
ATGGCCTGCAAGGATTTCAAGTCCGCCAGATACATGACCTCAGAAACCTGTTGCTTTTGTGGACCCTTGGGCTGAGGCAGGATTGACGCAACCTGCAGGGAAGAGTCCTGCAATTTCCAACCATCAGCAGGCAGACCCGGATGAAGCTGAGGCTTTGCCTATACCAGCTCTCGTTATCCTCAGGTTGATCCTTTGGGTGCTGGGGCCAGCAGATCTTAGGTAGAGGCCTCTGCTGATAGCAGAGGGGTTTGTCGAGGTAGCTGGGTTGAAGCAGACAGAGGTCAAGTGTATCTGAATGCAGGCAGAGGCTAAGGCAGGCAACAGTCAAGCATATCTGATGGCAGGCAGGCATCAGTGGTGGACAGTGGTCAAGCATATCCAAGGGTAGGCCGAGGTCAAACCTGGTATCTGTATGAAAGGAGAGGTGGGACAGATAGGCAGGGCAGTAAGGCAAAGAGAAGAACAGGCAGTCAACGAGTAAGAGGCTGAAGAACTGAATGAAAGGACGCTGGAACTGAAGAACTGAAGATAAGGATGCTGGAACCAAAGAACTGAGGACAGAGACTCTGGAACTGAAGAACTGAAGATTGGGATGCTGGATAGCAACACACTCTACTGAAGAGTAGGAGGACTTGTTGCTGAGGTGTGTTGCTTCTGGAGGGCTGCCCTTATACAGTGTTATGCCTCTGATGTCATCACTAGAGGCTGTGAGGATTTTCCTGCCATGGTCCCTTTAAATGGTAGAGAGTGGCTTGTTCTGACGACCGTGTGCTGCTGGTAGCATCTCACCACATTGAGAAGCGGCATCCTGCCTCATGGTTGGCTGGTGTTAGGACCACCAAACACAACAACTGGCTTCCAACACTCTATCATACCAAATTCAAACTCTTAGTCCTAGCTTACAAAACCCTCAATGATCTGGCCCTAACTTACTTCAGGAGATCTTTGGCCCCATATACAACAATATGCTCTCTGCACTCACAAATTCAGGTATGTCTGGAGGTGCCATCCCCAAAAACAATGATTCTCACTAACTCCAGAAAGAAAACCTTTGCAAGAGCAGCCCCGACACTGTGGAACTCCTTACCATCTCATATCACTTGCGCTTTATGTCCGGGATGGCATAGAGTCCAACAGGATAAACATCCTGCATGAGTCTAAATGCAAAATTGAATCTTTATGGGTAGAAATCCCTTGTGTGTTGGGGAAGACTATAGTGATAGGAGTATACTACCGTCCACCTGGTCAAGATGGTGAGATGGACAGTGAAATACTAAGAGAAATTAGGGAAACTAACAAATTGGTAGTGCGGTATTAATAGGAGACTTCAATTACTCCAATATTGACTGGGTAAATGTATCATCGGGACACGCTAGAGAGATAACGTTCCTGGATGGAATAAATGATAGCTTTATGAAGCAATTGTTTCAGAAACCGACGAGAGAGGGAGAAATTTTAGATCTAATTCTCAGTGGAGCACAGGACTTGGTGAGAGAGGTAATGGTGGTGGGGCCGCTTGGCAATAGTGATCATAATATGGTCAAATTTGAATTAATGACTGGAAGAGGAACAATTTGCAAATCCAAGGCTCTCGTGCTAAACTTTCAAAAGGGAAACTTTGATAAAATGAGAAAAATTGTTAGAAAAAAACTGAAAGAAGCAGCTACAAAAGTAAAAAATGTGCAAGTGGCATGGTCATTGTTAAAAAATACCATTCTAGAAGCACAGTCCAGATGTATTCCACACATTAAGAAAGGTGGAAAGAAGGCAAAACGATTACCGGCATGGTTAAAAGGGGAGGTGAAAGAAGCTATTTTAGCCAAAAGATCTTCATTCAAAAATTGGAAGAAGGATCCAACAGAAGAAAATGGTAATGGGATAATACATAAACATTGGCAAGTTAAATGTAAGACATTGATAAGACAGGCTAAGAGAGAATTTGAAAAGAAGTTGGAGATAGAGGCAAAAACTCACAGTAAAAACTTTTAAAAATATATCCGAAGCAGAAAGCCTGTGAGGGAGTCAGTTGGACCGTTAGATGATCGAGGGGTTAAAGGGGCACTTAGAGAAGATAAGGCCATCGCGGAAAGATTAAATGATTTCTTTGCTTCGGTGTTTACTGAAGAGGATGTTGAGGAGGTACCCGTACTGGAGAAGGTTTTCATGGGCAATGATTCAGATGGACTGAATCAAATCACGGTGAACCTAGAAGATGTGGTAGACCTGATTAACAAACTAAAGAGTAGTAAATCACCTGGACCGGATGGTATACACCCCAGAGTTCTGAAGGAACTAAAAAATGACATTTCAGACCTATTAGTAAAAATTTGTAACCTATCATTAAAATCATCCATTGTACCTGAAGACTGGAGGATAGCTAATGTAACCCCAATATTTAAAAAGGGCTCCAGGGGCGATCCAGGAAACTACAGACTGGTTAGCCTGACTTCAGTGCCAGGAAAAATAGTGGAAAGTGTTCTAAACATCAAAATCACAGAACATATAGAAAGACATGGTTTAATGGAACAAAGTCAGCATGGCTTTACCCAAGGCAAGTCTTGCCTCACAAATCTGCTTCACTTTTTTGAAGGAGTTAATAAACATGTGGATAAAGGTGAACCAGTAGATGTAGTATACTTGGATTTTCAGAAGGCGTTTGACAAAGTTCCTCTTGAGAGGCTTCTAGGAAAAGTAAAATGTCATGGGATAGGTGGTGATGTCCTTTTGTGAATTGCAAACTGGCTAAAAGACAGGAAACAGAGAGTAGGATTAAATGAACAATTTTCTCAGTGGAAGGGAGTGGGCAGTGGAGTGCCTCGGGGATCTGTATTAGGACCCGTACTTTTCAATATATTTATAAATGATCTGGAAAGAAATAAGACAAGTGAGGTAATCAAATTTGCAGATGATACAAAATTGTTCAGAGTAGTTAAATCACAAGCAGATTGTGATAAATTGCAGGAAGACCTTGTAAGACTGGAAAATTGGGCATCAAAATGGCAGATTAAATTTAATGTGGATAAGTGCAAGGTGATGCATATAGGGAAATATAACCCATGCTATAGTTACACAATGTTAGGCTCCATATTAGGTGCTACAACCCAAGAAAGAGATCTAGGCGTCATAGTGGATAACACATTGAAATCGTCGGTTCAGTGTGCTGTGGCAGTCAAAAAAGCAATCAGAATGTTGGGAATTATTAGAAAGGGAATGGTGAATAAAACGGAAAATGTCATAATGCCTCATCGCTCCATGGTGAGACTGCACCTTGAATACTGTGTACAATTCTGGTCGCCACATCTCAAAAAAGATATAATTGCGATGGAGAAGGTACAAAGAAGGGCTACCAAAATGATAAGGGGAATGGAACAGCTCACCTATGAGGAAAGACTAAAGAGGTTAGGATTTTTCAGCTTGGAGAAGAGATGGCTGAGGGGGGGGGGATATGATAGAGATGTTTAAAATCATGAGAGGTCTAGAACGGGTAGATGTAAATTGGTTATTTACTCTTTCGGATAATAGAAATGTGCCACATGAAGTTAGCATGTGACACATTTAAAACTAATTGGAGAAAGTTCTTTTTTTCTCAACGCACAATTAAACTCTGGAATTTGTTGCCAGAGGATGTGGTTAGTGCAGTTAGTATAGCTGTGTTTAAAAAAGGATTGGATAAGTTCTTGGAGGAGAAGTCCATTACCTGCTATTAATTAAGTTGACTTAGAAAATAGCCACTGTTATTACTAGCAATGGTAACATGGAATAGACTTAGTTTTTGGGTACTTGCCAGGTTCTTATGGCCTGGATTGGCCACTGTTGGAAACAGGATGCTGGGCTTGATGGACCCTTGGTCTGACCCAGTATGGCATGTTCTTATGTTCTTATCCTTCAGGAAATTGGTGAAAACCTGGCTCTTTGAAGCAGCATTTTGTGGAAAGCTATAATACAAAATAGACAAAAAAAAGTCTGTATATAACCCCTTAGACAGGGTTATTTTAGTATGTACACTTAGACTATATGAGGTCCATATTCAAAAGTTATCTGGCTAGGAAAGTTAACCAGATAAACACGTCTGGCTAACTTAACTGGGATATTCAGTAGTGTGGCATTGCAACTGAATATACCGGGATAACTTTGAATTAGCCAAATAAGTTTATCCGGCTAGCTTTAGACTTGCTCAACAGCAGGTCTGATTTATTTGATTAACTTAGTTGGATAAATAACCCTACACTCCAGAACATCCTCGTCCCTCCTGTCAGTTAGCTGGATAACTATTTAGTCGGATAAATAGTTATTTTATTTATATCCCACTGATCCACAAATCTAAGCGGATGACAGAGATACAATCATAATCAAAATTTAGTACAAAACACAAAAATAAGAGTAAAACACATTTCACAATCACATAAACGACTACAGCTAAATAGCTGCTGCTGAGCGTGGCCAAATATTAACACCATCACTTAGCTGGATAAATCGGAACTTCTCTGGCTAAGTGACGCTGACTATCAGGCTGTGCCATTGCACTGTTACTTTCCCAGCATTGCGTGGTATTCTTAGAGAGTGGGCAGCTTCTTTCTTCCTCAGGGCTGTCAGATTCCTCCCAGGCATCAAAGGGAGGCGTATGTCGGGTCTGGTTGAAACATTGGTCCTTCTCCTTGTAGATCCTCCATGCTGGATGTTATCTGAAGGCATGGGTTGGTCATCAGTGGTAGGTGTGGTACAGCCTCCACGATGAATCCGCCATCTGCTTGCTTCAATTCCTGTCCCTTAGAGGCAGTTGTGGTGTCCTCTAGCGTGAGGCCTGGAAAAAGAGACAGAGATGGATTGCGGGAGCACACACATCACTTTTTCTTCCATTTTAAAAGTCATGCTCCTCTATAGCAAGGTTTCCTGCAATTCCCATACCCTGAAATATGTTAAGTACCCCACAAGTTCCAAGCTTTCCTCCAAGATAATGGCCAAGGTTTTCTCATACTGTCGAAAATGGTCCTGCACCTGCCAGGCCTGTAACTTCCAACAGGCTTCTGATGTGGGTGCTAAGGGTCCTATTACAGTCATATCTTGTGATGGAAAGCAGTGAAGAGGCAGTAAAATACTTTTTGGCTTGTCACACAAGGAATCATTATTCTCGTTCTCCTAAGTGTTTGATTTTTTGATCATAAGTAGCTTTATAATTATTCATAAGTATTCTATAGCATGTATGCTTAAGTTTTGTGCTTTGCTTTTGCTAGACAGACAGACACCGCAAAAGAGATACTAGATAAAATTACTGCATAAGCTAGAAAGTTACTAGGCCATGGTGTTACAAAGATATGTTTAGAACTGAAGAACTAGACAGAGATCTGGTTGAAGTCATCCAAAACGTGGGAAAGAAGGGAGAAGTGTTGATTGTGGGAGATTTTAATCTGCCAGACATAGACTGGAGAATCCCTTCTGCACAATCTAACAGAAGTAGAGAAATGGTAAATGCCCTTCAAGGGGCTCTGTTCAAACAAATGGTAATGGATTCATGCGAGAGGGCATTATACTCTACTTAACGGGGATAATGTCTCTAATGTCCGGGTGGGTGCCCACCTCAGCCCAAGTGATCATTAAACGGTATGGTTTGATATCGAAAATAGGATACGGAGAAGTCACACGAAGACCCGAGTTTTGAATTTCAAAAATACGGACTTTGTTGAAATGGGGGAAGTACCTGGAGGTAGAACTAGAAGACTGGGAGAAAATGAGAGAGGAGGAACAGCAGTGGGACAAACTAAAAGGAGCAATTACAAAGACAACAAATCTATGTGTTAGAAAAGTAAACAAAAGCAAGAGAATTAAGAAACCTATCTGGTTCTCAAAGGAGGGGGCCGATATAATAAAAGCAAAAAGAACAGTGTTCAGGAAATATAAAGGATCCCAAAAAGAGGAACACAGGGAAGAATATCTGGTGAAAGTGAGTGTTATGCTCAGGCTTGTGAACCATTGGACCGATGGGAGGATGGTATACCTTAGGAAGTGGATCCATAGGTTCTCCCATTGGGTGGCGAGGCAGAACAGAAGAAGTGACCAGCTGACCCTCGCCACTGGAGACTGAGGCGACTGTGGAGGCAGATGAAGAGTTGTGACGTCAAGGAAAGGAACTGTGTCTTCGCCACTGGAAGCCCGTGGCCCCCCCGGGAGAGCCCGTAGGGACCTGGGCCGCTGGGACGTAGGTGGGCCCTTGGAGATGATAGTCCAGAAGAAGTCCAAGGTCAAGTGCCAGAGGGTCATCACTCACCAGTCCGAGGTCATACACCAAGGGATCGCCACTTGCCAGCCCAAAGTCACACACCAGGAATCACTGCTTGCCAATCCGAAGTCAGGAACCAGGAATACCAAGACGAGACAGGAACCAGGAACAAGGATCCAAAGCACTAGAAGACTCACCGAAGCAAGCAGACTTAAACAGTGCTACAAGAGACGTTGCCAAGTCAAAGAATGAGCAGAGGAAGTCTACTTATATACTTCTTCTGCTCTGGATCATTGAGAACAGCTGAGAGTAGTTAAAGGGATGAGGTCCCTTTAAATCTAGCAAGGAGGCGCGGCCTCATGCCTAAGATGGTGGCGGCCATCTTGGATTTCCTCCACGGAGGAAAGACTGCCTAACGCCGCTAGGGAGAAGTAGAGACGGCTCCCCACCCAGGTGCCATCCTGGGTGCCATCCTGGGGGCCTACGCTGGAGCGATGGGCACAGACTCAGCAGCTTCCCTAGAAGCTGCCGCGGCGGGTCGCTGCCATGGGTAAGGTAGGGGGCCGTGGCCATGGCCATCCATGGCCATGGAACACAACACTGAGAGAGACTAAGAAAGTAGTTAATAAAGCAAAAAGTCAGGCAGAAGAAAGGATTGCCAAAGAGGTAAAGCGAGGTGACAAAACATTTTTCAGATATATCAGAGGAAGGAGAAAGGTCCAAAGTGGTACAGTGAAATTGAAAGGTGAAAAGGATCAGTGTGTGGAGAGAGACGAAGAAATGGTGGAAATATTAAACAAATACTTCAGTTTGGTGTTCACTAAAGAAGACCCTGGAGAAGGACCAACACTAGTTAACAGGACAGTGGATGGGGGTGGAGTAGATGTAACTCTGTTTACAGAAGAGAATGTATGGGAAGAGCTAGGAAAACTGAAAGTGGTCAAAGCCATGGGGCCTGATGAGGTTCATCCCAGGATACTGAGGGAGCTCAGAGATGTGCTGGCGGGTCCGCTGCGTGACCTGTTCCATAGATCCCTGGAGACGGGAGTGGTGCCGAGTGATTAGAAAAGAGAGGCGGTGGTCTCCCTTCACAAGTGCAGTGGCCCCTCCCTTTCTCAGTCCTGATGTATTGTGGCTGCTGTATTCAGGGAGGCTGACGATGATGGCCAGACCTGTTTTAGGGCCTGATTCATCATAGACACAGAATGAGAGAAAAGCCTTAGTGTGCTGTGGCAGACAAAAAAGCAAACAGAATGTTGGGAATTATTAGAAAGGGAATGGTGAATAAAACGGAAAATGTCATAATGCCTCTGTATCACTCCATGGTGAGACTGCACCTTGAATACTATGTACAATTCTGGTCGCCGCATCTCAAAAAAGATATAGTTGCGATGGAGAAGGTACAGAGAAGGGCGACCAAAATGATAAAGGGAATGGAACAGCTCCCCTATGAGGAAAGACTAAAGAGGTTAGGACTTTTCAGCCTGGAGAAGAGATGGCTGAGGGGGGATATGATAGAGGTGTTTAAAATCATGAGAGGTCTAGAACAAGTAAATGTGAATTGGTTATTTACACTTTCGGATAATAGAAAGGCTAGTGGGCACGCCATGAAGTTAGCATGTGGCACATTTAAAACTAATCAGAGAAAGTGCTTTTTCACTCAATGCACAATTAAACTCTGAAATTTGTTGCCAGAAGATGTGGTTAGTGCAGTTAGTATAGCTGTGTTTAAAAAAGGATTGGATAAGTTCTTGGAGGAGAAGTCCATTACCTGCTATTAATTAAGTTGACTTAGATAATAACCACCGCTATTACTAGCAACGGTAACATGGAATAGACTTAGTTTTTGGGTACTTGCCAGGTTCTTATGTCCTGGATTGGCCACTGTTGGAAACAGGATGCTGGGCTTGATGGACCCTTGGTCTGACCCAGTATGGCATGTTCTTATGTTCTTATGTTCTTAATCAGGCAGTATAGAGAGGTGTTGCTGTGGTAGTGGGGCAGAGTTCTGATAGGTCAGCATTAGAGTGCACGAGTCTTTTTGTGAGGTCCTGTGAGGGAAGTATGAAGTAAATATTATAATTAATATTGTCTGCTTCTGTTTGATATCTGCAGGTGCTAATGGGCATTGCCCACTGTGAACTACATTCCTGTGATGAGCTAGAGTCTCTGAAGAGCGCTTCAGCAGTACCAGTGGTGTTCCACATACACGTTTGGTCTTTTGAAAACTTGCTGTCTGTTCTACTTTCAACCCCTAACTTCTGACAAATTGCTCAAAGTGAAAGCCTAGCAAATACGTTCACCATTACCTGACTTGACCAGAAAAACAGCCTGAGGAAGCTGAGGTGTAAGATCCACAGCAGGAAGAAGATGGGGAAATTTGGACAGCATCTTAGAGACACTGAATTGCTCATCTATATGTCAGCTAAGTCCTAGAAGGTATGTGTGATATGATGATTGGATCGGGTATCCTAAGGTTGCTGGTTGGGGCGTGAGATGGAGTGTATGGGTTGCGTTGTAATTGTGCAGTTTTTAATATGTCTTTTCCTGCATTTTTTGTGTGCTTCAGTTCATTGGTGGAGGATACCTGTGCTATTTGATGCAGTTGAGCATTTCTTTTCCCACCCCGTTAGCCTTTCTGTGCATGTGTGCTCAGTATAATGTAGTTCTGAGCTGTCAGGGCATCTTGCCCTAGAAGGGGTAGAGTAGAGACTGAAGCCTCTAAGTTGTACAAAGCTGTGGTGTATTGTTTCCACATGGAATGTTCCGCCTTCATATGTACTACAACTAATAAGGCAAAGGCAACAAGTACGAAGGGGATGAAACATTTTATTCTCATTTTTTTGATTTCTGCATACATGTGACCTTTCTCTAAAGCCTTTTTAGCAGTACTTTCCCCACCAAGATTGAAATATTTCTGTTTGTCTTTTCTTTTGGTTTTTTCCACATTGAGCCCTATGGAATTGGACAGAACAAGTGGTTTTGAGCATATTTAAATGAAACAGTGAAGTGACTGATGAATGAGCAGTTGTTTTTGGCTTCTTGCCCTTACTTTGAATTGAATTAATGACATGAACATGTTCAGTGTGCTTCCTTTGCCTAATTCCAGATGTTGGTGACATCAAGAGATCAACTCTGCATAACCATAAAGGGCTAATAACATTTGTAGATATTATAATGAGGCTGATAGTGTACTATGTCAATGATAGAGGGGATTGGCCTATAAATCAGAAAATTAGGGGTTTGTTTTCTGAAGATGCAATTACATTTATTTACTGACCATACTGAATATCATTTGGTCATAAATTCTTCAGAGCCCATCTTTCAATTCTGTCCATGGTACATTTGTGTGAAGGTGGGCACAAAGAGGTCCATATTCAAATGCCACTTAGATGGATAATGTAATAGTCATCTGTCTAAATGGCTTATCCAGCTATATTCAGTCCATATCTGGCCGGATAAATTGGGGTATTCTGGGGGTTGGCGGGAGACGTTCTGCTTAGGACTGAAGCTAGCTGGTTAAGTTAATTGGCTAACTTTGACCAGGGCCGGTGGAAACACTAAGCAAACTAGGTGGCTGCCTAGGGTGCCACAGGTATGGGGGCGGCTGCCTACTTCTTGAACTGACCAGCAGCGATTAGGCTTCCTTCTTCCATGGCTCCACTGTGCCAGAAGAAAATAAAACTCCATAGTATCCTGAAGTAAAGAGTGGCAGAGCTGTGCCAGGCCAGGCCATGTAGCTGAAGAGAGGAGGAGCAGCTACAGGTCGAGACATAATTATGTCTGAAGAGCGGCAGAGCTGTGGCAGATTGGGTCATGTGGTTGAAGAGAGGAGGAGCAGTGTCTGAAGAGTGGTGGAGATGTGGCTGAAGAGAGGAGGATCAGTAGCAGGTCGAGCTGCATGGCTGAAGAGAGAAGTAGCAGCAGCAGGTTGGCCTTCATGGCCAAAGAGGAGCAGGGACTGGGCCACATGGCCAAAGAGGAGCATGGGCCCAGCTGAAAGAGGAGTTGCATCTTCTCCACAATGATGAAAGGAGACCTCCTGATGGTGTGAGAACTGAATTAGAAAGTTGCTTCTACTGCCTTCATATTCTGGGGAGAGAAAAAAGAGAGAGAGTGTGTGTGAGAGCATATGAGAGTTCATATATCAGTATGTATGTGAGCATGTGGGAGCATGTAGAGGAGAGAGAGAGAGAATTGTATGTGTGTGTGATTATGTGGGAGAGAGCATGTGTGTGTGATGTAGAGATACAGCATATGCTTGTAATCATATGAGGGAGAGAGCATGTGCTTGCATGTGTGATCATGTGGGGGCTAGAGACAGAGAGCATGTGTGTGTGATGAGAGATTATGTATGAGATCACATGTAAAGTAGAGCATGTGGGAGAGAGATGGTGTTTGTATGAGAGCACGTGTGAGATTATTTTGAGGAGAGAGAGCATGTATTTGTATGTGTGATTATGTGGAGTAGAGAGAACATTGTGTGTGATCATGTGGAAAGCATGTGTATGGGACAGCATGGGGAGGAGAGAGAGAGCATGTGTGTATGAGAGCATGTGTATGGGAGAGCATGTGGGAAAGAGAGAGGGTGAGTGTATGTGAAAGAATGTGGGGAAGAGAAAGTGTACATATGAACATGTGTGAGTAAGAGAGTGTGTATGTATTGGAGAGTGTGTATGTAAGAAAGAGAGAGAACATAAGAACATAAGATATCTATTTATTTATTTATTTAAAGGGTCTTTTATACCGATATTAGTCAAAACATCATATCGGTTTACATCGAACTATAGGAAGGAAATTACAAAAAACAGGGGAAAGGGGAGGGGGTACAATGAACCAAAAGGAGAGCAAGGAAAGCATAGGAACAAATCAACAGGTGAACTAGAGAGCCTCGAAGACAAAATCAGTGTCAATTCGGAACAATAAAAGATCACAATTAAGGGGTTGTCAAGGATTTTGGGGGAAGGCTTGTTTGAAAAGCCAAGTCTTAAGTTGGGCTCTGAATTTTATAATGCATGGTTCTAATCTGAGGTGGGTCGGGATATGCCATACTGGGTCAGACCAAAGGTCCATCAAGCCCAGTATCCTGTTCCCAACAGTGATAAATCCAAGTCACAAGAACCTGGCAAGTACCCAAATATTAAATAAATCACAAGCTACTATTGCTTATTAATTAATAGCAGTTTATAGATTTTTCCTCTAGGAACTTATCCAAACCTTTTTTAAACTCAGTTACACTGACTGCTGTAACCACATCCTCTGGCAATGAATTCCAGAGCTTAACTATGCGCTGAGTGAAAGACCGTCTGTGCATTGTCACCACTGTCAGCTGTTTAGAACTATCATTTTATTAGTATGATTTTACAATTTTAATCAATTATTTATATTTCTTGATTTTATTGTTTGATGTTTTATGAGGAATGGTGATGTTTCTGTTTTTCTGTTGTTGCACTGCATACAGAGTCTGGCTTGTTGCGATTTACAGTTCAGTTTTTGTCTGCACAATTCTATTTATACTTTATGGTCTTTTTATTCTGTGTTTGGTGAGGGTCTTTTTGTGTTCTGCATGTGAGACAGAGGTGAGATATTCTGTTAGCGTGTAGTTTCTGTGTAGGGATCTATAGCAGCTTAGCTTGTTTTGTTTTTCTGATAGGAGGTGTATTGGTATTTTTTAGCCTGCTGTAATATTTGCAGTGTGTCTTTTCATAGGTAAGGTTGTCTGCTGATTGAGTGCTGGCAGTTAGTGCTATTTTGGTATGGGAGAGCCAAGCCCACACCCAACATTTTACAATAGCTTAATACCATATGGGTTCCAAGCCTTTTTTTTTTTTTTTTTTGCATTTTTGTGGTTGGCACCCAGCAGTGCCTGCAATTTTCACAATAACATGTATATTATATTTTTACCTCAGAGTGCCTTTTTTCAAGTAAAATCTATTGTTATAAATGCAATAACTGTCGGTGGGGTAGTCAACTGGAGGGGGGGGGGGGGCAGGCTTTAAGGTTCTCCTAGGGTGCCTAATACCCTTTTATCTGCCGTGATTCTGATATTTGGAGTTAGCTGGTTAATGTATCTGGCTAACTCTGGTTGGGCCGAAGGGCTGTCCTAAAGTTAGCCGGTTATACACCTGCTAGCCTGTACACAAGGTGACTGAATATGTACCTCGCAGAGATTTATGCAGGAGCCACACAGTTTATAAAATACTGCATATTTCTGCCCTGAAAGTAGATGTACATGTTTCAGTAAGTGCACATATTTATAATTCAAGAACAAACATACTTTCTTTACCCATTTTATAAAAATGCTTGCGTACATTTTACACACGTAACAATTCATGCATAATAACCCTGAATTAAACATGGAGGTAGGTTTTTTTTTTAAAAGTATGTATGTACTTCGCTTCTGAAAATACTTGCGTGCGTGTTTGAAATCACCAATTTGCCAATACCTCCACCAATTCACCCAGACCTCTAACAATTCACCTAAACCCTCCTGCACTTCATCCTGATCTCCAACCAGATCACCCGGACCTCCCACCCAAAAGCTGCTGCCAAAAGATTTCAATTGCCTGAGTCAACTAGCAGGGACCAAAGTATATGAACACGTTTGGAAATGCATGCACTTACAAAATCGCAACCTGGGTGCTCCCTTCTCAACTCCAGCCCGGAATGCTCCTATACAGCTCCTTTTTTTCCATGTCTATTTATTTTTATAAAACAAATTCTATACCACATTATCCTTTACTCTAATAGGTTTACAAAACATAAATTAAAATTTACAACCCATCATATACAACACAGAAAATAAAAAGAAGCAAGCTGCCATCATTAAGTAGCGTGAATGAAACAAAACAAAGCATTGTGCTACAATTCTTTGCAAATACCTTCTCCACACTCTGGCTTTACTGCACTGGTTTATAACATTTCTTTCTATGCCTCTTCAGATGTGTCTTTTTAAGGCTTTTTTAAATTTCTTGACATAAGGTTCCTTCTGAGTGGAGCCAGTAATTGGTTCCACAGAATTGGAATGGCTATCACAAACATTCGATCATGGGAGTCCATCAGTTTTATACCATGCATAGATCGCACATCTAAACAACATTGATCAGATGATCTCAAATTCCTCACTGGTCTAAAGATTTTTATAGAGCATATGCATTGAGAGAGATCACTGTTCGAAGCCCTGTGCACTAATGTTAACACTTTAAACCTCATTCTCCACTCATTCGGCAGCCAATGTAAGCTACGGAGAATTGGCGTAATACGATCAGATTGGTTAGTTCCAGTGAGCACACATGTCGAGGAATTTTGAACCACCTGCAAAGCTCTTAGGGTTGATGCAGAAAGGCCAAAATAGATTATATTACAGTAATCTAACCCAGCGATAACCAATGCCTGTAGTACCGTGTGAAAATCATTATACTCCAAGAAGGGCTTAATTTTCCTCAAAATGCCTAATTTAAAAAAAGAACTTCTGACTATAGCCTTAACTTGTACCCAAATTGCGAGCCTCATTCAAGATGAAGATCTTACAACCATCAAATTGGAGGTTTTGGTTTTGTTTTTTTTTAAAACAAGGGTCAACACTCCTATATTTTCCAATGATTTCCATTTTAGCCACATTCAATATTAACTTATTTGAAATGAGCCAGCTCTTAATGGCATGCAGGTAGATAGAAATCAAATCTAGAGTGGGGTTAACATCGGATGCAATAGGAAAAAAGATTTAATGTCGGCCTCATAAATTTGATGATACAGGACACACCCCCCCCCCCCCACCCGAAAATAGCTTATTTATTGGGTTCACGTAGATTTTGAATAGCATAGCTGACAACATCAACCCCTCTGGAAATCCAGATGATAATGAAAACCATTCTGAAGTCATAGATTTATAATTTAGTTGCTGCAATCTATCTGTTAAGTACAACTTAAACCAGATAAGTACTGAATCTTCTATAACATTTTCAGAAAGTCTTGGCAATAGTACATCATGGTCCTCCTGAGTGTCAAATGCTGATGAGACATCCAGTGAAACCAAAATATAGTCAGTGCCAGAATCATTCTATACCATGCTTAAAAGTATCCAAATGTACTGTACTCTAGTTAGTAGTAAAACAAAACTGGTACGGGCAGGCCTGGATTTGCCAATAGGCACACTAGGCCAGAGCTTAGGGCAGCAACAATCTTCAGACCAGCTGAAGATTTGCTGCCTCCCACTGTGCTGAATCTCACTCAGCAGAGAACAGCCTTCTTTCCGATTCCTGCTCCAGTCCCCCTCCCACCCAGTGCAGAGAACAGGAGGGGAGGGGTAAGATTGGACAGGACAGAGCAAGGAAAAACTGCTCTTCTCCCTATTACAGCCCCTCCCCTCGTGTTCTGCGCAGGCAACAGGAGGAGAAGGGATGAAGCCAGAGCGCAAGGATACGCCTCTCTGCTCCCCAAACCAGTCCCTCTCTTCCTGTCTTTCAGAGACATGAAAAGAGGAGGTGAGCCTGGAGCAGATACAGCAAAGCAAAAAAAAGGCTGCGCCTTAGACCGTCTTCTCTATTTTCCCTTGTTTAGAAGGGGGAGGGAAGGCAGCAGCATAAGCAGTGGCTAGGGGTGGAAAAATCCTAAATCCATCACTGGGTACGGGTCCAAGATATTATTCTCATCTATAAAAATATGCAACCGTTTTAGCATGGCCGATTCTATCACTTTAACCAAACATGATATGGATGAAATTGGATGAAAATTAGCAAAATAAGCTTTGTCCAGATTTATTTATTTACTTTTAAAGTAAGGGTCTTATTGAAGCTTTTTTTCAGAGCCACTGGCAGATGACCTTCCATTAATGAGTTGTTAACTATATGGGCCACAGGTCCGCTAATTTCTTCTACTATAACTTTCATCACAGATATGTCGCACATATTAAGAGAACAATAAACTAGATTAATTCCCTTAATTATGCTATTTCTTTCCTTCTGGGAAACAAGATCAAAATGCTCCCATTTAGATTCAGTTCTACCACCTTGCTCTAAGTTCATAGTAGTGACATTTACAAATCTGGCGCAGCCATTTCCAATTTTGTCTTAAAAAATGTTGCAAAGTGGTCTAGGGTTAAGCCAGATTGATTGGCCAGAAACATAGAAACATAGAAGTGATGGCAGAAAAGGACCAAATGGTCTATCTAGTCTGCCCAACAAGCTTATGGTAGTATCTGCTGCACCATACAGGTAATCCCCATACTTATCAGTTTCCAAGACTGTCAAAGTCAGGGCCCTTGTCGGTTGCTGTCTGAATCTAGTTCCCTGTTACTCTCGGCCGATGAAGCAGAGAGCAATGGTAGAGTTGCATTAAAAGTATCAGGCTTATTGGTTAAGGGTAGTAACAGCCACACCAGCAAGTTACCCCCATGCTTATTTGTTTTCCCAAACCATAAAATTCAATGTCCTTGTTGGTTGCTGTCTGAATCTAATTCCCCTTTTCCTCTTTTTCCCCTGCTGTTGAAGCAGAGAGCAATAATGGAGTTGCATCAACCGTATGAAGACTTATTGGTTAAGGGTAGTAACAGCCACACCAGCGATTGGTCAAACGGATAACAGTTTGAAAGAACTCTCGGGCTCTTTTCCCTACATTTTTGAATTGTTTTATAAATGAAAGCTTTTTTTTTTATGCCAATATTTTCTTTTTATATTTACTCAGAGCAAATGTGTATTGAGTTAGAGAATCATCTGAACATTTTTTATGCTAGGCCTGTTCAATATGCCACAATCTAACTTTAACTTTCCTAAGTCCTTGGGAGAACCAGGGGCTTTATTGGATCTATTAATTTTATACACCATTAATAGGGCAAATTCATGTACCATCTATCAACAATCTCTTGGGTATTTTCCACATGAGATGACATCTAACTGTGGAAACCAAAAAGCATGAAATTTGTCTAAATCAATATGGCTCCTCTTGGTATGTTGCCCATCAGAGGTGGTAGGCATGATCTTGCTATACCAATCTCTCATAAATAGTCCAAGGAACTTTGCTCACTTTCACATATGGACAAGCTAACATCTTTTCACTTGAAAATTCAAGTCCAGCATATGTTGATGGCCATGAGTGGGCTCTTCCACCAGCTGCTCCCTGCCCAAAGAAGACATGGCTGTTAAAAAGCCTTTGCAGTTAGCTGATAATGGCTGCTCATTCATATGGAGATTAACATCTCCCAGTACAATAATGTTATTAAACTCAGATCTTCTGAGTTTCATAACTTCTACTAAAATCTCAATCACTGGAGAATAATTAGAAATAAAAGTTGCTGGTGGACAGTTAACATTTACACTTGACACCGCAAGTACGCACATACTCTTGGGATTTATAAATTAGCATATACACTCATAATGCTACATATGCACATATATGCTAATTTTAGGTGCAACCCCATTGTAACTCTTGGAAAATTACCTCCATAAAGTCCTAAATTTGAGTGAATAGAGTCTATAATATCTATCTATCTATCCTTCAACACATGAATATACATAAGAAAAATTATTGGTGTTTGTTCCATAAATGCCTGGGTTTGAGAAATTAGAGAAAACAATGTGATATAAGTGACATAAAAGCAAAGGTAAGTACTAACTCAGCATTTGATATTGTTTGATGCTATTAAACTTGGTTAAAGAAAACACCACAGCATGTCTGTGACGTTTTTTGGTAAAATGCTACAGTCAGTCAGTCAGTCAGTCAGTCAGTCCTTTTTCTGTCCTTGCATTGATTGGCTATTCTTGGCTTTTTTTAGTCTTCCGATCTTGAGTTTATCTAATCTTGAGTTTATATACCACATTCCTGATTCATCAAAAACCCCCAATGCAGTTTACAGCAATTAAAAAAAAAATAAATTGTCAAGTACATCCTAAAAATACATAATATATACGGTACATAGTTAAATACTTCCTAAAATACATATTATATAATCAAACAAGTAATACATAATAATCAAAGGTAAGAGACTTGAATCTGAGTTTCCGGCACCAGAATACTACAGCAAGACCACGGTGCTGGCCTTGCTAAAGTACATTATTAATATCATTCCAAGCTGCTACTATGACACTTTAGTCAAATTGATGAACTATCTGTTAAAAACCAATATGCAAAATTTGTGAAGAAACTCTAGCACTGAAAATGCATTATCATATCTCCTCCTCTCTCATCCTCATCAGAAGAATTATAGGTAACACTGCACCTTTTCCTAATAAAGCAACTTTATCTAGTTTCAGAAAATATAATTTGTGGTAATATGCTTTAATGTGCAAATACTGTTTAAATAAGAGAAACAGATGCAGCCTCCAAGAAGGCTCTCAAACATCCAAAATCCACTTTCTGGTGTTTTGAGTTCAAAAGTTGAAAAATAAAGGTATTCCATAGATAATGTATATCTTTTAAAGGTACACAAAATATGGATTTCAGAAAGAGGCTAAATAATTTCCTTCCCAAAATTTTCTTACTCTTAATCCCTCTTGGACTAGAATGGAGAAGTCTTGTATGACCTTCTTTCCAAGTTTCAGTAGGGCATGAAAATGATGAGTTGATACATCTCCTTCAAAGTTTCTGGTATTTTCAGTGCTGGAAAAGATATTTATTAGCAGTAGAATATGCAGTTAACTCAAGTGAGCCATGCTGATGCAATGTCGGCTGTGGTGCTCACTGCTGCCAACCAACCGTCAAAGTTGATCAATGAGAAATCATCAGAGATATGGGACATTGTCCACAGGTGCAAAGGGAGTTATAACAGTATCCCATTGGAAATGGCTGGCTGAACATTGACTGGCATTTGTCCAAGAGCGGTTTAATAGCACTCACATATGACTTGGTACATCAAAGGCAGGCACTTTGTCTGGTCATTGGCAAGAAAAGTGTTCATAGGAAGATCACTTAATCATAGATGAAACCAAGTCAGTCAAATAGGATGTCGAGATGATAAATGGATATTAGGAGACTGAAAGATATCTGAATGTAATACACAAATGACTTTAGATACATGCAGGTGACACACTTTGCTGATGCAACCTCGCATCTACCTTAGGCTTTCAGCACTGCTGACATAGCAATGCTATCTGGGATCGTGGTAGCTGTGTGCCATGATCCTGACAGAAGATAAAGATTTGAAAAGGTACCCAGAGTGTGGGAGTGTTAGGGGTGAGGAGTGGGATGAGGGGGTTAGATGGAGGCAGAGGAGGGCTCGTTGTTGCAAAATTATGTCAAACTGGGAAGTGGGCGGGGTGGGAGGGTTGTTGCCAACCCTAGACACCTAGGACTTTTAGTGTTAAAATGCTCTCAGAGGGATTTAAAGGAGTGGGGAAGGTTCAGCCCTGCAGGGCCCCTTGTTTTACAGAATGGGTAGGGATTTGGGATTTGTGATTTGGACTGCCAGGCTTGGGGGAGCCTTGGTTTTGGTGCAACAGTAAAGCCACCTAACAGGCCATATTATTTTGAATATAGCTGAGTTAAGAATATAGCAATAAGTTATCTGGCCACACAAGGCTGGACATCTTTAAACATGCTCCAGGGCTTTGCTAGAGTTAGGTGAAAAACGTATTTGGCTAAATCGCAATATTGGCATTAGCTGGATAAGTTACGTGGCCCTGCCCTGGAACTACTTCTGAAACAACCATTACTTATTTGGCTCATTTTTAAGCAGATAATGACTTATCTGGCTAAAAGTTAACTGGATAAGAAGTAAGGATATTTGAAACTCAGCATTTAGGTGGATAACTTATGAGTTATCCGGCTAAAAGGCTTTGAATATCGGCCTTTTCCTCGATTACCTCTTTCTGACGTTCACGTAAGAGCTTAAACAGGTCTGAAAATTCTGTAGAATCCATTGCTTTCATTCATTTCTGCACGGCAAAACAGAGCCAGCTTTGTTAGAGGAGCAGCATGTTTGGGATTGTTGGATGGAATATTTGTGGATGGAAATACCTATCCATGGCCATCACACTTACACATGCACATTCTTCATAAAGCCTAAAGCTTGGCAACATTTTCCTTTTTACTCATTATTTCCTTCAAGGGGATGGGTAAGGCCTTTCTTTTGAAGTGACGTAAATGTTCAATCTTTGGACCTGATTTACTAAGGCTTTTCTCCCATTCTGTGTGTATGGCCAAATGCTTTAGTAAAAGATGCCCTTTATCTGATGTTGTCCCAGGGTACTTTCAGACCCTCACTGTTTGCTTACACACTATTACACTGGACGTTGGGTGGGACTGGTCAAAGGGTTGGGAAGAAGGCATTTTTCTAGTTCTCTTGCAGGAAAAGAGGGACAGTGAAGGAAAAATGCCAGGCAGGGAATAAAGTGATAGGCAAACAAATGTGGATTTAAAGTAAAACAAAAGCGGAAAGCCACAGAGACTGAAAAAAATAAATAAATAAAGAGGTTGTCAAAAGTAAAATAACATTCAAATGGAAAAGAAAAATAATGAAGCAATACGTATATAGAGTGGAATGGCACTGTTTCCAGGGGGTAAGACAGGCTCCTAACCTTTAAGAAAATATCAACTTTGAGTGTCATTTTTGAGCAATGAGATTGTAAATTGCAAACATGCAAGGTGTCTTAGAGTAGAAACATATTACTTCCAAGGGAGAGAATAGTGACTGACAGAAGATTATATTGCCTGGAGGCTCTGACTGAGGTGAATATTACTTCTGGATATCAGTCTTCCTTCCTGAGGGAGCAATATTTTGCTGCTATCAGATCAGCTGGATTCAGATGAGCACTTCAGGAGTTTTTAGCAGTATGCATGCAGGTATAAGGTACTGTATGTGTCTGGAATTGGGGTATTTAGGATTTATTCCATTTTCCCAGGATGGGAAGAACTCTCATTAACCTGAGCTTAATAGTTAGTGACTGAAAATAAAATACAGTGATCCATATACAGTATAGTCAATGAGGAAATCAGTTTTGGTTAAGAAAAGGAATAATTAACTCAATAAGTTTAAACAGCTGCTTAAGAACTAAATAAGATTGTTAGCAATATTTACCTAGTGGTTGGTTTTTTTTTTTTTTTAGATTTCAAATATAGAGAAGTATAAAAATGATTGATTTCAGCTATGCGTGGACATAGTGGATCATAGAGTTGGCCACCACTAGACATGTCACAGTGGACCATAGAATTGTCCACCACTAGACATGTCACAGTGGACCGTAGAGTTGGCCACCACTAGACACGTCACAGTGGACCATAGAGTTGTTCACCACTAGACACGTCACAGTGGATCATAGAGTTGGCCACCACTAGACACGTCACAGTGTACCATAGAGTTGTCCACCACTAGACATGTCTTCAATGAGTTTTGCTGACCTTACCTAGAATCCTGTGTGCAGAAGAGTTGCAAATGAAGTACTCTCTTCTAATTCTAGCAGGATTGTGTATAATATGTCAAGGTTTTATTCTCCAGCTATTTCCTGAAATAATATTTTGAAGTTTCATGAAGAATCCACACATTAAGGTGGAAACAATGACAAAATAACATTTTAAAATGGAAAGTTTGAGTCTTTGCTAATCGACCATGTTGTCTTGATGACCAATCAAACTCTTATTGTAAATTTTCAGGAGACCTCTCCTATGGTCTGTAATACAGGCCCTTTGGTTATGTAGAAGCCACAAAACTGATAAAAGCTGTTTAAAATCACTATTGAGAGATCTTCTTTGTGAGGGCAAAGAATGCAAACATAAGCCCCCTTCCAAAACTTCACTGCACAAGGGGGTACAGCTGGGAGTTGTTGGGCCATATTGCAACCAAATAAGCTCCCTAGAGTTCCTCTGCTAGGGGAGAATGTGTTGCTTCAAGGCCCTTATGACAGTTATGATCCTCTTGAAACTTTAAAAAATAAGGCAATCCATACCAGAAATTGTTATTCCAAAATAGAGTTTACATTGGAAGAAAATCCACTTTATTCTTGCAATATCCCTTTACACAGTTACAGAAGTCACTTGCATAGATCAAGGGCTTGTCTTTACTCTAAATCCCCTTTCAAGCTACTCCAAAGGCCTGTCTATGACTCTTTGGCTCTCCTTTGTACTTGAATCTCCTTGACCTCACACTGTTGATTCTTCTTGTTACTTCAAATGCTGTGGAGCAGTTCTCTGTCTTTTTTTTTCTCCTCCTGGACTCAAAAAACAACTGGAAAATGTTACGAGCGCGCGCGGGCGCGGTCGTCTCGAGCTGGTGGTGAGCCCTTGGGCGACGGCGAAAGCTAGGGAGGAGCCCCAGCCACACCGTGGGAGGTGAGCTGGGCAGGCATGGTGAGCCAGGCGGGTACAGAAGCAGGCACAGAGTCTGACCCTCAGCCGGACCTGCACGCCCATGGTAGCCAACAGTGGGAAGTTGACTGATGAACTGTCCTCCAACTGTTCCCGGCCCTTTCGGACCTGCCGCTGGGAACGGCAATGGGCAGCAGGCCGGACAGAGGCGAGGGCAGACAGAGTCCTCTACATTGAAGACGTCAGACGGGGGCTGAAGCAGACATCCAAGGCAGGCTGAAGCAAGACGTTGGAGACATCAGGGCAAGGACTGAAGCGAGACATTGTAGAAGAGGGCAGGAAAGGTCCAGGCGAGCAGGAACTCCGATGCTGGGATACTGACATCCGAAGCCCCTCGGCTGGCAGGAACAGAAGCTCAAGAGCCCGGGGGACGAATCCCTCCTGTTGGCCACTCCAGGGCCCAACAGGACAGAAGGCTCAGGAACCAGACGAAGACACAGGGCAGAACAACCGGAACTGGAACAGGAACAGGAACAGGATCAGGATCAGGCAGCTTCAGGAACAGACATCAAAGCAAGGTCAGGAACAGACATCAAGGCAGAGACACTGGACAGGGACCCATCAAGGCATAGGCGATCACGGAAGACCTGGATCGGCAAGGTTACAAACGACTGTAGAGCCCGATCCGAAGGCCAGTTGCAAATGACAAGGAAGTCCTTATATACTGGAGGTAGAAGGCAACTCCCTGGGAGGAGCTTGCCAGGACCGCCCACCGCTGGCCCTATAAATAAGGTGGAGAGCTGCGGGCCGGCCCCTAGGAGAAGGGCGTCGCCAAACAGGAAGTCCAAACACAGAGGCATGCAAGCCACAGGCAGGCCACAGGAACAGCTAGGCCTCTCAGGCCCTGGAGCAAGTCCCGGATGGTGCACAGGAGAGGCCCTGGCTTCGAAGCGGCCTCCGGGAGGAAGGTAAGAGACCACCTGTAGCGCAGCAACAGGGGGGATCGCAACAGAAAAAGTCTTGTAGTACTCTTCCACTTAGGTGCAGGCCTTCCACAATTTTCACATACCCTGTACCAACTTGATCCCTTGTAACTCTTTCATTTACCCAAACCTCCAGGAATCTCTTCCAGATTCCACATGGAACTTTCTCATGGGCTGCTCCAGGAACTTAATCCTTGACTAACCCAGAGGCTCCTTATTAGAGCTCTATATCCAACCTCAATGAGTCTCAGAAAGTTCTGAACCTTTGTTTTTATTACTCCTATGCTAACCAGGACACCATTCACTGGAGTGCATCCAACCACTTTCCCTCCTACTTTCCCTCTGTCTTCATGTGTGCTCCCTGGTGGGGACATATGGTCACTGTTGTACTGATGTTGGCCTCTATTTGACCAGCAGCCATTTTGAAAAGCTGGAGCTCTGGGACAGGATCGACTAAGGATTGCTCCTGCCCCTGAACGAACTGGGGTAAGAGCTGGGGTTTGAGGGGCTTTCTTTAAGCAGGTTTGGTGGGCAGGAAAGAGTGACCTGGACCAGATGTGGTAGTTGTTTTTTTTTAAAAATAATTCTGGCAGCAGTTTTATCTTCAAAAGAAAACAGATGGAAAATGAATGAACTTTTGTTCAATTTTCTTTTGTTATTTTTGAAAACAAAATAGGAAATGTTGCTTCCTACATTTAACACTTGGCTGTTACTCAGATAGACAGTACTCCTTAAATGCAGGAGGAATAGCTTCCTTTGTCACCTCCCGCAAGAAGTGCTTGAATAATAGAGATGTGCATTCAATTGGAACAAATAGGTAATCTGAACAAAAAACAAAACAAAACACATGTTCAGTTTGTTTTGTCCTAAATGAAACAAATGGATGAAGGCTCAAAAAATAATACAAAATTTAATTTGAATTCATTTTCAGATCCATTAAAGTCCACGAGGAAAGCAAAACTGCAACTTTTTTCTTTTCAAGCCAGACAGACCGAAAGGAAATTTGGACCTTGTGCACAGTTACTAATCTGAAGTATTTCTGTCTTGGATTTCAGAGAGAGAGAGGGGGGGGGGGGGGGGGGGGGGGGATTAGTTTCTGTAGCTGTGTGTGTTTCAGAGTGAAAAAAAAAGTTTACAAAAATATTTAGTTAGGTGAGAGGAAGGTAGGATTAGGCTGTTCCCTCTTGTTAGTGTGTCATAGGAGACATTGATCTCTCTCACTCTTAGGGTTAAGAGTATTTCAACAGGAGTCAGGAGGGCTATTGAGAAAGTCAGTGTGTTTCACTGTCTCCAGCAGATAGTAGGAGATATCTGTGCATCTGTCTCTTTGACTGGAAGGTATATAGCATAGCAATGCAGCATGTCCTCTTTCAATGATTGTGTGTCTCACTTAGTGGAAGCACATAGCCGGACAATGTATGGTTTGTTTCAAAACAAAAGTAACTGCAGTCTGTCTGTCTGTCCATGCTACTTGGGGGTATTATAATATGAAGGACCCCAGCCAGTGCCATAGTCTGTATAAAACTGCATCATGGCATTGCTGGTAGACTCAAAGGGCAGATGTGGTGGCAAGTTTCAGAGAAGAAAGGATCTGAATGGAAGCATGCTCTGCATTGAGAACTAGTGCCGGCACAAGCAGCACAGATAATACTAGCGATCAGACCAGGGGGGGAGCATCTACAGAAGCAGGGTTAGCTGTTCCCTTCTCCCTTTGCCTTCTCCACTGTGGTGTAGGGGCAGAAGAAAGCAGAGTGGGATCAGCAGTAAGTGGTGAGGGTCACTAGGAGTGGAGAAACCAGAAGCAGGACAGCACTGCTGCTCATTCCTACTCCCTCCTGAAGTCTATCAGAAGAACGTCTTCAGAATAATTCAGATAAATCCAGAGTCACAGGATATTAAAGATTTATTAGCAGAGCACTGAGAGATTCAGATTGCCAGAGTCAGAGGATATTGAAGATCTAGAGAGCTGAGGAGGATTTTGGGAGACTGCTATCCAGCGAGCAGCCGCAGGAGGCAGATCACCCTCCTGGACGAGCAGGGAGTGAATAGCAGGATAGATGCCCCTGGTCTTTTTCCACCCTCAACCCGAGTACGAGCAGCAGCACCCAAGAATCCAGAGAGTAGAGGGGATCTCAGAAGACATCCGAGGTGTGGAGGGGCTTTAGAATTCGGGAAGACCAATGTTTTTTTTGCAGGATGCATTCACTGTGGTAAGACCTTCAGTAGCGGAAACATTCTGAGTCGTCTTACAAACAGTGGTATGCAGTAGCAATTGAAAAATGAACCCCCATTTTCATTGGTCTCAAGGGAGACCACCAGAACTATTTAGTGACGCAAGCTGCCTGAGAGAGGAGTAACCACTGAAGACTGAAGCTTTCTGTTCTTTTTTTTTAATTATTATTCTGGACTGATTGCTGATTTTTTCTCTGCCTCTCTTTGAATATTGGACTTTAAATACATTTTTTTTTTTTTTTTTTTTTTAGGAAAGCAACCTTTTGTGTGGACTACATTTTTTTTTCTGATGATCTCTTGGGCCTTGCAGGTGAATCCTGGTCCCCGCAGCATGAATCCGTGCATTTTTCCAGGCACTGCACAAAGCTTTAGTTGGTGCTCAGCAATCTCTGCAGGTGATCCCCAGGGAAGGGGGGGTGTTACACTTGGTTATACTGGAAGTTTTAGACCCCTCCCAAAATACATTTAAAACAAAGAAAGATCTTCTTCAGTTCTTCTCCCACCTCACCTCTCTCCTGGTTCAGCGCCTTGCTGTGTTGTTCTAACACTGTTACTCCCTGGGTCTCACAGTGTCTTGGGGAGCTTTGGCCACTTTTGATACCATCTTTCTCCTCTTTCAGTGCTTTGTGGTATTCATGCCACTCTTAGTGCCCTTTGCTCCTCTCATGATGCCTTGAGGTGTTCTTGCCACTGGATGGTGCCCTTTGTCTCTCTCACAATGCCATGGGGTATTCATGTCACTGTTGATGCTACTTTGTTACTCTCATTGTGCCTTGCAGTGGGGTAGATTTTTTTTAAAAAAGTACGCTGGATTTTATAAGATACGCGCGTAGCCGCGCGTATCTTCTAAAATCCTGGATCGGCGCGCGCAAGGCTGCCGATTTTGGGCAGCCGGCGCGCACCGAGCCGCGCAGCCTGTCTCTGTTCCTTCCGAGGCCGCTCCGAAATCGGAGCGGCCTCGGAGGGAACTTTCTTTCGCCCTCCCCTCACCTTACCCTCCCTTCCCCTACCTAACCCACCCCCCCAGCCCTATCTAAACCCCCCCCCCCTTACCTTTATCCACGGATTTACGCCTCCCGGAGGGAGACGTAAATCCATGCGCGCCAGCGGGCTGCTGGCGCGCCGAGACCCGACCTGGGGGCGGTTCCGGAGGGTGCAGCCATGCCCCCGGTCCCGCCCCCGAAACACCTCGCCCCACCCCCAAAACGCCGCGTCATTTGGCCCCGCCCCCGACACGCCCCCTTCCAAAAACCCCGGGACCTATGCGCATCCCGGGGTTCTGTGCGCGCCGGCGGCCTATGGAAAATAGGCGAGCAGGGCTTTTAAAATCCGCCCGAGTGTTTGTAGTTTGTTTGTTTTTTTTTTTCTTCTACTGATCTGGTCCTTACTTAGTGGCTTGTGAGGATAAAAGAGTTTCAGCTGGCTTTCAAGAGAAAAATTATAACCAAGGAAATGTAAGTTGTAAGTCGTAGACAAAGAAACAGGAGAGAAGTTTATGCCCTGGAATGAGTACCATAGAATTATTGATATACTGATTGTTTAAAATGATTAACGCACGTGTGTTTAATTGGTGTGGAACTCATGTGCTTGCGTGCTTTATGTTTTAACATTTATGAGATGGAGAACATATTGTCATGAAGAGGAAATGGAAAAACTGCAAATTTGCTATTTTCTGTGGCAGACACTGGACTGGAGAAATCAAATATTGGGTTTTCAAAGCTGTGTGTCAGTCCCGAGTGATCAGACTGGTATAGTAAAATTGGTACATTTTGAGTCCTAGCTAGTGGCTATCGTATTTACCCCTATAAAAAGGATGGCATTGATTCTTTTATTATTTGTTTGGATGCCTGTTTGTTGGGTGGGGATGCACATTTTCCATTTATTTCCCTGAATCCTAACCCTCCCCTCCGAGCCTCCAGGGCTGCAACTGGCTGGGTGGGAACTACCATTTTTCAACTTACCCGCTTGGAGGGTAGGATTCCTATAGGACTACCATCCAGGGAACCTCAGGGAGAAGCTGGCGCCCTCCCCTTGCTGTATAGGAGAACCCCACAGGGGGTCCAGGGGTAACTAACTTTTTAGTTACCGGGACAAAACCCTTTTCTTGAACATTTCCTCCTTGTCATCAGATAAATTACACATTGGTAACCTTTTACCCAGGTAAACTTTAGCAGAGTTAATAGAAGGAGAGTGGGTTGTGCTCTAATGGTGAGGGTAAGTACGACTGGGTAGTGCTGGTACTGAGTGCTACCTGGCTAAACTCACTCAGATAGGTCTGCTCAGAGAAGTTACTGTCTTAAAGCTACCTGAGGAACGTTACCCGGGAAACTTTAGGAATATATATATTCACTGGCAGACGTACTCGGGGGAAATCCTGCTGAATTTCTCATCTACAGTAACTTGGGTAACTTTACACTCCCTGGGTTGCTGAATATGAATGTCTAAGATTTTCACTTTTAAATCTTCACTCATCTTCTTTATGCCTTATAGCACAAAAACATACTCTATAGCTGATCTCCATTACTTTGCAAACGGTGTACAGAATAAGTTATCCCTGTAACACCCGCTTAAACCCCAAAACTGGGTCCCCAGTTAAGGTCCTTGGAATCCAACTATCTGGGCAGGATCTCCCAACCTTTTCCATTTGGTACCTTCAGGCCTCCACCTGCTGGAGAGGGCAATCCTTTCCTCCAGGAACCACAAATCTCTCCTTTCTTTCTCTCTCCCAATGATCATGCTGAGACAGTTGTAACTGGTACTTTATTTCCCAAACAAACCAGGTTTAACGTATGTAAGATACATCTTCTGATTCCTTCTTCTCTCTTTCTACATTCAACTTGGTATAGATTTAAGATATAGGTTATGTTGTTGACAGTGTTGATTTCCGCACACTTTTCTCTATGGTCCTTAGCTCGCCAGGCCTTTCCCAGACCTGGAGCTTCTGGGCTGACCTGCTTCCTTCATTCAGCTCCCATTCCAAACTCCCAGAAACTTCCAGAGCTTCTTCTCTTCTTCCTAGGACTTAACCAAGTTTTCAGCCTCCTTTAGGAGTGCTTTTGGACCTTACCATAACTATGCCCAAAATTCCTCTTAACTAATAACCTCCTCTATCCTAACAAAACAGTAACATTATATCAGAACAATATGTTACTAATTATATACAGTTAATGTACTTTCAGTTTATTATGCTACCAATCAACATCATACTCAATTTTCTTCCATGAAAGTTATGGGACTACTATCCTCACTAGCAACAGCATCTCTATATAGACAGTTTCCCCACATTACAATCCAAATCACACGCCAATGAAAAGGTGCAAGTGAAATCTAAATACATTTACACCCAGCAGCAACTTTGGAACAACTGTTACTCTCTCACACACAAAAGTATGTGTGCTCTTTCACAAGAAGCAAACTTCCACCCATGGCGAAAAGGGACTGGCATGGGGTGAGGTAGGGACAAGTGTAAACTGTAAACCATTTGAGCAAGGCAGCAAGCTTTCAGATGTTGCCCACAGGGGTACGGGTTAGTTCCTTCCTCCCTGCTCAGTTTCCCACCAATGAGAAAAGGGGCCTGCATCCCACCCAGCAGTTTCTCCCAAGCTAGGAAGGGACGGCAAGGATAACTTAAACACAAAACATACAATTCTCTTTTTGGTTCAAGCAAATAAGCAATTTCTTTTATTTAAACCTTTTTCTTTAAATGTATTCTAAAACAATATCACTTGACTTTTCCTTGACTAGGTACACCTGTTGTTTTTAGGTTTAAGGATTCAGATTAGCTAGGACTTCTTGCTCTGGATCGGCTCAATACAGTTCATCAGATAAGTATCTTTAAATAAACTTTAAACTCTTATAAATATCTAAATGATGTCCATAAGAATTGAGTCTTTGTGGGGTGCCATCTATCTTTCAGATCCATGACAGAAGCTTCCTTTCAAGACTCCTGTTTTGGTAATTATGTAACTCTTTTTTTTTTTTTATATATATATATATATATATATATATATATATATATATTCCTATTTTTTATTTCCTTGTGATTCCTTTGTAAACTCTTCTTTTCTTTTTCTTTGTCTGTCCTTTTTTTGTCTGTTATATCTCTGTGTTTGCTTATATATTTTTTTCTGAAAGCTCAGGCCTGGCTATTTTTTAAATATTTGCTGTACACCTAGCTGTGGTTCTTGAAACAAAGGTCATCGACTGGCCAGCGCTGTGGTCTCGTTATTTCTTCTTTCTCGTGTATCTTCTCGCCTACTAACCTAGTCTCAACAAACTTAGAAAGCAAGTCTATCACCCTCACTGCATCTCTTCCGGTAGCTAAGATTTGTAATGTGTTCCCTCGGGGTGAAGTCCATGCCTGCTTGTTGTGAATGTGTATCGCTAGCTAATAAACAAAATGATAATTAATAAACCCTAACTTCTGAGAAGTAACAACTTCACTAACCATTTATTTTCACGTTTGTCTCCACCTGGAATTTGTAACTTTTGTATCAGATTCAAATTGTTGTTTTGTTTTTTTCTCTCTCTCTTTTTCCCAGTTAAAGGTTTCTTTGTTACAACTTATTTTATTATCTGGTAATTATCTTTGCCCTTTCCTGAAATGTTATCTAAAGGCACACTCAGGGTGGGATGAGGCTGTAGCTGTCAAAAGAGTAAGTGTTTGTTGGTTGTCCATATACTGTATAGAATAAGGCCTGCCATCAGCTCCAATGAGCTTAGGCTCATTTTTTTACTTCTTTGGCACAGCCAGCCTATGTGCTGTTCAGACAGGGAGCTACTTCTATGATTCTCCTCCACTTCTTTTGCCACTTTGGGGTGAACAAAGCTCAGAGAGTTTATTTAGTCAGGCACTCTGTTCATGGACACAGTAACTTCAATGAATCCGCGGTACAGCATTCACTTTACCCTTACTGTATCCTATTCTGCCCCTCACCTCGACAGGAACCTTTGTTGTAAGCATACTCATACATACTTCCCTCTCACGCCATATTTCTCATTTTACTGTTCCTTCTCCTTTTTATGTTTTGAATACTTTTACTAGGCCTGGGGAGCCGAGCGCTACATCAGCGCCGCTGTTCTAACATCAGTCAGAATCTCTGCCCAGATTCCAAAAGTGTCGGTAGCTTTGCTATGCATTCTGGGATCCCTGCTTGCGATGACATCATAGTGCTGGGAACACCATGGCTGCCTGACGCTGCCCCTCCCGTCAGGCCTTCACCTGCTGGCCTACTCCTACCCCCACGCAGGTAGCCGTTCTCCTCTTTTAACTTTGGGCTCCCTATTTACCCAAGGAAGGTAAAATAAGCACGGGCATTTCATTTCAAACTCCCCGTGTGCACTTTACTGCACTTATGTTGCACCTCCTGCAAAAGAAGGTGCCACGGGGGGTGAGGAGTCTCAATTTTTCAAAAGGAGACTTTGTGAAGAGTTTGAGGCTTGCCCTCTCTCTCTCTATATGGGACTGATGTAATAAGCCACGCTGACCCGACTGGAGGTTTTAACTCCCTTTTTTAGAGTGAGTTTCTCAGGGCTGCCCTAAGCTCAGTATGTAATAGGAGTTTTTAGTGCCAGAGAATCCCGTGCTATAAAACTTGCGCAAGGTTACCATGTCACTTGCTAATTGCAGGGTAAGAAGCCTTATTAGCCATTACCCTGCAATGTAAGGAGGCTGCCTTGTGCATTTCTCTTTACCATGGGGAATTTAACACCTGGTCCTTCGGTAAAGAAGATCCACTTGGGCTGGCCTAAAAAGTCCTCCCTCCTTCCCCAGCCTGCTGAACCCCCTCCCTCTCACAATAAATGAATGAGTAAATTAATATTACATGCCCAACCCTTCACTGTCTGCTGATTGGTCCCTCCGTTATCACATGTCAGTGAAAGGACCAGTCCCCTTCCAGAAAGCTGACCTTTCAGAGGGAGGAGGGCTGAGAAGAGGAGGAGGACCGATCTGGACCTCACCCAACCTGATCCGGACCCAACCTGACCAGACCTGGAACCTGTTCTGCCTGGGCCCAACTTCTTTATAGGTGAGAGGGATCGTGTTGTCCGGTTGACGCAGGAGGGAGTGATGTTTTTTTTTTTTAATTGACAAATGGCCAAAGAAGGGGGAGTGAGGGCTCATACTCCAGGCTGAGTATGAGCCTGGAGTATGAGCTGGAGTATGAGCCTGGAGTATGAGCTGAGTTCATCCAAATATAATATGGGCTGGGGCCCATATTATATTTGGATGAACCTGAGCTGCCTCCCATATTGCATTTATAAAGTGCAGACAGGATGGTTGACGTTATACAATAAAACTCATAGATATAACGAGCCCTACTTGACTAGCTGAAGCACAGGTATGGACTAGAGCACCTTGCCTAAGATAAGGTCACAGTGAATGTAGGCGGCAGAAGCAGCAGGATCTAAACTCAGGTATTCTGGCTCACAGCCCATTACTCTCACTGCTAGACCTCGCCCTCATTCCTCGGGTACGACTGATCCAGAAATGAATTGATTTCAACTGGAACTTTGTTTATGGATGTTCTTTAACCTGGTTCATACAGAACAGCTGACTACAGTAAACTATTACAAACAAAAGCATTTTAGCAAGAGACAAATAAATCATAACTAAAAGGTGACAATGCACTTAACAAAAGCTGTTGTAGCATTTCTTTTCAAGCAGACAAACAACGATTTGGATCTTATTAATTGTAATCCTTTGAGCTACCGTACAGTCCAACTGCTCCTGCTCCTTGACTTTAGTTCTTTGGCATCTACAGTAGGGATGTGCAATTGTTTAAAACAATACAGGAAACAACAACATTTGTTGATTCATTTGGTGCTGTTTCCCATCTGAGATGATGTGAAAAGCAATAAAATGTAATTTTGTTTTATTAAAGCATGCTAAATGGTTTTAACATGTGCTAAAATAAAGAAAAAAAAATGAAAAAATAGTCTACAAAATGAAAAGTAAAATGAAACAAGATTTTACCATGTATACCCCTATTCTAGAGTTCCATCATCAACTGTGTAGATTATGTCCTTGAAGGCTGATGGTTCCTCTCTCTGACATCCAAAAGTGGAACCTAGTCAAGATTCAGACATAGTGGTCAACTTGCTGCATGAATATAGAAAAGGAAAGGCTACAGACTACATTGCAGCTTTGACACTTGTGGTGAAATGTACAGAAGCATTTAAATCACTGAAATGAATTTGTGACTGTATTACTATTTTATACCAAGACTGATGTTGAAGTTTTGTAGTCAAATTCTGCATCCTGCTCTACATAAAGGGCAGGGATGGCTTTAAGGTAGGGCAAGCAGGGTTGTTGCCTGGGGTACCATTCAATGAGGGGGCGCTGTGGTCAGGGTCAGTGCCAATACTGTTCCCTGATATGTGGCCAAAGAGGGTTCCTTAAGCAGCCACACATGCTGCATCTCAAGTCACGCAGGCCCAGACCTGTTTTCGGCAGGCAACCAGGAGGAGAGGCGGGAGCCTGTTCCTTCAGTCCTTCCCATCACTGCTGGCCCTGCAGACCTGTTCGGAATTCATGGACCAGCATTTCTTGTATGCGCAAGATCAGTATACAGGAGATGCTGGCCCGCAAATGTGGAATTTACTCACAGAGCCGGCAATGATGGGACGTAGTGGTGGCAGTGGATTTGTTGCAAAACAGGTACTTTTGCATGGGGAGAATGCAAGAGGGAAATATGAGCAATGACAGCAGCAGGGTGGGTGCAAGAGATAGATGCTGGGGGAGAAGGGAAAGGCAGCAGCAGATGCTGGGGAGGGGGTTAAGAGAGAATATGGGGAAGGTAAGCGTCAGGGGAGAGGATGCTGGAGGAACAAGAGGCCAGGGGAGAGGAGGGGGGGGGGGACACACCTCTGCCCCCACCGCACATTTGTAGAGAAAACTCGCAAGCAGCCCTAACCCCAATCCAATCCATGTCAAGGACTGGGGATAGGGATCAGTTGGGGAAGGGGGGGGTGCACCAGGGTACCATTTGCCCTAGTGCTGGTTCAGATAAGAGCTAAAGACATCAGCTCACAGCAGGCAGAGCAGACTAATAATTTGCTCCTCATGCCCTTGTTACAAGTGAAGTAAAAGGTAGGCAGCAGATTTCCCAGATCTGTAGGAAGCTGACACGTCTGCCCTGTTCCCTGGACCTGGGTTCGAATCCACCAGTTGATTTTGCCTGGGCCACCAATTTAAGGTCCCTGTTGACCCAAGCTGAATGTGATCTGGTGATCTAGAAGTGACTATTCCCTATCACCATCCACTCCTCCCCATGTGTGTGAGACTGAGAATGGGGGCATCATCTAATATGGAAAAAGCCTGCTTGATGTATTTACTCTTTTGTGACATTTTTCTCAGTGAGTAAAAGGTTTGCTAACTGGATGGAGCCTGCCCTTGCCTGACACTGTAAATCTCATGTCAGAATTAGGCCATCATTCGTTATATTCAATTTCTTATCCTTCTGCGTTCTAATTATTATTATTGCATTTGTATTACTTTATTTGGTTTGTGATAAAAATGACTCATCGGGAATTCCTACTCAGCAGAACATTTAGATATGCCTATGCTTGTGAGTACATATATATATATCTTAAATATATGTTTGCTGTTTTTGCTTTAAGTCTATATTAAGCCTCTGCGTGTATAGCTTTGCCTCAGAAAACAGTACATGTGCCCTTTTTACCTAGCACATGTCAAAAGAAAAGCTGAAGTGTTGCCTGACAGCTCATTCTTGGATGACAGAAGAACAAACGGACCGTTTTTCTAACAATCTTTTTTTTTCTTTCCAGTTGGTGAATGAATGCTTATGAAAGAACGTACAGTGGCATGCTCCGAAGCCTTGCTGAGGCATTACCACTTCCAAAGTTTCAAACTTGTGCTGGCTCATCCTTTTTTTCTCTTTTATTATGTGTGTCCAGTATGCGCTGTTTGCTTTTCTGTCCCAGTCTGTGCCAATGGTAAACATTTTTGGGTGAGCTGGACCCTAGGAATGTATTTTCAAAGTGCGTATTTATACTGCTGGAAAACAGCTTTTATTGTGTGTGCCCTGCAGCCTCTCCTGCCTTCTGCTTGGGCTTCTAGCTGAATCAGAACTAGCCTTAGATCAGGAGGAATGTACTTGCCCATATGAAAAACAAGCTATCTATTCCTGTAGGGTAAGTGCTAACATAAAATCAGACATTCCACTTCAGTTTTAGCATAAATATTTCCAGTGAGAGAGACGATGAGTTTATTTTGTATTTTATACTGTTTTTATGGGTTTTTTTTAATTTGATGTCATTTTATTTTATTTATGCTATTGTAATTGTTATTTTAAAGATATTTTTGTTGTACACCACCCCGAGCAGGAGGTTTTCCTGAGTAAATGGTCTACAAGAATGAAGAAATAACATTTCTGAAAACAGTTTTCATTGGAGATAAGCATCTGCATAAAGAATAATTTTATTTTCATTTTAATAGCTCTCTGGCTTGGAATGAGGTAGGTTCTTGGAGTGTGATTTGAATGCAGTGCTATCAACCTTGGCCCTTGGCCTACTTTTGATGAATGCTATTCTGTTTGTAGGGAACCTCTGGTTTCCCTTACTAAAGGCGTGTACTACTAACTTGCTGTGGGGGTCCAGTGCAGAATTAGTAAGTAGAGGTATGGGTTTTGCTTTCCCATGTGGGAGTTGTAGATGGTGTGCCCTAGCTGTTTATCATCCTCAAGCACCATCAGTCCTTGTGGATTTTAAGTTTGGATTTTGTTGGGGCAGGAGCCCTGTGTCTCCTGTCTGTTAATGCAGAGAGAAGCAAGTGGTGTTTTTCCCTTGAAGTCAGCTGGACAGACTAACTCATTTAAAGCAGATTTTACTCTTTTTGATCCAGATTTTTCCCCTGTGAGAGTCTTGGCACCCCTTCTCAGAGGATTGGGGTATCCCTGTGTAAGGTTAGATCAAGAGGTAGGGAAGACTCTGGCAGTGTGCTATCACTCCTTCAGGGGACAGACCTGTTGGTAACTCGATGCAGAGAAGTATATTGACCTTCAGTTGTTGATTTCTCTTAGTAACTATCTCCTCATTCTTGAAACAAGGAGGTTTTTTTACATCCTTCCTGTCTCGTGTATATTTTCCCCTATTTTGCAGTCAAAGAATATTGTTTTCCCACCAGAAACTGAGTGCCCTTGGTACATGGGTATCAGTTTCCTATTCCATTGGTAAGAGGTGTCTTTTTCACTTAGAAAGAGCCTGAGGAGTGAAATTGTTTTTGTCATCTAAGAAGTGGAGCCCTGTTCCTTATCCAGAGAGAAGGAGCGGAAGGTGTTAAGAATTGTGGTTGCTACTGAATAAGGAGGAGGACATTCAAGAGGCGAGAGCCCCATCTGGTACTTCATAAGGAGATGAAAAGTGATTGAGAAGACTTCAGGAAAGGTATGTGATTTGGAACTTATGTTCTGATACAATACTGGAACTTTAATCTAACCACTCTCAGTGGGGAGAATCTGGGATCAGACTAAGAACTGGAAGGAAGATGGAACAATCTTCAATCTGAGAATGTATTTATTTAAAATTATTTATAAACTGTTTAGCAATAAAATATTGAACAAAACGGTTTACAATGTGTAAAAAACAAATAAAAACAAGAGTAGGAAAAAAATTACATACATAAGGTTATATAAATAAAAAAACAAACATTGTAAAATTGGAAAAATCTGAGTAAACTGAGAAATTGGGACGATAAAGAAATTAAGTGTTAAGAAGTGCTTGCAAAGGAATTAAGAGACTTTGTTAACGAGTGAGGTAACAAGTGTATTAATCTTTCTGCTGTCCTATTATTTATTGACTTTATGTAAATGCTGAACTTGAGCTGTAAATATCCTTCAGCCATCTAATCAACTATCAGTAAAAGAAGTTGGAAACCACATTGCTTCTCAGTGTGCTTTTTGGATATAAAAGACTGTGGTGATTATTAGTGCTGTTTACAAGAATGGACAGGGGCTTGCACTGGGACTAAGGCAAAAGGGCCTTGGAACTATTGTTCCTCCCCACAGGGAGCCCTGGAACTTAGAATGTAAATGCTGTCCGTGGAGAGACTGAAGGAAGTGTGTGCAGAAAGGTTTCATCATCCTCTCTAGTTCTATGTGCCCCTGGGTGCACGTTAAAGGATCCATCCATCCTAATCACTTCAGTTCTTTTCCCAGAGACACAGAGTAACCTCGTAGATGACAGTAGATAAAGTCCGACTTAGACCATCCAGCCTTCCCAGTGAGATTCTTACCCTATGGGTAGATGAGCTTATAAATCTGCAAATGCAAAAGAATCCAAACCCCTCTCCCCTGCTTGTCTTTTACCCAATCTACCAAGCCTTTTCCCATCGCTGTCCTCTTATCCCAAGCTAGCCCAATATTCATTAAAAATGCTGGCGTCCACTGTACGCCATGTCAGTCTTTGTCTTCTTTGAAGAGGAAATGCCTTAATAAATAGACCAGAGGAGTGTAAAGTGTGCATATTCTAAAAGGAACTTGTTACGATTCTGCTTGTGGGCCTGGCCGCGAGCAGCCTCTCACCTCCAGTTGGTCCTGTTCCCTGAGGCCATTGTTCTGCGGCTGGAGCTGCTGTCTTCAACCTTCGCGGCCAGGAGGCCGTCGCTGGTGCTCCTTCGCAGTAAGAAAACCACCCGCGCCATTCCCCTGCACGGCGGGCCATGCTCCGATGCGGCCAGGAGGTCGCCGACGTGCTCTCCATGCTGCCGGAGCTGCTGTCTTATTCTCTTTTGCGGCCCGGAGGCCGCTAACATCCTTCTTCCTCCTTCTGCGGCATGGATCCACCCTCGCTGGGACCTGCTACATGGCCTGGGAGCCACCCCCAGCTTCTCTCCTGTGGCAGGGAGCCACGTTGCCTTGTGCCTGCATTCTCCTGCTCTGCATATGGATGCTGTCCCTGGTCCTGCCTCCTTAGGCATGGGGCCGCGCCTCTCCTTGAGATTTAAAGGGCCAGTCCTCCTGGCTCCTCCTCATGATGTCATCCTGGGCATTCCTCTTCAGTCCTACAAAAGGGCTCAGCCTTCAGTTCCTCTTTGCCTTCTCAAGGAGTCAGTCATGGAGTCGGACTGCTCCTGGATCCTCCATTCCAGCTCTTCAGTCCAGGAGTTCCTGATGTCCAGCTTCACTTCTTCAAGGCACTCTGTTCTTCATGGGAATTCCCTTGTCTTCCTCTGTGGTCCCTGATCCTTGCCTTCATCTTTGTTCCATGTACTGGTCTCTCATCAGATCCTATGTTCCTGTCCATTGATGTCTCCGTCTGATGTCTTCATCTGATGTCTTTGTCCACAGATGCCTCTGTCTTCAGACGACCTTGCTTCCAGATGTCCTGTCTTCCTTGATGTCTGTCTCAGATGCCCTGTTCGCAGAAGTCTTTCTCTGAAGTAGTCCTTGCCAGTAGACGTCCAGATGTCCTGTCTGTTGGGGCCCTCGTGACGCCCTTGGTTGAGAGTCTGGCAGGTCCGAAGTCTGGAAGGCCTGGCATCCAGATGTCCTATCTTCCTGTGCCTCCTCATTGCTCTTGATTGAGTGACTTTGGGGGTCCGAAGTCCTGATGTCCCTGCCTTGGATACCCCAGTTGAACCTGCTTTCAGATGTATCATCTTTGTCATCCCCGAGGTCTTTGCTCCAGATGACCATGCCGTCTAGTCTTCTGATGTTCTGCCTTTCATCATCTGTCCATTCTTCAAGAGTCCTTGTCTTGCCTCAGCCCTGCCTTAGCCTTGTCTTGACCTTGATGTAGTCCTGCCCAAACCTTGACGTAGCCATGTCTGATCCTTGGTATAGCCATGACTGGACTTTTGATGAAGCCATGTCTGAACTTTGGCATTGCCTTGTTTGAATTCTGACATAGCCATGTCTGAACCTTGACATACCCTTGCCTTGACCCTGATGTGACCATGCCTTGTAACCGTGCCTTGACCCTGATATAACCATGACCCAGCCTTGCCTTCTTGCCTGATGTTTCGCCCAACCATGTCTCCAAGTACCTTTGTCCGATCATGTCTTCAAGTATCGTTTGATTGTGTCTTCAAGCATCCTCATCTGACCATGTTTTCAGTATCCTTGTCTGACCATGTCTTGAGTCTTCGTCTTGTTCCAGTATCTTCGCCTGTCCTCAACCTCTCTCCATCCTGGTGCATTTGCCATTTCCGTATGGCAGGTCTGAAAGGGCTATCGAGTGGCTGGAGGGCTACCCCAGAGACCAGCATTGCATTGTTGGGTCTCTACTAATGTGTCAGGTTCGGTGGAGGCCCGAGTCTCTGGTTTTCAGCCTGTCTGCCTGTGCTGGGATACGTCTCACCTGCCTCGGTGCTTCCATGGAGCTCCTCTCTGCAGTCGCGTCGTGGTCCAAGGGCATACATCTCTCCAGAATCAGGAGCGCTCCCTAGTGCTCCCGTAACAGTACTAAACACAAAGACGTAGTTATTGAAATGTGACTGTCTATGTAAGTTAACTGGATAAGAGTTATAAGCTGACTTACAATTGATAATCAGCAGTATGGTTATGCTGCTGAATATCCCCCTATTTAGCACTAGGGATGTGAATCGTTTTAGGACGATTAAAATTATCGTCCGATAATTTTAATATCGTCTTAAACCGTTATGGAACACAATACAATAGAGATTCTAACGATTTATCGTTATAAATCGTTAGAATCGTGAGCCGGCACACTAAAACCCCCTAAAACCCACCCCCGACCCTTTAAATTAAATCCCCCACCCTCCCGAACCCCCCCCAAATGACTTAAATAACCTGCGGGTCCAGCGGCGGTCCGGAACGGCAGCGGTCCGGAACGGGCTCCTGCTACTGAATCTTGTTGTCTTCGGCCGGCGCCATTTTCCAAAATGCCGCCGAAAAATGGCGGCGGCCATAGACGAACACGATTGGACGGCAGGAGGTCCTTCCGGACCCCCGCTGGACTTTTGGCAAGTCTTGTGGGGGTCAGGAGGCCCCCCCCCAAGCTGGCCAAAAGTTCCTGGAGGTCCAGCGGGGGTCAGGGAGCGATTTCCCGCCGCGAATCGTTTTCGTACGGAAAATGGCGCCGGCAGGAGATTGACTGCAGGAGGTCGTTCAGCGAGGCGCCGGAACCCTCGCTGAACGACCTCCTGCAGTCGATCTCCTGCCGGCGCCATTTTCCGTACGAAAACGATTCGCGGCGGGAAATCGCTCCCTGACCCCCGCTGGACCTCCAGGAACTTTTGGCCAGCTTGGGGGGGGGGGCCTCCTGACCCCCACAAGACTTGCCAAAAGTCCAGCGGGGGTCCGGAAGGACCTCCTGCCGTCCAATCGTGTTCGTCTATGGCCGCCGCCATTTTTCGGCGCCATTTTGGAAAATGGGGCCGGCCGAAGACAACAAGATTCAGTAGCAGGAGCCCGTTCCGGACCGCTGCCGTTCCGGACCGCCGCTGGACCCGCAGGTTATTTAAGTCATTTGGGGGGGGGTTCGGGAGGGTGGGGGATTTAATTTAAAGGGTCGGGGGTGGGTTTTAGGGGGTTTTAATGTGCCGGTTTTGCGATTTTACGTTTTTTCGATTTTTTACGATTTTTCACGATTTTTCACGATATTTTACCCCCCCAAACGGCAACAATACGATTCCCTCCCCCTCCCAGCCGAAATCGATCGTTAAGACGATCGAGGACACGATTCACATCTCTATTTAGCACTACTCAGCCAGATAAGTTATATCTGGCCAAGTTAAATTTGTTCTATGGCAGGTCTAACTTATCCATTTAACTTAACCACTTAAGTCCGAATATCCACACTTATCCGGCAAACAGGGTCATTCATTAAAATGCATTATAGCTTAAATGCATGAGATAACGTGTTAACGCATGCATTAATGCCAGAACGCAAGCAATAATAGCACTAGCGCACGGTGCGAATGCAAATTTTGGGAAGGGGTGGGATTAGGGAGGAGTTTAGGTGGGAGTTATGAAAATAAGGGGCAATATCGCATGGTGCGATAGCACAATGCATGCTATCGCATGGTTTTAACACCAGGAATAACTGCACCTTTTTTCCTGGTGTTAAGCTGTGCGATATGACCAAAATGGCCGTAACACAAATTGCGATAAATTTTTTGAATTGCATTTTGGCCATTTCTGGGCTTGGGAATGGGGAGGAGAGAGGGGAGAGGGAGTCCATCAAGCTAGGGTGAAAGAACATAGTAGAAATGTCATCTTTGTTAGACTTTCCTCACGCCAATTGAAGTCAAATCTTCACCAAGGTGTACTGTGCTGTTTGTACATCTGCCTATGCATGAAAAGCTGGCCCCTAAACCACCACCTCACCTCGAGCTTTTAGCTGCCCCCCCCCTAATAGAAATAGAAATACTTGATTACTAGGAGGGCCTTATAGATAGTTTCTCAGTCTCTTTCTTTCTCTCTCTCTCTGTAAGATGCAAAATAGGAAGTTTACTACACTATGGTGCAGTAACTGTAAACATGCCCCTTTTTCTTATCGCAGGCATTAGGCCTTCGATATTACAGCATTTTGATAGCCAGATAAGTAGACCCACCCTAAACTTCCCATTGCCTGCCCACTAGATATCTGGCTAACTACTTAGCTCGCACTAAGTGGCTTATCTGGCTAAGTGATGACTGCTGAATGTAGCTGAATATTCATTGGCTGCCACTTAGCCGGATAAGTCGCAACTTATCCCGCTAAGTAGCTTTGCATATTGGGCTCACTGAATCTTTAGACATTCAAAGAGTTAAATATTATTACCCTTTTCCCTGTCCCAGCCTAGACAGCATGCAGGAACAGAGAGAACAGTTGTAATCTCAGGTGCCTAAACCTCAATAAGCACTGATTTACCAAAGAAAACATAAAAACCTGCAATTGAGTACATTTGTTAATATAATGCAATTATTTGCCTGGGATTTTTATTTCCATTTTTTTCACTTGCATTTTAATTATCCATTTTCAGAATAACTTGACTGCTTTTTTTTTTTTTTTTTTTACACATTTGCACAAATAAATATAAAAAAGACACCCAAAAAAAACCAAATCCCTTAATTGTTCTTAATTTCCATGTATGAAAATTTGAATCTGAATAATGCTGTTGGCAAGCAGCAGCGCTCATCAGAAAGTATATTTTGTGAACTATTTCTCATAAGGAGTTTAAATATTAATTCTGGCGTAATTGGTGAAAAAAACAAACCACAAACAAACAAGCAATTAAAAAGGTTACAAATGGCTTTCTTCTCTCTGCATTCTCTCCTCCTTTTCATTTAAGCACAGGACAGAAAGGAGAGGAGAAACAATAGGATCCGGAGATGCATGGCATTCTGAACCCAGCTTGCCTTAGAGCTACAATATGGGTTTAATTTATATGCAAATGTAGGCAATAAAAGGCAGGCAGTGTAGAAATTATACTGTTTGCAGTCGAGGCTCAAAGCCGGCATATGTTCCAGCATTCTGGGTTTCACTAAGACCTAATAATTATCAGTTACTTATTTACCTTTTTCTTTCAGTTTGAACTTAGTTTTTTTTTTTTTTTTGCTTTAAAGGAAATTAAAATGAATATGGGGGGGGGGGGGGGGGGGGCACACGTAAACGAGAAGAGGCAGCAGTGTCTCTCCTGTGCGATTCAACATCAGGATAATTTCACAGTTGCGCTTCCTGACTGCTGTGTCATGAGCTGGGTCCAGCGTCAGGCAAGGCTGATCAAAGGCCAGCGGAAAACATCAAGCAGGCCTAGGTATGCTAATAGAGCAACGAAATGTTACTTTAATCCTGTTATAATACAAGCTGGCTCGGAGGCGGCGAAGAGCCTTGTTGCATCTCCCTACTGGTTGCAGGACCCCTGCAAACCTTGAATAGAAGTTGCTTCCTATTCTCCTTGCTGCCTGGGCTATGGCACATGGGTCTCCTCCTCCGTTTACTAAGCGTCAACAGTCCGGTGAGCAAGACTTCCAAGCTCCTTAGATCAGCGCCCTGTGACCCTTCTACATTTAAGCACAGACCATTAGGTTAAGCTTTCCAGCTGTTGCCTGAATTATGAGGGATTTTTTTTTCCCCTTTCAAGGGGGGGGGGGGAGAGGGCGCAAAGCGGAGTGGAACAGTAGGCAACAGTTTTATATTGTGCCCGTGCTACCACCCAACTAGCTGTGTGCATAACTGCGTTTGCTAGGAAGACCTGTGGTCCATGATCTTTCAATAAATGTGCTAGATCAGGCAAAATGAGCAAGGGCTTTGAAGTTAGCCAGAGCAGCTCCGGTTCAACATTTAATTGCCACCGTTCCGTCACAGACATTTTGAAAATGAACTTTTGCAAATAAAGTATCACTTTTATTTATTTATTTTCAACTGCTAAAACGGTGAGTTTCATATGTTTGCCTTATATAAAAAGTACCCGATTTCAAAATCCAGAAACAGCCCGGGAAATTATTGCTCAGCAATTGCTCTAAATTATGCAATCAAATTTTATTGTACGCCTAGCTCGGACTCCAGGTGATAAAGAAGACTGATGCAATTTTACAGCCAAGCAATTGCATGATAGCACCTGAAAATTAAAGCAGAGGTTTCATTGAAGGGATTACCTCCTGCTGTGCAGCGGAACGTGGCGTGGCAAACGCAAGCGACTCTAAAATATCTGTTCCCTTACATACAAATTACACACTGGCCCGGCGAGGTTACAACGGTGCATCTGCAGTGACTGCAGGCTGGTGTGAGAGCAACGCTGGTGGTGATCGCTGCTTGCTGTTGTTACTAGACCCATGGCAATACCCGGGGAGAGAAGGTAACGAATGTGGTCTCTCACCAGCACAACTTTGTAGATGTCAGGGATTTCTTCCCTGTAAGGCAGTACTCTCCAGTTTCCGGTGACATGACCACTATACTCAACTTTCTGAAGTCGAGAGAAAAACGTGAGCCTGACCTCCCAAGGCCCAGTCGTGCCAGGCAGCATTCTTACTTAATCCTCGTCGTGCCTCTGGTCTTCCAGCTCATCCAGAAATGGCTTCCAGTTGGAGCTTTGGCTCCACAGGTTTCAATGTGCCTCCCGTTCCCCCCCCCCCCCCCCTTGAGTTCCCTGCTCCTCCTGCCTAATTCAGCCATCGCAGCCAAAATCCACAGTTAGCAGTTGCAGATGGCAGCTCCCTCCTCAACCCAATGTCCATGCACCTTGAGCTTGACCAGTAGGTGTTGCTATAGCACAATAATTAACTGGTACAGCCTCCTGGGGACTGGGATCACTAACTGCCCACCACACCTGTGAGCGTGGTGTAAATACAGGGGAAAGAAACTACAGAGAAGGCCCTGATACTAATTCAGGCTTAACTTTCATTTACATAAACCATGTTCCTTAACTGAATACATGTGGTGCAAAGCAGCCGACAAAGGAAATATGCATATAAAATTTAATGATCAGCATTTATCCTTCTCTCAAATGATCCATAAAATGCTGAGACTAGGACAGAAAGAGAAAATAAGTCTGTGCATATACATAAATTCTCATAATAGCACCGGATCAATCTACCCCGCCAACATCCAGCAACTCTCCAGACACCTCAGGATATGCCACTGCACCTCAAGTCAGGGATCTGGGAGTACTACTAGACAACAGACTCAGCCTCAATAAATTCATAAATAACACTACAAAAGAATGCTTTTTTAAATTACAAGTGCTAAAGAAACTAAAGCCCCTTCTACTCTACAGGGATTTCCGCATAGTACTCCAAGCCATCATTCTTACTAAATTAGACTACTGTAATGCACTCCTGCAGGGCCTTCCAGCATACACTACCAAACCACTCCAGATGGTTCTGAATGCCACTGCAAGGATCCTTACCAATGCCAAAAAAAGGGACCATATCACCCCAATCCTCCAGCATCTCCACTGGCTTCCCATCAAATATAGGATTCAGTTCAAGACTTGCATGTTGATTCACAAGGCACTACATAACATCTCCCCACTCAACTTAACTTTCCAGCTTCAACTACACTCTTCTAACAAACCAACCAGAAGGGCATACCAGAACAGAATGATCACCCAACCAGCAAAATCTACCCTGAGGAAACGCGCTCTATCCACAGCGGGCCCGTCTCTCTGGAACTCACTACCACCTGACCTCCGCCTTGAACCGTGCCAAACTACTTTCAAAGTGAAACTCAAGACTTGGCTTTTCCATCAAGCTTTCCCAGAGAGCTAAAAGCAAGAAGAACAAACATCCAGCCTTGTCTTACAGCATTATTGTAATGTTCATATTGCGTCAGTTATATGTTTCAAGTTGTTTTCTAAGTTGATCTTAGTGGTTTCATAATAGATTGTACTTTGATTATTATCCGTTCATTATATTCGATATGTTCCATGTAAACCGCCTCCCCGGCGATAGTTATCTTTGTTAAATGTGAACCGGAGTGATATGTATTGTATACAGGAACTTCCGGTATATAAAAACCAAAAATAAATAAATAAATAAA
This sequence comes from Rhinatrema bivittatum, assembly GCF_901001135.1. Classification (NCBI taxonomy): domain Eukaryota; kingdom Metazoa; phylum Chordata; class Amphibia; order Gymnophiona; family Rhinatrematidae; genus Rhinatrema; species Rhinatrema bivittatum. Next base: position 40,135,805 of record NC_042620.1, read on the forward strand.
TAAATTAGGCTGCATTAATTTATTGGCTGTTAAGTAGCTGAGAACCTGATGTAATAAGATGTGAGGGTGAAATATGTCTGGAACTTCAGTGAACGTTTTCTTTACTCACGCGAAAAAAGGGTTAATGCTTGATGCAGTAAACGAACAGTATGCTAATGCATCAGCACCCTAACCCAGTAAATGTGCACACAAAAATATAATTGGAACAAAGAAAACATGGCTTCTCCCCATAAAATATGGTTTGTGCACATTGTTATGCACAAAAAAATATGATTTGTGCACATTAAAATTGTGCACACAAAACACGAGTTACGAGCATAACAATTGTGTGCACACAGTCCGAGTCCAGGACCCCCAAACTACAGCCCAGGATTATAGGGGGGGGGGGGGGGGGGCGTAGCACCAGATATTAACACTAAAACCTCAGAAATGTGAGTGAACTTTACTCCATCTGTGACCAGGAGTTCCATTTCCAGTATTTATAAACGTGTTCTAAACCTTCAGGGCTTTAACACACTTTTCCTGCATTTCAGTGTAATAGTTAATGCCTCCACCAGCATGGCACGGAGGCCCGTAAACTTGTACGCATATTTCTGCCTGCGAACCGTCTTCGAAGTTGCACTGGTCAAAATGGGCACATAAACCGCTCCTGCACCTTTTTAACATCGGGGCGAGAGAGAGACCGTAGCAATGGCATGCTATTTCGTAGCAAGGCTCTGCTTCATCCAGCAGCAGCATGGATCTCCCTCCGAGCACTAGCTCCTGCTTAGTGAAAAGCTAGTGCTTGAAAGAAAAAAAAAAAATCAAAGAGAGAGGCCCTCCTGTTGCTCACTTTCCCCTTCATGACACATGAGGATTTAGGGAAACTCACAGAGAATGCGTGCAGGCAGTGCAGCCGCACCACGAGTAACAATTATGAAAACCATATGCAGCAAGCTTGAAAGGGCTTCGTGGAAGGACGGTGAAGGGTGTTGTCCCTAGAACATTAGAAATCACACGCACACACACAAAAGATTGCGGTGAAGCGCGTAAGGAAGAAGTGCACGATGTTTAAAAACAAACAAACCCCGAGTCCCCCCTTCCTTTGACTTGGGGCTTTCAGACAATTCTACCCCAAAAGCGGGCTGAGAGGGGAGCGTTGCCGGAACTTTGATCTGCGCGGAGGGCTTCTGTTTTTGATTCTCACTTAGCAGCAATGACCTCTTCTGGTCGTCCTCATGGAATGTCAGCTCCTCGGCGACTCTGCGCATGCGTCCTCTCAATCTCTTCCGCCATTTAAAGTCACTGTTCGGCTGCTAAGGTCAGGCCGAGCAGCTTTCTGCAATGCCGGCAAGGAATGGGGAGACGGAGAAAAGCCGCCAGAGACAGGCAAACGAGTCAGGAAAGGGCCAAAAGCTGGCCAAGAAGTGAGGAAAGGGGGGCGCTAAAGAGTTAAACAACATATCAACATGTATTTAAAGAAAACCAGGAATACTAAAGAGAGGAGAGAGCCTGGGGTTCTGAAAGTCGCTTGCACAAACGCACAGATAGTTTGCCCGGCTGCCTGGGCAGAGTCCTAGTCCCAGAGACCAGACTAGTGGTTTAATATTTTGACTTGTGCACTGCTTGTCTGGCCTTATTTCTGGGTGCGAAACCTCAGAAGGAGAGAGACTAGGGTCGCCAACACTTCCACAGACCAGGACTGGCCACTCGAGGACCGGGGATGGGGAGAAGAGAGATGGTATCCCTCATTTGCATAAATGTTAGACCCCTGCCAATGAACTGCTAAACACTGCATCTGTGCATGCATTAAAGGGCAATAATGAACTGACAGGCTGCACCCAGGCAACAATTTCTCTTCCAGCCTCTCAGGGCAATGAAAGGGCTCCCTGCCACTCAGCTGCTCCCCATTTCTTATCTGGTGGATTATTAGGGGGTGGTGATGGGTAGCACAACCTTTTTCTCTCATACACAGACACATTCATTCTGTCACACACATACACGCTCACTCATCTGTGCTCCCTCTCTCACACACAATGCTGGGCAGGGAAGGAGAGAAAGGGGAGAACCAGGGCTGTCAGAAGAGGCAAGCAACTGCCCAGGGTGCCAGGCCCAGGGGGCACTAACGTGCCTCACCAGGGGGCTGGCCCCCAGTGCTGAATGCCACCCTTGCAGTGGAACAAGTGTCCCTTAGTCCCTAAGTGACTGCTGGCTAGTCAGGTCATCCAAGGAGGCACTGCCTGCCTTCCCCTCCCCTCCCCCCAGCAGCCACATTACCTACATTGCCCAGGGCAGGCCAGCAATAGGTCTGAGGGGAGCAATGGGAAGGGGAAGAGCCAGGAAAGGGGTACAGGCATGACCAGAGAGGGGAAGGGGATCCCTGCAGTACATTATATGCTTCTGTTTAACATCAAATTCTAAGTTGCTAAGGGACAAGGCATGGGTCCAGAGTGAGACCTGAGGGAGGAAGTTCAGCCTAGAGAGCAATTTCCCAGACAGATCCAGCTGTTGCCTGGACTGAGCAAGAGACCCTGTGACCCACTTTCTCCTTCCATCCCCCCCCCCCCCCCTTCTGTTTGTCAACCCTACTATGCTGCCCATGTGCCTATCTCCCCTTTCCTCCCCTCTGTGTCTCTCCCCTCTCCTCACCCGTATCTCCATTTGTCTATTTCTCCACCTTCCCCTCTGTGCCTGTATCCACCTCGGCTGGCTCATTGCAGCCCCTCTCTTGGGTCCTGGCCCCGCATGCTGTGAGAGAGGGGTAGGGGTGAGTGGGACCAAGAGGGTGATTGCTACAGAAATCTGTGGAGCTCGCTGGTTGTTGAGGGCGGCTGCTGTGTTCCATCTCCTCTCCCTGTGCTGTCCAGTCACAGCATAAGATGTTGGGACAGGAAAACAACACAGCTCCCCGCTGAGAGGCTCCCACCCTACCTATCTCTCCCTGTAACTAGGGGAGACTGTGGGGGGGGGGGGGGGGGAGAGGAGGAGTCACCTGCGAAACCCGACGTTTAGCATCCGTCGGGACTTCTGCCTGGACGCTGAACAGCACGTCTAAAAACCTGGCTGTCCGGTCCAAAACCGCGTAGTTTGGCAGCCCTAAGAGAGAGAGTTATAGCAGTTGGTTAATGATGCTGTCGCCCAGTACAAATATATACACCATGAGGCAGGTGGTGCAAGCCTGCCTGCAGCGAGGAAGTGCCCAGCCTGCAGTGACCAGTAGTTTAAATTTTTTTTTTTTTTTTGAAAACTGTATTCTGCTGATGTGCTGCAGCCTTACACTGTGGCCGTCGGAGGCAGAAGAAGAGGCACAGAAACAGATACGATTAAATCTGTGATGCAGTCTACCATCCTCCATCCATGGCAGTAGCTAGGAGGCAGTGTAGTACCAGCATCGATTATCCAGATTGCATACGCATTCTAGAGAGGACGAGAATGAAAGCGAGAGGTGTTTTGGGGTGTGTGTGCATGCGTGCGCGTGTCTATGTTGGGGAAGGGAGGTTTGGAAAAAAACTGCCTCAGACATCAAGACCTAGTCTCTGTGCAGTGTGCACTATGTAGTTTCTGAATGCTGCCAGAGGAGTGTAAAATGTAAGTGAGAATTACTGGAAGGTAGGGATGTGCAGGCTAAAGAGTTTTGTTTTGGCTTGTTTGGTTGGAGATTTTCATTTTTTTTTCTTTTGTTCTCTTTTTTTTCCATCTTTGTTTTCTTCATTTTGGATGGGCAGCCCCAATACTATTATGGTGCCAGGCTCAATTCGTGAGCAGGCCAGGGGTGGAGTGGGGGATGGGGGTTGCTTGACTGGAATCTCCAGTCTGTTAAGTTAGGGCAGTTGTGGTTTGAATTCAAATCACTGGGTTTGGGAGGTGATTGGTTCCAGGGAGAGGGGCTTGCAGGGTAAGGGGAGGAGTCGGGCGATCTCGGGGTTAGACGCGGCAGTGTGAAGCGCACTTTGCCTTTCGTCGTCTTTTGCCGCTGCATCGTTTTTTCTTTTGGCTGAGTGTGGTGGTCACTGTCCAAAAGCGAGGCCCACCATGGAGCCTGAGGAGGCTGCGATGGCTGATGCAGAGGTAGGGGAGACGAGCGGTACCTTGTGTCCAGCAGCAGCTGGTGCTGGCGGAGTGGCCTGTCGGGACCTGGTGCTGAGTCAGGGCTCTCTTTGGTGAGTGTGCCGGTTGGGCAATGGTTCCTGCTGCCAGCATTGGGTGAGAGTCGGTCCTGCCAACGCAGCCGATCAGGGAGAGTTCAGGTTCTCGGGGCATATCAGGAGGTCAGGGCGTGCGTTCTATGGGTATAGCCATGGTCCTTTTGCGTCTTCCTTGAGGGAGAAGGCTGCGGCTTTGGACAGGGCACTATTTGTGATCAGGCCCGATCTTTTGCCTACTCGGGTGGAGGGGGCTGCTAAGCGGGGTTTAGTGGTGCTGCAGTTGAGTTGCGGTGACCCGCGGGTGCCGCCTCTGCCCCAGGTGTCTCTTTGCTTGCCTCTGCAGAGGGGCGCGCTCCAGGTTTTTGTGTGGGTTATGCTGCTGAAGCGGGGCCGTGTAGTGTGCGGCCTGAGTTGGGGGTGGGGGGTTTACAGTGCTGTGGTAGCTTCGCATCCTGGTACTGAGGCCATGATGGGAGATGGTTGGGCTGTTTTTCCTGGGGCTGGGTTTTCTGTGGATTGGGGAATGGGGGCTGGTGGTCAGGCTGAGAATGTGCGGGGTTTTTGTGGGACAATTTGGGACAGTATTTTCCAGGGGAGGGTCCTGCAGTGTCTTGGTCAGGGTCATGTTTCCAGGGGAGGTTGCCTTCTCCAGTCAGGAGTAGCTGGGGTAGCCCTTCTTGTTATTGGCCACCTGGTTTTGATGTTGGAGTTTCATTTGGCCCTCTGGGTCAGGGAGCGTGGTGGTCTTCCCCTGGCTATTCTTTGGGCTAGGTTTCTTTTCCTGATGCTTCGAGGGTGGCTATTGGGGGTTTGGGTTAGCGGGGCTGTTTGGTCTTGCTGTTTTGGCTGCTTCTGTTTCTTCACAGGCTTATGCTTCGCATGAATCTGCGGATGGTCCAGGCCCCTCACGTGAAGAAGGATGGCGAAATGATCCAGGGTCTGTGGTGGCCAATGTTACTTGTCCTTTGATTCAGACTACGAGGGAGGCAGAACTGAGCACTGCATGACAACTGGATTTTCATCTTGGGCAGGTGCGAGTTCGACTCTGTTTCTGTGCCTATTGCTGTGAGTTCATCAGAGGGTGGGGCAGTTGTGGGCGAGTCTTCTGCTGCTATAGATAAGTCAGGCGGTTCTTTGAGGGTTAAGAGGTGTGATAAGTCTAAGTGTAGGAAGAAACGTGATAGGTTGCGTTCTTCTGCTTCCTTGTCATCTTCCTCTTCCTCATTGAGCTCCTCACATGCTTCGTTGGCTGCTGGTGTAGGGTCAGGAGAAAAAGGAGCTGATAGAGGGGCGCCAGCACTGGTAACTTTCTCGGAATTGTGGGAGGATGTACCTATGTCCCTTAGGAAGAAAATTCGGCAAAGGTAGTATATCGATATCTTTCAATTGTGGGAAGGTCATAGAGGGAGGAGAAAAGAAAGGGAGTGTGGAGTGTTTTCCTGGAACTCAGAAAAAAGGTGGCACATAACATTCTTAATTGGATCCAGTCCTTTTTGCGTTTGGCTAGTGTTGTAGGACATCATGATAATTTGCAGTATGGGCCTTAGTTGGCTTATGCTGATGCTATTCTGACTGCTAGCAGGGAGTACAAGGGGTGGTCTTGGCTCAATTATGATGAGCGTTTTTGTGACCGTATGGAAGAGAACAAATTTATGTCTTGGGGTACGTAGGATGTCGGCTTGTGGCTAATATAGATGAATAGCAAGGTCCCTTCCTGTTTGGCAGGTAATGTGGATGGGGTAGCTAGTGGGTTGGGCAGGCACCCCTTTTGAGCTGGTTCCTTGTCAATTGGCACGGGTCGAACCCTTGACGTTTGCTGGTGCTTCAATCGCTCTGCTTGTAACTTCCTGGATTGCAAATTCTGGCATGTGTGCTCTGGTTGTTGAGCTGGTCTGGTGATGGAGTCGCTGAGGAAGCTGCAGCGAAAGGTGCTTCAGAGTGCTTTCGAGCAGGCTCCTTCTCCGGTATGGGTGGCTGCATTGTTACCTTGGTTGGAGCTTTACTCAAAGGAGGAGGTTGCGCTTCTGTTGTATTTTAGACTGCGGAGTTAGCAATCTGTTGTGGGTTAGACTGCGGAGTTAGCAATCTGTTGGAAATCTGATGCTTGATGGGAAGAGTAATCTGTAGAGAAAGCTCTGTATAGTGGGCTCCTGGCGAGGGAGGAGTCAGCAATCTTGTAGTGTCTCAGATATCATCTTGCTAAGGAGTAGCAATCTGTAATGAATCTGATATAGTTGTGGGTGGATCCCTGGGCTGATGGCAGATGACTATGCCCTCGGGAGGATACCCCAAGAGGGACCACTGGCTAGGCTAGATTATGGAGACAGACAGACATTAGTTCTTTTATTAAACAGGTTATTAGAAACCACCAGAGGTAGCAGTAGTGAGCTGATATGCCCGGCAGGGCTGTAGTCCCTCAGTACTGGAACAACGATCCCAGGATGGCTGAGCTGTTGAGAAACTGTAGAAAGTGAGTAGGCAGAGTTCATGAACAGAACTAGATGACAAAACTCACGTAAGGTCTCAAGTAAGCTCAGGTGCTGGAAAGGATTAGGCCCTCGAGGAGCGAGTACCTGGTTCCAGGGAAAGCTCTGGGAGAGCGATGGTAACTCACAATTGTTTGTAGCAGTGAAAGCACTTTGTATAATCCATAAACTAATCCACGATGATAAAGCCGACTGGCTTAACACGGCACTGCGCGTGCATGTCCCACAAAGAAACCTGAGATCTGCAAATAAAGCTCTACTAACTGTCCCCTCTGTCAAATCAGCACATCTCACGCAAGTAAGGGAAAGAGCACTGTCACTGGCGGTCCTGTACTCTGGAATACCATGCCACTCGAAATAAGACTTCAGACAAATCTGAAATTATTCAAAACTAATCTGAAAACCTGGCTTTTTAAACCAGCATTTTATAAAGATAAAGAAAAGGAGAAAAAATAGTTGAGCGAAAAGGATGCACCAAGCTAGAAGTTTTTAGTAACCTACATAAGCATATTAATGTTAAAATCAAACTGCCTAATTTGTTCCTAACAATCAGGTTTAACTTACACACCTAGTTTATTATGTTAAATTGTTACCGTACTATGATGGCACACGAGTAATTTGTAATCTATACCACCCATATTTCTCTTTATCGTGCCCTTCTGTAAACCGTTGTGATGGTATTTAACTTAACGACGGTATAGAAACATTTTTAAATACATTTTTTTTAAATAGCTTCCAGGCAGTAGAGAATCTTCAGAGTGTCCAGGAACATGGGCCCTCGAGGAGCAAATACCGGTTCCTATCTGTAATCTGAAAATAAAGAAAAGAGCGAGGCCCCCAAGGAGCGGGTACCTCTGGTAAGTCCGAGGGGCCAGAGTAGCTTGGATAGGGAAATCTTGTCCGTAACCTTATCCCTTCTGTATCCTTGCTAACTCAGTTTGTTAGTGTTTTCAAAGACCTTTAAATATTGGAAGCAGATGATGTCATCTCAGGGGGACGCCCCTGAGGTTCACGCCCTTGCTGGTACAAGAGTCGGGATGTGCGCGAGCGCCCTAGGCATCAGGACAAGATGGCGGAGTTGCAGCGTCGGGCCGGGGACGCCAGAGGGAGGCAGCATGGAGACGCAACGGCAGCCAGCCATCCATCAGACCCGGAGGGAGTCTCCACAGAGGTAAAGAGGGCGGAGTGAGGACGTCGAGCAGCGACGGTCGCTACAGCTTCTTTTGCTTCGTGGGTTTGAGTATGGTTTCTGGATCCCTTTTGTGGGGCTGGTTGATGTGGAGGGTGGGAGAAAATTGTCCTTTGGTACAGAAAATGGTGAATGTGGTTCTGGACAAGTTGCAGGGAGAAATTGGGTTGGGAAGAATTGTGGGTCCTTTTGTGGAACCGCCGTTTCAGGGGATGGTTTTGTCACCTTTGGCAGTGGTCCTTAAAAAGGAGCCTGGAAAACTTCGGTTGATACATAATTTGTCATTCCCCGAGGGTAGTTCCATGAATGATTTTATCCCGCGATAGCTTTGCACTCTGCGATATGCTTCTTTTGATTTGGCAGTTCAGATGGTTCGGCTTAGTGGTTGGGGTGCCTCAATGGCTAAGGTGAATATTGAGTCTGCTTTTCGGCGTTTACCAGTGCATCAAGAGAGTTTTCTGCTTTTGGGTTTTCGCTTCAATGACTCTCTTTTATTTTGACAAATGTATGCCTATGGGGTGTTCTATTGCATGTGCATACTTTGAGGTGTTCAGTACCTTTGTTCACTGGGTAGTTGAACAGCAGTCTGGGTCTTCAAATATTGTTCATTATTTGGATGATATTTATTTGTGGGCTGGGCGGGTTCAAGTGCTTGTGCCGATGTACTGCGATGCTTTCAGGAGATTTCTGCCAATTTCAGTATTCCTATCCCAGAGGGGAAAATGGAGGGGCCTTGCACTCACTTAGTTTTTCTGGGGGTTGAGTTGGTTTTTAATGGATATGATTTCACAGCTGCCCTCTGAGAAGGTAGAAGGTTAGAAGGGGATGGTTGGGAAGGCCCTACTTTGTAAAAAACTGATCTTGCAACATGTACAATCCTTGGTAGTTAGTTTGAATTTTGCCTGTCGGGTTGTTCCCACGGGGAAAGTATTTCTGCACAGGTGCTGGTGCTAAGAAGTGCAATCATCATATTTGGATTATGTATGGCATCCGTGATGATTTGCATCTTTGGGATTGGTTCTTGTCAGACATTAATGGTTCTTCACTTTGGCGATATAGCTCTGTATCGAACTATGACTTGGAGCTATATATGGATGCTGCAGGTTCTCTTGGCTTTGGTGCTTATTGTCAGTGCTTCTGGTGTGTGGCCTCATGACAGAAGAGTGGAAGTTAGCTGGTACAACTAAAAACATTACCTTTTTGGAATTGTTTCCATTAATGGTTGCGGTATTCCTGTGGGGTTCATGTCTCCGGGATAAGAAGCTGGTTTTCTGGTGTGATAAACTGGGTGTAGTTGAGGTTATCAATAAGAGAGCCGTGAAATGTCTAATGGTTTCCGATTTGTTGCATGAGTTCGTCCTTCGTTGCATGGAGTTGAATGAGACTGCTTGGGCTCGTCATGTTCTGGGGGTAACTAATGTTCTGTCTGATTCTCTTTCTCGTTACTGTTTCGGAAGCTTGTTCCAGAGGTGGATCTGTGTGGAGCTTCAGTACTTCATTCCTATAGAAAATTGGTTCCCGGAAGCATGGAAGCTGCTTTGAGCATCCTTAGCCCTTTCTATGTGGATGGGTTACGTGAAAGGAGCTGACCAGGTGGTGTCTTTTTTTTTTTTTTTTTGCAACTTTGGGTTGGAGGTGGGGCCCTGTCCCTGATATTTTCTTGTTGCGGTTTATTGAGAAAGCGAAGGCTGAAGGGGCTTCAAAGGCCGCGGTTTCTAGGCAGTTATTGGGGTTTTATTTTTTTATGAGTGTTCATGGTTGGAGTTTTCTGATGGGTCGTTTCTTGGTCCATCGTTTGTTGCTGGATTGGTCCAGAGGTGAAGTGCGTGGGCTGGATGGGTGAGTGCCCTTTACGCATGACATTTTGCTCTGGTTATGGGACTTGATCTTGAGTATTTGCATGTTGCAATATGAATGCTGTCTGTTCTGCTTAGCTTTTGTACTTGCATTTTTTGGAGCTTTTCGGATTAGTGAGCTCGTGGCCAAGACAACAAAAGGAGCGGAGTCCTCTGGGCTGTTAGCCCAGCATGTCACCTTGTGCAGTGATTTTTACTTGGTCCAAAACTGACCAAGGGGGTAAGGGTACGTTGGTGGTTCTTTGAGAGAAAAAATGTGTGAAGCTTGCTGGGCAGACTGGATGGGCCGTTTGGTCTTCTTCTGCCGTCATTTCTATGTTTCTATGTTTCTATGTATGTTTCTTTGAGCTGTTCCGGGTTTGCGTACTTGTCCGGTTGCCAATTCTGTTACTGTTAGTTGGATTCGGCCGACAGGTGGGTCTAGATTTTTAGTTCATTCTGACTTTCGTCCATTGACCAAGTACCAGTTCAAGATGGTGTTGCGTTCAAGGCTATCTGCACTTGGTTTGGAAGTGAGTCAGTTTGGGACTCATTCATTCAGAATTGGAGCTGCAATGTCGGCGACCTGCTCTGGTTTGTCCAGTGCTGTGATTCAGAGGTTTGGGCAGTGGAAGTCCGATGTCTTCGAAGGGTATATGTGACCAGGACCTTTATGATGTTTGTCGTTACTAATTGTGTTCTCTTTGCAGGTCCTGCATGCTGGGGGAAGATTACATGGATCAATGGACATTCGTACATCATGTGGGCATATGGGCATGCATGCGGGCGTCCTTATGGGGCGCAGCTGGACTTGTCTCAGCACAGTGCAAGTATCCATTGGTTGGGGCATAGGGAGATGCACTGGGATGAATTGATCCCCTGTTTGCGATGTGGGCTTGAATGTTTTGGTCAATTGCAGATTTGATAATACATTTGGGGGAGTAATGATTGGGGTAAGATGTTGGGGTGCAGATTCATCAGCATGGTCAGGAAGGATTTAAAGTAATTTTTGTACTATTACCTGCTGTTGTAATTTGCTGGTCTGACATGATTCCAAGGCCTGCTAAGATGGACAAGAGAATTTGGCAGCGCAGTCGAGCAAACACCAATCAGCAGATTGGTTCTTGGTTGGGGTTACTGGGGGGTTGTCATATCAGACATGCATGGTCATGGGATTTGGATCAGGGTTTGTTCCGGGATGATGGAGTACACTTGTCCTTTATTGGCTTGGATTTGTTTATGAATACATTTCAGGAGGTCTTGGAGGACTTGCTTTGTTAGGGATCTTGGCCATATCTTTGGGGGGTCACAGGATAGTTCCTACCTGTGCCTGTGGTGGGTTGCCCGAGCCGGTTGGGGGTTCAGCCTGGTGCTGAATAGTTGCTGACTTGACAGTGGTCAGGTGGGAACTGGATGCATTTGTCCCACATGAGGCTTCTTGCTGGGCTGTGGTGGGCTATGCATACACTGCTCCTTGCTGGGTGGTGGCAGGGGTCGTGGGAGTGGCCATAGTGCAATGCTGATAACTGACACGTCTAATGGCCTGGCAGTTTTCATCTTGCTGGTTGGTAGCAGGTGTTCACTGTGGGTTAGTTATTTCTTGAGTCTGTTGGGCTTGGACACCTAGTTGTTATGTAAAATAAAGCTGCGGCCTATTTGATCCCACTCTGGTGGTGGTGTATTTATTGCATTGATATTTGTAAAAGGGCGGATGCTGGGAGAAGTGTATGTCCTGCCTACCCATATTATTGGAATTTTTTGCACAGGGAGGATAACTTGCAGGGTGGCATACATGCACATATGTGGCTGCGTGGAGTTTTACTAAAGTATTATAACCTGCGCGTATCATAAAATACGCATATCTTTATCAAGTAACATACGCACATAGATATGCTTATGCATACTTTCCCTACTGATTTTAAAAATATATGCGGGTATATTTTTTATTAAATTTAACAATTTAGACAGCAATACAGCATATCAATGCAATACGGAGTAATAGGGTTCTAAAGGAAAAAGAAAAAAATACAATTATAAAAAGAAAATTAAGATAAATCTTAACCCTTATAACTAATATACCAAGAAATTGGGGGGGAGCGTATCAAGGATTAGGTACGCACCCCAAAAAGAAAAATATTAAAGGAAAACAGAGAGAAGTCGGTGCATATTCACATTATACTTCAACTTACAATTAGCTAATTATTTAGTGGCAAATAAGAATCAAGAAAAAAGCGTAATTGAAAGGGCTAAAAAACCCCATATCTGTTATTCTGAAATCTTAGAATACATTTACAAGGATAGCGTATCACCATGTTAGCCCCTAATTGACATGTTTCTTGACTCATCTCAAGGAATTTCTTTCTGCGCTGTTGGGTAGCCCTAGTAATATCTAGGTAAATCCGTATTTTCTGTCCAAGAAATAACTTATCACGATTACGGAGAAACAATTTCAATACTGAATCACGATCAGATGGAAAGAAGAATGCAATAAACAAAGTTCCACGATATTCCACTTGATCTGTCCAAGAGGATTCCAAAAATGCGGAAAGGTTTTCCTTAGGAACCATTGGACCAGAATTCTCTCGTAATGCATTAAGAGGATCAGTTTTCTTCTCTTGAGATGTAACGTATATCCGAGATATATGGAGAAAGCAAGACCTCCTATAAATACTTCTTAAATACATCATGAGGTGTCGCAAACTTGACATAAGGAAAATTTAAAGCTCTTAGAGTGTTTTCCATATTTTCCAGCTTTTTTGTATTAATTATATCAGATTTTACAAGACCATTCTGGACTAATTGTATTGCCTCCGTCCGTTGGTCCAAGGTGGTAATCTTAACATTGTGAGCAGAAGTTACAGCTTTTATAGCTTGAACTGAGTGTTTATTTTCAGTCATAATCGTGGTTAACAAAAAATAAATCTTTTAATAGAAATAAGAGCTTTCCAGATTGAGTCTAAGCTAATGACTTCAGGCATGACCAATTTTGGTATAGAAATAATACTAGCCAAGTTGTTGCTGTGGGACTTACCCAATCCATGGAGCCACACAGATTCCTCATCCCCGACCGGGGTAGATGCTTGGATTGTGCCAAGGTGTTCTTTAGGTCTCACCAATCTCTGAAAAGGGTGTGTGGTGTTAGTTCTCCATTCTGGCCACCAACTCCGGTACTCGCCATGCTAGGCTGGGTCCCAGCCTCCGCCACCACCAGTTCCATCGATGGATCACATCTAGCTGGTGTAACCAGGTCCACAGTCTGGTCATGAACCGGGGTAGAGAGAGTTGAAGGTGCTCCGGGGTTCAAGGTAACATGCATGTCCAGTGGGGGGGAGGTGCGCAACTCACCAACACCTGCAGTGGACGCTCCCGGGGTTTCCCGTTCTGGCTGGGTGAAGAAGTTCTCAATGCTCTGATGTGCTGGGCCAGCCGCGGGAGGAGCAGAGGAAACCTCCCTAAGCCGACCCTTCCTTTTGGTATGCGGCATCAGTTACCAGAGGAAAAATAGCTTCCATGTGTATGAGAACCTAAACGCCATGTTCTCTCTTCACAGCGCCATCTTGGCTCCTCCCCCATATGCGGGTATATTTTATACATGAAAATAAAGTGGGATTTACTCATTTGAATCAGGATTTACGAGCGTAGGCCAGTATATTTTAAAATATGCATGCATAAGTGAAATGACCAGTTTTACCAATTAGTCCATCAGTTCACCCAGACCTTCTCCAAGTCATCGAAACTCTCCTGGATCTTCAGCCTGAACTCCCTCCAGGTCACCCAGACCTCCCATCCAGCCAATAGTACACAATAAACAAGTCTAATATCACTTACGCAAGATAATTAGCAGGTGTAAAGTTATGTAAGTTAGCAAATCTATATGTGTATCTTTTAGAATACCAATTTATGTAAGTAATTGTTGGTTTCGCCCCAGAATGCCTCTAGACTTTCCTCTTTTTAGGCTCTATATGTGTGTGAGAAAGCAAAAATACACGCGTATGTTTGAGGTTTATAAAATAACCAGTTAACTAAAAGCAAAAAGGTCAAACATGTGTGATCTACCAACCCCCCATTGCTCCAGCCCCCAAAATTATTTACAAAAATGTCAATGCCTAGCACTGAATCCTCTAAACCCACAAAATAATAGCATCAATATCTCTGTCATAGTGGCTCAAGGCACTCCACCAGATAAAAAAATTAAACAGCTTGCTCTGGGCCCACTCCCACCCCAGCTGAAACACCCCCCAGTCTCCCAAAGCCTAGCCAGGAGATGGCACTAAACTCTTACTACTCATAGTTGCAACCAGTGTTGCTCTGACAGTAAAACTGAATGTGCCCGGCAGCATTAAGAGTCTACTGCTTCCCAGCTGGACCTTGGAAGTTTAGTGGGTTCATGGTGGGGTGGGGTGAGAGGATGTGCTTTCCAACCCAACCCTGGTTGGGTTGGAAAGCACAAGGGGGCCTGGGGAGAGCTGATGAATTTTCTCACCTGGCGGGAATGGTGATACGGGTCTTGGGTTGCTATGGCAGTGAAATTGATGTAATTATTTTGGGGGTTGGAGAGACTAGGTCCTAGATGCTGACATCTATATAAGTTATTTTGTAGGATGGGGGGAGATTGTGCCAGGCTTGAATTTTATTTCGAGATCATATTCAAAGTGGTTTGTCTGGATATGTCTGAACTTAGCTGGACCAACAGGAGGTTTTTAATTTCCTGCTGCTCTGACTGACACTGATTTATTCAAATACGTTTTTAGCCAGGGAGATAGAGGTAGATGGTGGAGAGCGGGTGGACCTTAGTTGGCTTGGTACCCCCAACCAAAAAGGCATTTCTTAGTATTCAGACAGGTTAATCCACACCAGTGCGTTATGCACCTCTACCAGCAGATGGAGATAGAGCAAACTGAAATTACAGTATATATATCTCTGCACTGACATCAGCCCGTCAGTATTCTCCATCTTCAGCAGATGGTGGACGAGCATTTCCATATAGAGGATTGCTTGTTAAAAAAAAAAAAAAGAAGAGAGAGAAAGGAGAAAGAAGAAGGAGATTATTTACTCAGTCAAGTTCTCTTGAGGTGATATCACATGATCCCTCCCTCAGTTTAGTGCCTTGGTCCAGTAGCTGGTTTTCTGGCATGGACTTAGCTGTCAGGAGAGAAGCTGAAAGGCTAGCAGATATAGGAAGCTGAGCGTGGCGGTGAAGGCATTAGTTCTCTCCCCCACCCAGCCGGACACTGTACTCAGCCAGGACGGGCTGAGTTCAGGTATGGAGTTAAAAAAAAGAAAACAAAAGAGAAGTAGAAGGAAATGAGAGTGAGATAATGTTAGGGATTCCTCTCACCCTCTCTTCTATTCTGGTCTCGGAGCCTCAGCGGGCTGATCTGACATTTGGCTCCGCCTCCATGAGGGGATGGGGAGTTGCAGCAGTTTTGGCTGGTTGAGCGGCCTTTTGGGCTAAGGCCCTGCTCTCAGACTTTCTGAGTTGCTGTGTGGTAGGCTGCAGTGGTGTTTGTGCGCTTTTTCTGCGCAGGTCTGCCGCGAAATAGTGCCTGATGTCAGTTCGTGCCTGCGCGTCCAGACTGGGCATCCATCTGGGCCGCATGGTTGGGTGTACAAGTTTTGAGCCTCCCTAGTACACGTGTATACATGTAAATGTTCCGTACCCGGGCACCCTGGGCTTGGACGTCCTATTCCTGGGTGATCCTTGCTTGGGCAGCCCATATGTGAACGGTCCTTGCTTGGGCACCTTAAAAATTTAGACATCCTAAATTTGGGCATATTGACGGGTTTGCCTTGTATAGACGCACAGTTGGACGCACAATTGTCAGTCACTTGTTGTAAGTGTGCTGCTAGGGGAGGTTTTTATCCATGGTGCTGGTAGTAAAGGAGCCTAAACACCTTGCGATTTACACTGCTGCCTTTTATTTATATATATCTCTATATCTATCTATATATCTATATGCATAATTGCATATATGGCATATATGAAACCATCAACTTTATATGCAATAAATCCAACCTATACATTTATTAAATTTCATTGCAAAAAGGCACTTATTATATTGGCTTCTAAATTGTAGACTTCAAAGTAAAATTTTTATAAGGTGAAAGGTGGTGGTTTCATACACTATTATGACAATAACCATCCAGGTTGTGCCGTTCAAACACACCAGCCCTCCTCCTATTTATATTTTCAAATTTCACATTTGTGCCAAGTGCTTTGAAATTCATAAATTAATGTGCAACCTCAATAAACTTTGTTATGCTTTTACTGAGCACAACTGGGTTGAGTGATTCATAAACGAGCAGAAGATGATGCTATAATCTAGAGTTAAGTAACCATTGTGGCGGTCGTTTGAATAGAAGGAAGCCGTGCACGGCTCAGTATAAGCACAACAAAGTTTATTGAGGTTGCACATTAATTTATAAATTTCAAAGCACTTGGCACAAATGTGAAATTTCAAAATATAAATAGGAGGAGGGCTGGTGTGTTTATGATTATAAAATAGAACGGCACAACCTGGATGGTTATTGCCATAATAGTGTATGAAACCACCACCTTTCACCTTATAAAAATTTTACTTTGAAGTCTACAGTTTGGAAGCCAATATAATAAGTGCCTTTTTGCAGTGAAATTTAATAAACGTATAGGTTGGGTTTATAGTATATAAAGTTGATGGTTTCATAATCGGACCCATACCAATGATCTTTTAAAATATATGGCATATATGGCAGCAGTATATAGATATCTATATCTATCCTGCTGCCATAATATACAATTATGACATATACTTTTTATTTCATTTCATAAAATTTATTGATCGCCTAACACAAAATAGGCCTAGGTGATGAACAAAAATACATACATAGTAAAAACAATAATAAACATACACTTCAGACAAAAATTTTTGTTTCACAGAAACTGAAGAAAAGTGCTACCAAATACTGGTATCTGTGTCCCTAGATCAAGTTATTTATTATTCGTCAGTTGACATTAACGAGAACTCATAGCAATTACTCTACTCACATTATTCTCATTTTTAATAACCATGTTCTCTCATTCTTTTCTCTGATAACTGAATTACACATACTTCAGGCTGTTACATATTATAAGCACGATGGAGTAAAAACTCTTTAAATTCTAATTTAAATCTTTTAACATCATCCAAAGACCTCAATTCCACAGGAATGAGATTCCACTGAGTAGGAGCTGCTATGGAAAAAGAGGTCTCCCTTCTACTAAACAACTGAGCATGTTGAACTGAAGGGATCTCTAAATGATTCAGTTATTATTATTATTATTATTATTTTGGATTTTTTATATACCAAAGTATAGCGTTCTGCCTTCACTCCGGTTTACATGATAACAACATAATACATACTGAGAAGATCTCAAACATCTTATAGGTTTATAAATCCGTAATAATGCATTAAGCCAGTATGAAGAATCTGAGGCAAGAAGCTTATAAACTATCATGCCAATTTTAAACACAATCCGCTTGGTAACTGGCAGCCAATTAAGCCTACATAAAGTAGGAGCGATCCGCTTGAAACGCTTAGAATGAGAAACTAATCTGGTGGCTGAATTCAGTAAAAGCTGTATTGAATGAATCAAACCTTTAGGTAAACCAATATAAAGACTATTGCAATAGTCAATATGCGGGAATATGATCGCCCGCACCACTGTCAAGAAATCACTGTCATAAAGTAAGTGTCGTAAACTTGCTAACAAACAGAGTTTAAAGAAACCGATTTTAGTAAGAGACCTAATCTGAGGTTTGAATGAAAAGGTAGAATCAAGCAACACACCAAGGCTCCTTATAGGTTTACCTAGAGAAAATGAGATCTTATCTATAGACACTGTATCATGAGAAGGTATTGAATGTGGTCGATGAATGAGGAGTATAGTGGTCTTACTTGTATTCAACAAGAGTTTATTTTGTCTCCATCATTGTTTAATGGTGTCTATAAACAGAAGTAAAGAATCAACTGTTTCTTGCCATGAATGTTGAACTGAATATCATCAGCATAGATCTTAAAACCATCGGTGATGATAGTCAACAATTTAGCAATGGGGGCAAGATAAATATTAAATAACATTGCCGAAAGGGCAGAGCCCTGTGGCGCCCCAGCTGCTGGCATATATGCGATTTACCCTGCTGCATTACAGCCTGGGGTTTCCTCTAATCTTGTCAGTGCTGTTCAGAGTGCAGGGAAAGTTGTCTCCCGTTAGTTTTTGTGAGCCCAGCCCTTCCCAGCAGGATGCAGGAATGGGTTCAGAAGGGGATCTGTCAGAGTTTTTCGCTTGGTTTTGAGGTTCCCCTAACTAGTTTTCAGCAAGGGAGTGGGTGCCAGTCCGACGCCCCCTGGATTTGGTATGGATCCTCCCGCCTTTCCGTGGGTGAAATAATTTGAAAGGCAGCAGGCTGCAGAATCCTGCAAGTCTGGTGCTGCAGGTCACAGTCAGCATGTGCATGGCCCACTACTGGGTCACTCTGATGGGGACCCAGGTGGCATGGATGACAAAAGTGATCCTTACAGAGCATTCTGTCAGAGATAAGTTGCCGGTTCCTCTCACCCTGACACAGAAGATGTTGGGAATGCTGGGTGTTGATTCCATTTCTGAGCCAAAGAACTTACTTCCCCATTATGGTTGCTATTCAAGTCTTGATGATCTTGGATAGGATGCTCCAGAAGCTAATTTTAAAGGGGGATGAGCCACAGTTGGGCTGTACCCCCTGAATCTGGCATTGGGAGAGAGAGAGCAATTGCGTTTTCTAGAATGGGAATGCAATGATGTGTTCTGTCAACAAGCGGACAATCATTCCTGTGGAAGGGGAGCGGCATTGAAGGATGCAGATAGCCGCTTGCTGCTCCCTGGTGGCTCACACATGTCTGAACCGATCTCAGGAAGTTGATGAGTCTGGTTTGAATACCAGAGCAGTGATGGAACCAGCCCCTGCCTTTTTGGGTAGAAGTAGTCTGGACTTGGTTCGTACCTCTGCCAGAAGAATGGCTTTGGGGATAGCAGCCAGGTGACAGCTGTGGCTGAGCAGTTTGGCTGGTACAAACTCAAAATTTAATCTTATGGAATTTCCCCTTAAAGGATCACTCTTATTTTGGAGTGAGTTAAAAAAAAATAAAAAAGAAAGAACAACAAAGAAAGATGGCCAATAATTGAGTCCAGGTTCCTCGGTTGCTAGAAGGGTGGCTTCTCAGAGGACGGCCCCTGAGTAGGGCTTGGTCCTTTTGGCCTGGGCAGCCCAGATGGGGCGCAGCTTGGGTGGAGGTGCCGCCCAACCCCCTCAGCGAAGGTCTGTGACTCATCTCACAGAGCAGGAGATAAGGGGTTGCCCATCTCCTTTTAATTGGAAGGGGATCAAGTTCATATCAGACTAGTCGGTTCTGGAGTGATAAAGAAAGTCTATGCTCTTCAGCCTTCTCTATGTCCCTAGGGACATCTTCATGGCGTATCTCTGCATCTCTCCACAAAAGAGGCAGGCAGTGGAGTTTATATTGTCAAGGCTCCTGAACTGACAGGCTGTGATTCCAGTGCCCAAGTCACAAGAAGATACAGGCCATTATTCTATTTATTTCATTATTCCTGAGAAGGAAGGTTCCTCTCGCCTCATCCTGGACCAAAAAGGGGGTCAGTCATCATCTGTAAGTGACTCAATTCCATATGGAAACCTTAAGCTTGGTGATAATGGCAATATAGTCAGGGAAATTCTGTTTCTGGATCTGTCAGAGGTGTCTCTACATATACCCATTCGGCTACAGCATCAGCAGTTTTCTGCAGTTTGCTATTTTGGGGTAGCATTATCAGTTTTTGTGTGCTACCTTTTGGTCTAACTGCCGCAATCAGAACCTTTGCTAAGGTCAAGGTGGTGATAGTGGCAGGGTTGAGAAAGGATAGCATTCTAGTTCTGCCATACCTAGTTTGGTTAATTCGGGCCAAGAGCCTGCATAAGGTGATCTTCTGGCCAAGAGAAGTCAACAGCTGTCTCAGACGATGAACTATCTTGGTGCTTATTTCAAAAGGAAGCAAGGCAGAATGTTTCTGCTAGAAGGCCACATTCAGAAATGACTGGCACAGGTGTGGCTATTGACAGAGGTATTCCTCCCGATGGTGTGGTCTTTCCTACAGCTGCTAGTTTTGATGGCAGCCAGCCTGGAGGTGCTTCCATGGGCAAGGATGCATATGCATTCTTCTCAGCGCATACTGTTTGCATGAAGTCTTGGGACTATTCGATATGGCTTCAGTTATCATTGTAGGGCAGCATCCAACTGCAGTAGTTGTTGAAAGCAGATGATCTAAGGAAGGGCATTCCCTATGGACCTTGGACTGGCTGATACACATGAAGGATGTGAGCCTCCAGTGTTAAGGGGCTCACTATCAGGAGTTGATAGCGCAGGGGCTTTGCAGTGCAGAGGACTCTCTGGGGCATCACTTGGCTGGAAGCGCAAGCCATTCGGCTGGCATGCTTGCGGTTCATTGACCGATTCAGGGTCTAGTGGACTGAGTAAGGTCAGTCTATACGATGACAGTGGTTTATGTCGATTGTCAAGGAAGCACTAAAGGCAAGCAAGTGTCGCAGGACATAGCCCAGCTCAGGGACTGGGCGGAGGTATATCTCCAGGAGATCTTTGCTTTCCACATGGTGGGAAAGGGCAATGTAAGAGCCAATTTTTTCAGCAGGGAGAGACTGAGAGATGTCAGATGAGGTGTGCCAGCTCATAGTGGCCCTCTGGGGTCTATTGTTTTATAGACTTCTGGCGATATCACACAGTGCAAATGCAGGAGTGGCCAGAAGGCAAGCTTCTGTATGCCCTTTCCCCATGACCTATGTTGGGTAGAGTGATTTGATAGATCAAAAGACACTCAGACTTGGCGCTTCTGGTGGCTCCAGGTTGGCCCGGGAGGCCATGGTATATACAATTATGGAGGTTCCTGGTGAACTCTCCTTCCAGTTCAGGATCCACAGGGACCAGCTACGATACAGACCTGTTCTTCACTAGATCTGGCTTAATTTTCCACTGCTTTGTTTTCCATCTTCCTCCAAGCATGGAAGTTTCCACTTCTTTAGTTTATGTTAGAATTTGGCATGTATTTGAGGCTTGGTGTGAGGAACAAGGCATGCTTCCTCATTCGATGAAGATTCTATTCTTTTTGCAATTCTTACAGGATGGATTCCTTAAGGACTTGGCTCTTAAATCCTTGAAGCACAGGTGGCAGATCTTGCCCAGTTCCAGGGTCAGGTGAATGGTAGACCCTTGTCAGCCCATTCGGATGTGATCCGGTTTTTGAAGTTGAAGCATCTTCATTCTCCTTTACGGTTGCCAGTGCTCTTATGGAACCTTAATCTGGTTCTAGAACTTTTGGACAAGTTTCACTTTTCAGCCACTATGTCACCTCTCCTTGAGTTTACTGAGTTAGAGGACGGTGTTATCATAGCAATTTGTTCTGCGTGTAGAGTTTTGTGTTGCAGGCTCTTTGGCCAGGGATTTTCCTGTGGGTGTCTCCAAGGATGGTCCAGCTTCAATCTATTCCTTCTTTTTGCCAAAAGTGGTCTCGGACTTTCGCTTGGAGTATTCAGTTTCCCTGCCGATGCTGGACACAGAGAGAGATATGAGCCAATATCTTCTTTTGCAGATCTTAGATGTTAAGAGGCATCTGATAGATAGTTGGAGGTTTCTAAACCTCTCAAGAACACTGATCGCTGTTTGTTCTCCACGGTGAGAGTAAACAGGGTGAGTTGGTGTCGCAGGCTACCATAGCCCACTGGATTAAAGAAGTTATCACAGTTGGATGTGTGAAAACTGAGCAGCTGTTACCTAGATGGGCTAGGACTCATTCAACTAGGGCTTGAGCAGTGTCATGGGCAGAGCTTTGATTGTTGTCTCCCATCAAGTTTTGTCAAGCTGTGACGTGATCCTTCATTATTAGAGATGTGAATCGGAACCAGAATCGGTTTGGTTCCGGTTCCGATTCAAATCGTGCATTTTTTTTTCGTCTTGCCCGATCGTTTTTTTTTTTTTTTTATCGGCTGCGCCCGATCCGATAAACAAAAAACCCACCCGACCCTTTAAAACCGCTCCCTTAGCCTCCACCACCCTCCCGACCCCCCCCCCCCCCAAAAAAAAACATTTTAAAATTACCTGGTGGTCCAGCGGGGGTCCCGGGAGCGTTCTCTCTCGCTGTCGGCCGATAAACAAAAAACCCACTCCGACCCTTTAAAACCGCTCCCTTAGCCTCCACCACCCTCCCAACCCCCCCCCCCCCAAAAAAAAGTTTTAAAATTACCAGGTGGTCCAGTGGGCCCTGGGAGCGATCTCCCACTCTCGGGCCGTCGGCTGCCACTAATAAAAATGGCGCCGATGGCCCTTTGCCTTTACCATGTGACAGGGTAACCGTGCCATTGGCCGGTCCCTGTCACATGGTAGGACCACCAGGTAATTTTAAAATGTTTTTGGGGGGGTCGGGAGGGTGGTGGAGGCTAACGGAGCGGTTTTAAAGGGTCGGGGTGGGTTTTTTGTTTATCGGCCGACAGCGTGCGAGAACGCTCCCGGGACCCCCGCTGGACCACCAGGTAATTTTAAAACGTTTCTGGGGGAGTCGGGAGGGTGGTGCAGGCTAAGGGAGAGGTTTTAAAGGGTCGGAGTGGGTTTTTAGGTTGTGTCCTAACTCCTGTTAGTGTGCACTAACCCGATTAATGATTTTTTCACGATAAATCGGTGGAATTTCTATTGTATTGCTCACTTTAATGATTAATGACGAATTTAAAAATATTGGACGATATTTTAAATTGTCAAAAAATGATTCACATCCCTATTCATTATATACCTTTCCAGGTATTGCTGCTTGGATGTGCAGACCCAGGAGGATGTAGCCTTTGAGCGTATGGTGTGGGTTGGACCGAGGGCAGCCTCCTGTCCTATTTGGGAATAGCTTTGGTGCATCCCACTGGTGTGGATTAATCTATCTGAATGCTAAGAAATGAGAAATTACTACTTATCTGATAATTTCCTTTTCTTTAGTGAAGACAGGTTAATCCACCTTCCCACCCTTGGTTGCCAGTCTGTGGTCCTATTGTCTTGAGTGGCTGAGTTTTCAATCCCTAGATTAATGATGTTACACTCTTTGTCAGAGCTCAGTGTTCCCTGTTATCTGACTGCTTGAGTTTGTTGATAGTTATAATCAAATATTGTTAGTCTGTCCAAAGTTGACTTTTGCAGAGAATACTGGCAGGCTGATATCATTGCAGGGGTATGTATACTGTGACATCAGCTTTGCTCTGTCTCCATCTGCTGGTAGAGGTGCACAACCCACTGGTGCGGATCAACCTGTCTGAATGCTAAGAAATTCCTTTTTGGTTGGGGATACCAAACCAACCAAGGTCCACCCCAACTCTGTCTCCCTGGCTAAAAACTTTCCCGAATAAATCAGCGGCATTACCCAGTGACACCGCAAGTCACACAGCAGCTGGGTTTGGATCAACATGCTGCAATTTACTAGAAAGCAACTGGGTCAATGTTTGCAGGCTGGTGTTGGTCCAGCATCATCCAGCTAGATGATAAGGGCAAAACAAGGGGCAGATAAAAGAAGCATGACTTAGTGACACTGTAGGACATAGGTAGCCTGGTTGGAACCAAAATGCTACAACTTCCCACAAACCAATCGGGTCGATACTGGCAAGTTGATGGTAGCCAGTACCATCCAGCAAGACCAGGTGGCCTAAGGAGCTGGAAGTTTGAGCAACAGCTTTGCTAGTTATGGTAGTGATTATTACAAAGCCTGTTGGTGAAACATGGAGGTGGGGAGGATGGGCGGGGCTACTAAGTGTTGGATTAAGGATGGGATCTGTGTGCTTATCTACCAAAGCGAAAGACAACAAAAACTGACTTAACTGACAAAATGGTGTTAGCCTGTGCCTGGGGCTGGCCAGCATTGTTTTGCATATAAAAAATGATCAATGGTGCCATCCTTAGTTTCTCAAGTGGAAAGTGTCCCGTATATAATTTTCAAAAATGCCTTTCAAAGCGTTAAAAGGGGAAGAAAATCCCTCTTTGTATTGATTCAACTAACTTCTTTGAATAATACATTCATTACAAAGAAATTTTTGAAGAAGGAAGTGGATTGTTTCATAGAACTTCAATGCACTACTTGTTTGTAATGCTTTATATCGGTTTTAATCATGAACATTCCACCTCCTACCTTGTTTGTTTTTTTAGAATTTTTTATAAATTGCAATGTGCTTTAAAAACATGTTATAAATGTTCTTAATGGCAGTGATAAGTTAGAGTCCCACGTTATTCATTAATAACACCGACCATGTGTCTGAAAGTTCACTAACCACTCAATGATAACACCGACTCTATCTAGAGATTTACAGTCCACCCGACAAGGCCTTGTTTCTGACCCAACAGGGTCTTTCTTCAGGGGAAGTCAATAAGCGTTATTAGCTAGTCGGATTTACTTATCTTAAACTTGATGTTCTTCAGATCTCCGAAATCTTCATGCCTCTCCAAAGGCTATGCAATAATCGAAGAGTGAAAAGATTGTAGAGGAACCTCCTTCCTTCACTGCTAATGTTCATTCAAAATTTTCCACGAGCTGAAACGCTTCGCTATTATGCCATAGTAAGATGGATTAAACGCTCTCTGTCAACGCTCGATGCTGTTGCGGGCTGCGGGCCGCGGGCCGCGACAGCATCAGCACCATTTCTAGGCATTCCTCTGGAGGGGCAAGAGTAACTAGGAAATTGTTCCTACCCCATGAATAAAAAGAGAGGGGGGTGGTTTCTTTGTCAGTGGGGCAAATTCTTAAGACAAAGTGAATGAAAACAAATTCATTTTTTGTTGTTGTTCATTTCAGTAAAAAAAACCCAATAAAAACCAAACAAAACAGGAAATTTCATCAAAATTTCCCATTTCATTTCAAACGAATACACATCCTTAAAGAAAAAGCAGCTGTACTGGCACGCTGGAAGCACTCAAAAAACACAGCCAGGCCCTGCAGAGTAAAAGAAAGAAATCTGTCCTAGGTCTATTCTAGTCAGGATAGCATCAATAATATTACATGCTTCTGGTGGTAGACTAGACACTCCTCTTCACCATGTACTCATTTGCACAAGAGGTCTGAAGGGCATTCAGCATAAATCTGACAGGCATAGATAGTATTGAGACAGAATTGCTATCAGAACCTCCTGGAACTGAGAAGCAAAAGCCTATTTTTGTAGTAGGCAGAGCAGGAGCAGCTAGGGAAGGTCCATAGTATTCAGGGGAAAGAGATGGAAGCAAGTGACAAAACAGTTTATCTCCCTTGCCACCCTACCTGCTGCGGTCACTGCTCCTGTGGCTGCTGCTGTCGACAAAGCATATCCATCTGGCATGGAATTGATCTCAGGTCCAGTAATTTAAGCAGAGGCAAGCAAGAGGAAAGCCCAGCAGCGATGCTACAGTAAAAGATAAATAAAAAATAAAGAGGAAATATTCTAATTGCTTGAAATGTTACTATCCTCATTCCAGCAACATAACTGTTTGTATGATAGGGTTTGCTAATAGTGGTTCAACATGATCTGGTATCTGAAGAAAATTCATCCTCAGTGGAGGACGGCGTGGTCCACAAAAGCTGAAAAAAAAACCCCCAGAAAATTATTCAACAGGTGACAAACATTGCAGTAGAACTACAGTGTTGATAGTAATGAAGACAGAGGACTTTACTGCTGGGGATGATGATGCAGTTAGCCTGGTAATTAGGTTCTGTTAGGTTCCTGGCACTATTTCTGCTAATGAGGAAATAACATCTCTCCTTTCTTGATTCCTATCTTGATGCTGAGTCCTTTTTTACAACTGACCTCTTAGACTGTACATGCTTGCAAATTTGCTGAGACCGACCAGCACCTTTTCAGTTTCCTTTTTTAATTTTTACATCCCTTCTAGTATTTAATGAATGTTTCTTTCATTTTTTTGAGGGGGGGAGTGTGAAACTTTGATTTTCTCAAAGCCTGTACCCTTAATAAGTCAGGCCCATGCATCAGCAATATTAGGGCATAGTTGTAGCCATGTTTAGAGGAGGCATTCCTGAGAGCATGATTAGGTCAGGAAGAAAAATATTGCACATAAAGGGGCAGATTTAAAAAAAAAAAAAAAAAATACGCGAGCGTGTACTTTTGTTCGCGCACCCGGCGCAACAAGAGTACGCCGGATTTTAATAGATATGCGCGTAGCCACATGTATCTTTTAAAATCCAGGGTTGGCGCGTGCAAGGGGGTGAACGTTTGTGCACCTTGCGCGTGCCAAGCCCTGCGCGCGCTGCCCGTTCCGTCCGCCTCCCCCCCACCTTTCCCTCCCTTCCCCTCCCTAACCCACCCCCCAGGCCTATCTAAACCCCCCTACCTTTATTATAAAAGTTACGCCTGCGCGAGGCAGGCATAACTCGCACACGCCGGCCAGCTGCCGGCGCGCGATTCCCTGACCCTGGAGCAGTTTTGGAGGCCTCGGCCACGCCCCCGGCCTGGAATCACGCCTGTGGCCCCGCCCATGGATGACGTGCTACTACAACATGCCCCCGACACCCCCTCCCCCAGGAAATCCCCGGGACCTACGCTCGTCCCAGGGCTTGCGCGCGCCGTCGAGCCTATGCAACATAAGCTCGGCGCGCGCAGGGGTTGGAAGGGGCAGCTTTTCGGGGGTTATGCGCGTATCCTATGTGCGTACCCCTTTGAAAATCTGCCCCAATTTGTGTTTTCAATTCTCTGTGCTTATTTTCCATGGAAAACAACCTTTGTAAAAATCAGGTGCAAATGTCTATTAGTACCTTGTACATGTCACATAACATCTCCCTGTTACCAAAAACATCCACCAGGATCAACCCTTATCCACTTAAGAGTACCAACAACCAGGGCCGCCATCAGGAATTTTGAGGCCCCATACTGTCTGACGCGGCGGTGACGTCACAGCCGCGTCAGACAGTGAACGCTGGCAGGACAGAGCGCGCGGACGAGTCTCTGTCTGCGGTGCTCTGTAAATCAATGCTATGTGTGTCTAAAAGACACGCATAGCATTGATTCTCTCCCTTCTCTGGGGCCCGCACCCAGGGCCGGCTCCAGGTTTCAGTAGGCCCCTGGGCGACAGACTGTCGGAGAGAGCCTCAGTGGGCCTCTTTACCATGAACTAATACATCCCCCAAGCGCACCTGCCGCCTGGCGGCTGCGGGCCCCCATATGTGGCAGTAGATCCTGGGGCCCCATACTGCAGGCCCAAGAATACTGCCCTGATGGCGGCCCTGCCAACAACCACCACTCAGATCTCACCTGTACGAATGCATGTGCTCCTGTCCTAGTAACCTTCCACCCACAACTTAGTTCTGGGCAAGTACCCTGTCCACAAGCTATTTTCTGATGGTTTCTGGGGACATTGTGACCTCACATCAAACTGAAGTCACACAGTAAAGCATTCATAGACCATTTACTAAAAACATTGGGATCATATAGAAACTCACTTACCTGACTCACTAATCAATCTCACATACAGTGCTAATAAACTAAGAAGTTTATTATTAACAAGGATTTACAGTGCGCACAAACAAGACTGAAATGCTGCAGTAACAAACAGGGAAAAAAAGAGTTTTTACAAATAACATTAACTAATACTTTTACCATTGACTTGTCTTCCAAGTAAACACTGCAGTTTTCCCAGCAGGACAGGAGTTATTCCTTCTGGATTCACAGTCAGATCTCTTAGGCTTATATCAAAAACAGATGAGAGACAAGGTGCTGGTTTTCTTACTGTTTTTGTCCATTCAGCATTCAGAGCCTTACAGTACTCCAGAGGTTGAGTCTGTAAACAATTTTAGGTCTCAATACACAGCTGTACTCTCCTCAGCTCAGTTCTTGTCCCTCTCAGCTTGTAATAGTAACTCTGAACTGTCACTCTGCCTCCTCCCACAGAGTGATTTCAGCAGCTCATTCTAGCTCAAGGATAATAAATAATAATAATACATTTTTGTATTTATATTCTGCTTTTCATGATACTTCAAAATGGATTACATTCAGATATTGCAAGTATTTCCCTATCCTCATAAGGCTCACTATATATATAAAAGGGTAATTTATCAAGCTGCAATATTTTACTGCAGGGGGGCAAAATATCATGGGGGTGTTCCCAAAATATTTTTGTCCCTTTCTGACAAATTATTGCAGCAATTTCACATCTGAAAACATCTGTTATAAAAAATATTGCTAAACAGTTAATAGTGCCAATGGTGGCTCCTGTGACCTGGGGCTGCCATCAGCTTAAAGGGCCAGGCAGTCTTGTTCCTCCCCCCCCCCCCCCAAGTTTGAAACTCCTCCGTGGGGTCTTACACGACCTCTTTCCACACCCCTGTACCTTTCGAGGTGGCATGGTCCCAAAAAAGAAAAAAAAAAAAGAAACTCGCGCAGTGATGCCCCATCTCTACCCTAACCCCTTCCATTAGATGCAAAATCACCCCCAGTTCCTACCCTCCAACAAAAACCATAAGCCCTCCCCCTCCATCCTTCTCAAGGAAAAAAGCCTTGGTGTCTGGGGGGGGGGGGGTGCTCTTCCTCCCCCTACCACAAAGAAGACTCATTGGTGGGCTAGTGGGGGCCCAGAGCTCTCACTTTCAGACACAGTCAATGCTATTTTCCAAAGTGACACCAATCAGTCATTGCCCCATCATATGATAAGGGCAAAGGCTGGTCTGTGCCATTTTGGGAAATGGAATCACCTGGGGCAGCCATGCTATAGTCCTGCCCTACTGAGCCCTTTTAACACCTTGGGCTCAGTTGCCGATGGGAGAATGACTGTGGAACAACTTTCCTCCCTGCTGGCTCCCGTAATAGCGATGGCGTCCAGCCCCTCCCCCTGAGGATGTCACCTTCCCAGGGGGGTGAAGAGCCTGTGTGAGATGCCGGGGGACATGGAACACACGGGGCAGCCATGCTGTGTCCTGCCCTACTGAGCCCTTTTTAACACCTTGGGCTCAGTTGCCAATGAGAGAATGACTGTGGAACAACTTTTCCCCCTGCTGGCACAAAGGAGCTGCTTTGTGCGCTCCTTCGTGCACGCTGAGTGTAGCTGAGATTGATGACTCTTTGATTTATGCTGTTTGCCATGCTTACTTTAATATTCCTACTCTCACTGCTCAGAGTGTTATGGTAACCTTGCCTCTTACAAACACTCTTACTGATCTCGACTACAGTCTGCTCTCAAGACAGCCTTTCTTAATGAAGCTTCTCATGTCTCTTCTACTTTATCTTTTTCTTTCAGTCTCGTTAATGCTCAGTCAGTAAGGAGCAAATTTCAATTAAGGAACTGGGGCTCCACCTTAACTAGGGTGGAACCAGACTCCTGATGCTAACCTTTAAAAAGGAGATAGAGCAGCTTTTAAACTAGAACAAAGGGGAAAGCTGACAGGCGCTCAGCAGCGCATGGTTCAGAGGGAGCTAAAAAATTCCAACTTATCCCTATCAATTAAAAAGCAGAATGAAAATACAAACAAAAAACAAACTTTGAAATGTTATATGCTAATGCCAGAAGTCTAAGAAGTAAGATGGGAGAATTAGAATGTATAGCAGTGAATGATTCAAACACAGAAATAAAAAAATCTCTCACAGACATTTTTTAAGGGGGGATGATAGCCATATAAGCACAGACAAATCAAAAGAAATGGCCAAATGTCCTAACTGTGTACAACAAATGAAATCACCG
The DNA here is from genome assembly GCF_901001135.1 of Rhinatrema bivittatum. Taxonomy (NCBI): domain Eukaryota; kingdom Metazoa; phylum Chordata; class Amphibia; order Gymnophiona; family Rhinatrematidae; genus Rhinatrema; species Rhinatrema bivittatum. The sequence continues at coordinate 40,165,170 of NC_042620.1, forward strand.
TGTTATGGATTTTTTATCTCATTTTGAAGGGCCTCATATGTGGGCATATAAGCCGATAACTACTGACGTTATCTCCTTCCTCTTACGTGCTTGTCGTCCATTGGCTGATTGTCCCTTTAAAAATGGCGCTTGTGCGACACCTGTGATAGAGGAAACGCATTACTAGCTGGAAGAAATGCCGCTGACATCACGATACGTTAGTACCACACTGCTCTGACTTGTGATTTATCGTGTAATATTGTTTTATCAACATGATTTTTTCAATGATTACAGACAAATTCGGCCCCTTGAAGAAGGCAGCTGCCGAAACACGGTTCGTGTCGGGCTTTGACACCTACAGCCTCTTGACTTTGAAAAACAGTGTTTCTTTGCTATAATACAGCTAAGAGCTAAGTAACATTCACTTAAATATGTTACCACTATATTCTTAAATGAAAAAAATTGATTAACAGTACATCACTAATCAATGGTGAATTCACAAGCATATAAAAATCATTTTTGGTCCTATGATTATATTATTGGCATTAGCAGTCTCTGCTAATATGCATTGATATCTATGCCCACATATGAGGCCCATCAAAATGAGATAAAAAATCCGTAACACGGTGATTTCATTTGTTGTACACAGTTGGGATGTTTCGCCATTTCTTTTGATTTGTCTTTAGCAGTGAATGATGACATAGACTTAATTGGCATCTCAGAGACATGGTGGAAGGAAGATAACCAATGGGACAGTGCTATACCGGGGTACAAATTATATCGCAATGACAGAGAGGAGCACCCGGGAGGCAGTGTGGCGCTTTATGTCCGGGATGGCATAGAGTCCAACAGGATAAACATCCTGCATGAGACTAAATACAAAATTGAATCTTTATGGGTAGAAATCCCTTGTGTATCAGGGAAGACTACAGTGATAGGGGTATACTACCGTCCACCTGGTCAAGATGGTGAGATGGACAGTGAAATGCTAAGAGAAATTAGGGAAGCTAACCAAATTGGTAGTGCGGTAATAATGGGAGACTTCAATTACCCCAATATTGAATGGGAAAATGTATCATCGGCCATGCTAGGGAGATAAAGTTCCTGGATGGAATAAATGACAGCTTTATGGAGCAATTGGTTCAGGAACCGACAAGAGAGGGAGCAATTTTAGATCTAATTCTCAGAGGAGCACAGGATTTGGTGAGAGAGGTAATGGTAGTGGGGCTGCTTGGCAATAGTGATGTTAATATGATCAAATTTGAATTAATGACTGGAAGGGGGGACAGAAAGCAAATCCACGGCTCTCATGCTAAACTTTCAAAAGGAAACTTTGATAAAATGAGAAAAATAGTTAGAAAAAACCTGAAAAGAGCAGCTACAAAAGTGAAAAGTGTGCAAGAGGCATAGTCATTGTTAAAAAATACCATCCTAGAAGCACAGTCCAGATGTATTCCACACATTAAGAAAGGTGGAAAGAAGGCAAAATGATCACTGGCTTGGTTAAAAGGTGAGGTGAAAAGCTATTTTAGCCAAAAGATCTTCATTCAAAAATTGGAAGAAAGGTCCAACAGAAGAAAATAGGATAATGCATAAGCATTGGCAAATTAAATGTAAGACATTGATAAGACAGGCTAAGAGAGAATTTGAAAAGAAGTTGGCCGTAGAGGCAAAAACTCACAGCACAAACCTTTTAAAATATATCCGAAGCAGAAAGCCTATGAGGGAGTCAGTTGGACCGTTAGGTGATCGAGGGGTTAAAGGGGCAATTAGCGAAGCTAAGGCCATTGCAGAAAGATTAAATGATTTCTTTGCTTCAGTGTTTACTGAAGAGGATGTTGGGGAGATACCTGGATCAGAGGTTTTTATGGGTAATGATTCAGATGGTCTGAACCAAATCACAATGAACCTAGAAGATGTCCGAACAGGAGTTCCAGAAGATCGAGAAGAGTAGGACCAAAGCCAGGAGGTCAGCTGGAACTTCACCACTGGAAGCCCGCGGTTCCCCCGAGAGGAGCTCGTGAGGACCCGAGCCGCTTGGACTTAGGAGGGGCCTCCTAGACGAAGGCCGGAGATGGGAACCAGTGGACCAAAGCCGGAATCAGAAGCCAGTGAACGAGCCGAAGTCAGAAGCCAGTAGTTGGAAGCCGAAGTCAGAAGCCAGTAGTCAAAGCAGCAAATAGGAACTCTCAAGGAGAGTGAACCTCATTGCAAGGCAAAGGCACAGGCCTAGCTGTACGGTTTAAATACTCTTACAGCGTCTGACGTCATCAGGAGGCTGTCCTGCAACTTCCCGCGCTGGACCCTTTAAATCTAGAGCATGCCTAGGGGGCGGGGCCAGATGCGACGGATCGGCGGTTTCTCCCTCGAGGAGGGAGCGCCGCGGCAGAGGCCAGGACAGGCCCTGCCAGCCGGAGAGGTGTTTCAGCAGGCCAGGTCGGCCCTGAGGTGAGTGGAGGGACTAGGGCACAGCCCAGGACCATAACAGCTCTACAGTGATGTCAAGATCTTCAGATCACTCTCTTCCAATAACATTTGCTACTCTAAAGCCAGCCTGTTTGTAATCTCACAGTTTGGTTTATTTATTCATCTTGGTACAACATTTCCAGTTACAAAAGATCAAGCAAGGATGTTCCTTAACTATCTACCAACTTTGCTAGAATAGCAGGAGGATAATAACTCTAATGTGATGTACATTTTATCACAATCAAGTGAGAGCCTAAAGAATTGGACTAGTCTTCCTGGATGATAAGGCAACTGCACCTCCAGTCTTGTTTTTGGTTCGTTTTATTCATGTTTTGTCCAAGCACTCGGTTATGTCTTTGTATACATTCCTGCCTTCAGTTTTGAATACTTCTTTGCTTTAGTCCCGAATCAAGGAATTACCAGCTCCTGTCCTTGGATCCTCGCTTCCCTCTGATGGCATAAGGGATATACCTTCATCTCCTCTAAAGCTGAAGAAAGGAGGCTTAAGGAGAGGGCTTTGAGGATGGGTGCTGTTGCAATGCCACTGCGGGGCAAACCCATGAGCAGCCTCTCACCTCTGCCGGCGGGACACTGGTCCCATACTCTCCCCGATGCCACCGGTGGGATCACGGCCCATGCACGGCCTTTCATGTGGCAGGCTAAATGCTGTATTCTTCATGACTGAACTGCCGCCATCGCTGACTCCTCCTAGCGTGGCTGGAGTTTCCACTGATGTTTGCATTGCAGCCCGAGTGCTGATGCTCCTACCTTGGCAGGGCTGCCGATGCCACCACTTCCTGTTCTTCGCGGCTGTGGCTGCCAATGCCCCCAGCTCTTCATGGCCTGAGTGGCACCGATGCTGCTTCTTCACTGCTGGAACACCGCCAACTTCCTCCAGCATCTGATGACTTCTGTAGATATATGTCTCTTCTGTTGATTTAAAGGGCACATGGCAGAAAAACCCCGTGGCCCTCCTTGATGATGTCACCACCTCATCACATCCTCAACCCTATAAAAGGGCTCTCTGCAGAGATGCTTGGGGCCTTTGCAATGGATCCTCATGGTTGTCCATGGCTCTTCTTCCTGCAAGGTCTTCCATGGTCATTCTCCTGTCTTGTTGGTCTTCATGTTCTTCTTTGGATGTTCCTGGTCATCTTGTTCCTGTTCCATGTTCCTGGTCAGGAATTTAATTGAAGACTACTTTTGCTTTTATTGGAACCTCTCTCATGGGATGCTCTAATTCTCCTGTTTCATTAGTTATGTTGCGATGCCGTTGTGGGACAAGCTCTCGAGCAGCCTCTTATCTCAACTGGTGGGACGCTGTTCCCATGCTCTCTCCAATGCTGCCGGTGGGATTATGGCCCATGCGTGGCCTTTCATGCGTCAAGCCTGACACCATCTTCTTCTCGGCTGAACTGTTGCCGGTGCTGACTCCTTCAAGCACAGCTGGAGTTGCCACTGATGTCTGCATCACATCCCGAGTGCCACCAATGCTCCTACCATGGCAGGGCTGCCAACGCTATTTCCTCATTTTAGCGACCACGGTGCTGCCGACACCTCCAGCTCTTCACAGCCCGGTTGCCTCCGATGTTGCTTCTTTGCAACTGGAACACCACCGACTTCCTCTAGCATCTGATGACTTCCTTAAGCGTGAGTGCTCGCCTCTTCTGTTGATTTAAAGGGACCGGAGTGGAGAAAGCCCAATGGCCCTTCTTGATGACATCACCACCTCGCTACATCCTTAGCCTTATAAAAGGGCTCTCTAAGAACATAAGAACATAAGAAAATGCCATACTGGGTCAGACCAAGGGTCCATCAAACCCAGCATCCTGTTTCCAACAGTGGCCAATCCAGGCCATAAGAACCTGGCAAGTACCCAAAAACTAAGTCTATTCCATGTTACCATTGCTAATGGCAGTGGCTATTCTATAAGTGAACTTAATAGCAGGTAATGGACTTCTCCTCCAAGAACTTATCCAATCCTTTTTTAAACACAGCTATACTAACTGCACTAACCACATTCTCTGGCAACAAATTCCAGAGTTTAATTGTGCGTTGAGTAAAAAAGAACTTTCTCCGATTAGTTTTAAATGTGCCCCATGCTGACTTCATGGAGTGCCCCCTAGTCTTTCTACTATCCAAAAGAGTAAATAACAGATTCACATCTACCCGTTCTAGACCTCTCATGATTTTAAACACCTCTATCATATCCCCCCTCAGTCGTCTCTTCTCCAAGCTGAAAAGTCCTAACCTCTTTAGTCTTTCCTCATAGGGGAGTTTTTCCATTCCCCTTATCATTTTGGTAGCCCTTCTCTGTACCTTCTCCATCGCAATTATATCTTTTTTGAGATGCGGTGACCAGAATTGTACACAGTATTCGAGGTGTGGTCTCACCATGGAGCAATACAGAGGCATTATGACATTTTCTGTTTTATTCATCATTCCCTTTCTAATAATTCCCAACATTCTGTTTGCTTTTTTGACTGCCGCAGCACACTGTACCGACGATTTCAATGTGTTATCCACTATGACACCTAGATCTCTTTCTTGGGTTGTAGCACCTAATATAGAACCCAACATTGTGTAATTATAGCATGGGTTATTTTTCCCTATATGCATCACCTTGCACTTATCCACATTAAATTTCATCTGCCATTTGGATGCCCAATTTTCCAGTCTCACAAGGTCTTCCTGCAATTTATCACATTCTGCTTCAGAATGGATCCTCATGGTTATCCATGGCTTCTCTTCCTGCAAGGTCTTCCATAATCATTCTCCTGTCTTGATGGTCTTCATGTTCTTTGTTGGATGTTCCTGGTTGCTTTGTTCTATGTTTCATGTTCCCAATCTCTTGTCAGTGCCTTGTCCAAGTCTTCTCTACCAAGTCTTCAATTAAGTTCCTGATGTTCCTGTCTTGTTTCAAGATCAGCCTTCTAGTTCCTGTCTCAACCCTCTTCCAGGCATGCCAGTATTGTGGTCTGTGATCAGCCCATGGGGGCCTGTGTAGGGAGCTTTCTGATCTTCACTGTATCAAGTCCTCAGAGTCCATCCTTGATTTTTAGAGTTCTGTTCCAAGTCAAGTTTCAAGACAAGTTTCGAGTTCCTAGTCATGTTTCTAGTTCAGGGCTCGTGGAGCTTGTCCATCCAGCGGATCTCCTTGTTCCTCATTCCAAGCCATGATCTTTGTTCCAAGCCATGTTCCTCATTCCAAGGGATGTCTTGGCTCCTGTCCTCGTCTGAGTCTCAGTCCTGAGCTGGTCTTGCTCCTGGCATGGTCTGTGACCAACCTATGGCAGGTTGTGTAGGGTACACAGCGGGACAGTGTGGTCCATGACCAGCCCATGGTGGGCTGTGTAGGATGCGCTGAGGTGCAGTGCCCTGGGAAGTGGAACTCTAATCTGAACCAGAGCCTTCATCCATGTTCCTCATCTCTAGAGCCTTCGCGCATGTTCCAAGTTCTTGTCCAAGTTCCAAACATTCAGTGTCTTCATCCATGTTCCTCGTCATGTCATGTCCTGTCCTCAGCCTTCTTTTGTCCTGATGCACTCGCTGTTCCAAGCAGCAGGTCCAAAAGTGCTATAGATTGGTCGTAGGGCTAACCTAGAGACCAGCATTGCATTGTTGGGTCTCAGTCCATGCGTGCAGGTTCAGCGGAGATCTGAGATCAATGTTCCAAGAACAAGATATATTCCAAGCCTAGCCCATACCTGGATACGTTCGCCTCCCACGGTGTCTACCTTGGAGTCTCACCATGAGGTTGTGCTGTGATCCAAGGGCTCACTCTATCTCAAGCAAGTGACCACACTCTGCGCTTGCAACAAGTTATTCCTTGTTCTAGTTTAAAAGCTATTCTCCTTTTTAAAGGTTAGTACCAGCAGCCTGGATCCACTCTGGTTAAAGTGGAGCCCATCCTTTCAGAAAAGATTTCCCCTTCCCCAAAAGGTTGTCCACTTCCTTACAAAACTGAATCCCTCTTCCCTGCACCATCATCTCATCCACGCATTGAAACTCCAGAGTTCTGCCTGCCTCTGTGGACCTGCACACGGAACAGGGAACAATTCAGAGAATGCTACACTGGAGGTTCTGGATTTCAGCTGTCTACCTAAAACATCTCTTCCACAACTTCCTTGTTCATTAATGCCCACATGATTACCGTATTTCCACGCATATAACCCGCGGGTAATGTGCGTTTTTACCTACCCCGCATGCCTCCGCGGGGTATAAACGTGGGCGGGTTATCCAGAAAAAATTTTACATGAAAACGACTAACAGAATACCTAACCAAAGGGAGACGTACCAGTATATCGGTAAACAAGCATGAATCAACTTTATTGTTATTGTTTAACATTATTGTTTCAGATTCTTATCTTTGTTGTTCAGAATCTGCTGCATTATTTGTAATTTTTATTTATTAAAACAAAGTTATATGGTATTTTGTTACTTTATTACTTCACTACTTTTAATACAGATTGTGAATCTTATCACTTAGCGGAAGCCCTACGGGAAGTTAATAGTAATTACGTTATATAGCGCATTTATAGGTAAAGCGTTAGTGTACAGAATGTTTGTATGAAAATTGAACAAATGGCAATATTAAAATAAAAAGAAAACATTTAATTAGAAAACATTTTCATATTATAAACGCATTCAACTCCGAACAGTAGTAATAAACAAAGTCAAAATATGAATAATTTTTAAATAAATCTCCAGTTCTTATACATCAATATAAAAGAGCCCTAAATAAGCAACCTAAATTAAACTTTATAAAATACTTGTCCTATAACTAGCAATTAATTTAAAAGACTTTAATTGTCCTCTTCTTCACTAGCTGAAGAAAACCCCTCGAAGTCATCATCGCCTGAATCATCATTAAGGGCGGCTAAAACGGTCTGCAGTCGTTCGGCCGTCACAGCATCTTCTATCAGATCGTCGTCATCTTCGTCTGCCGAGCTTAGGTCTGAAGCGTCTTCTTTTTCGTCAACAATGATGCCCGCCTTTTTAAATCCATTCTGGACAGTATCAGGAGAGATTTTGTTCCATGCATTAAGCACCCAGCTGCAGGCCTCTGCATGGGTTGCACGGCGTAAACGACCAGCCGGTGTAAAACTATGAGTCCCAGACTGCATCCATTTGTCCCATTCGGCACGAACATAGGTTTTAAACGGATGGTTTACTGCAATATCAAGTGGCTGCAGTTTAGAAGTTAAACCACCAGGGATAACAGAAACATGGGCCCCAAGTCCGTTCAATTTTTTTTTAACGTTTTCGCACTTGTGTGCTGCCATGCTGTCAAATACTACCAATGATTTCTTCGAGAAGAATCCGCCAGGTCGGGTTCGAAAACATTTATCTATCCATAACAGCATGACTTCATTGTCCATCCAACCTTTTCTGTTGCAGTGTACGAATACACCAGGTGGAAATTTTTCGCGGGGCATCGTGACTCGTTTGAATATAACCATTGGTTTAAGTTTTATACCGTTTGCGGTACATGCCAGAACCACAGTAAAGCAGGTCCGCTCATGACCGGTAGTCGATATGGCCACCGTTTTAATTCCTTTTTCAGCGACTGACCTCGTAGCAGGAATGTCAAAGGCCATCGGAACTTCATCCATATTAATTATTTCAGAAGGCAAAATTCCACGTTCTCTAATGCTCTCAATTGTGAAATCTCTAAAATTAGTGACTAGTTGCTCCCAATCATTCGGTAAATGTTGTCCAACTGTTGTGCGCATACGCACGGATAAATTGTTCCGTTTCATAAATCTGGCCACCCAGGTTAAGCCACATTTGAAATCGGGTATATTTCGTTCTACGGCAATAAGCCTAGCTTTTATTTGGATGGCCAATGTAGAAATGGCTAGGTTATTCACTCTCCTTTCTAAAACCCAGTTCTTTAGGTCTTCCTCTAAATGCGGCCATTTCGCTCCATGACCTCGTCTGGCGCGTTTTCTCGGATTCATTTTCTCTAATGCAGCCTTATCTTTTCTCCATTCTCTTATAGACTTTTCGTCAACTTCAAATTCTCGGGCAGCTGATCTGTTGTTGGTTGCTTCAGCACGTGCAACTACATTAAGTTTGAATTCGGCCGTGTATGACTTTCGCTTAGGCATGGTTCTCTAAAGAAAAAATTATTTGTAATTAGAATTTTTAAGTATTTAATAATCTTTAACATTTCTGAGAAATTTTAATTTGTCAGTAGAATTTTAAAGTCATATTGTTCATTTTTTATAATTTATTCAAGTGCAACGAAACTAAACATACCTCTTAGAATTCAGCGGCGGTGCGAAGAACTTTGTGAACTAAACTCGATTGACACATACTACACCACGCGCGCAATAGTTAAGCAACGCTATTGGGTGCAGCGTTGCAGCGTAAGCCCCTTGGCAGCCGCTATATATAGCTCACTCTGTCAATTGCAGCCGGCATACTGTTTGCTCCACTCTCTCAGCAACGTCCACTGAGCAAAAATTTCCTGATTCAGCTCTGCAGATCCAGCAATGTTGGGACGTAAGTCTGGTTAGTCTGTACGTCTGTACTTTTGCTGCGCTCTTTTTCATGATGTAATTTGATTAAAAGCATGATGCTTTTATTTGATGGACTCTACGTAAAAAAAGATCACCTAGGAAGGGGTACGCGACGACCTGAGCTTTTGCTAAAGGGTACGTATCAACGGTTCCCACTATTTTCTAAGGAAAAGCATGTGACTTTGTTAGGCCAACGGTTGGGCTTTAGGTCAAATGATGAAACAGCGCTTAAGTAATGGTTACCGATTATGAATGGGTAACCATTTGATTATGAATTCTCCCGGTTTCGATCTTTTGTTTATTTGTATGTCTTAGTTGCACACTATATCGTGATTGCTCCCAAAAAACCTTAAAGGTAAAAGGTAGCATATTTAACAAAACATATAACGACGATTGGTTATAATGGGGCGATCGGTATGGCTTCGTCGTTGAATATAACGGTAATCGGGCGTTGCGGGTTATATGAGGAGGCGGGGTATATTAAAACTTTCTTACATAAATCTTGAAAACCTGCGGGTTATGTGTGTGGGCGGGTTATATACGTGGGCGGGTTATTGTCGTGGAAATACGGTAATGACTGTTGGGTCCTCCCCAGCACTATCTAATTATGGTCTATCACCTTCGCATCATGTAGGCAAGTTAACAGGCGATCCTCACATCCACTAGGCACCCAGCTATCTACATTCCTAATAATCAAATCACCAGCTTTGATGGCCTACCTAACCCTTCCCTCCTGGGCAATAGCCCTGGGAGAGTCGTCCTTGGTGTGAAAGGAAAATGCATCAACTACAGAGCAGGTCTGTGCTTTAGGATCACTTTCTGCTACACCAGGGTGATTCTCTCTGACCAGGTGACCTTCCTCCTCCAAGGCAGCACTAGGACTAGTTTGGACTTGGCTACCATGTCCCTGAAGGTCTCCTCTATATACCTCTCTGTTTGCCTCTGCTCCTCCAGGTCTGCCGCTCTAGCCTCCAGAGATTGGACTTATTCTCTGAGAGTCAGGAGTGCACACATATAACATCTCACCATTGGGTAAAAAATCATACATGTGACTCAATACAAAAGACTGGAAGGCCCCCCTCTTGCTTCTGGATTGCTGCCTTCATTATAATTTTGTTTAGCTTTTAGGTGGCTAAGGGAGTAGGAATGCATAAATTAGCATTTATTGGTATATTGACTGTTAATCTGGTAGTGACCTGCAAGAGGATAATTAAAAACTTGATAAAGGCTGGGGCAATCTTGTGTTTTGGAAAAATCCTGATTGATTTTTAATTTGAAAGTGTCTCTTGCCATAAATCAAAGGATGAGCTATGGGTGGGTGGGGATTGGGGTGGGAAGGAGTGAAAGAAAGACACTAGAATTACCTACCTTTTGCTTTCCTTTTATTACTGGCACACACAAACTCTAAACTATTAACTACCTTTATTTAGCTTGCTTTTTATTACAGTACACACAAACTAAACTATTAACTACTTTTGGCTTGTTGTTTATATTAGGTAGACACACACTAAAGAATTTATCCCACTATTTCACCTCTCCCCCAAACTTTTAAAGTCCTAAAATTTCCCAAAATAATACTTACTGATCCTCTTTAGCCACCAGCAAGATGAACTTCTCTCAATGCTCTCATAGGATTGGGAGACATTAGTGGGTGTATCCCTTATAATAGCCCCATACCCATGACTTGTAGAGACCACATGAACCACTCGCGGTAGAGAACAGCTATCAGGACTGAGAGAAACAATCTTTTCACTAAGAGCAGAAGGAGAAATGCTTTCAAGCCCAGAAAGTGCTGACACAGTATCTCGCTGCTGGACAAAATGAAAAGCTTCCAAGGTGGGCTGACCAGATGGGGAGGCAGCAGCTGGCCTGAATGGGTAGGCTCTAATGACTCCTTTCTTCTTCTTGCCCATTCCAATAAACTTCTAAACCGGTATGGAAAAGGTGTAGTTGAAAAAAAGGCCCTAGGGCAAGCCCCTTTGCTACGTAGCTTCGGCATGCTGGCAGCTGCACGCGGCAGGATGCTAATTTTAAAGAGCCCAGATGAGTCTAGCTAGTATTGGGCAGACATCACATGGTCCCAGGAGCCAATCAAGGGACCAGATGGTAAGGCCCACAGGGCAGAGTTCCTTCCCACACTCTCCCCACCCTTGCACCGCAGGATGCAGATTTTAAAGGGCCCAGATGCATCTAGCTGGTGTCTGGCAGGCGTCTCAAGGTCCCGGGAGCCAATCAGGGAGCCGGATGGTAAGGCTGCAGGGCAGAGATCCTTCCCAAACTCTCCCTACACTCATGCTGCAGGGCGCTGATTTTAAAGGGTCTGGATGCATCTGTCTGCTGTTGGGCAGGCGTCACAAGATCCCAGGAGCCAATCGAGGGCCAGATGGTAAGGCTGCAGGGCAGAACTACTGCACACATTCTCCCCCTCATTGTGGCTATCTCGAAAAACCCAATTGGCTCCGGGGTCCATAGGACAGGTTTGAATTAAATTTTCCTCCCCCCAATCCTTATTACTGTCTGATATTCCATTTCCCAGTCTTTCCCAGTCTTTAAAGATGAATATCTGCCTATCTGAAAACTTCTTGTACTTCCAAAATGCTTGTAGAGCTCTGACTATAAAAGGAGCACTCGCTTAAAGCCTGACCATGAAGAGCAGAGGTCTTCACTCCCAGCCCTTGAGGGCTGCCAACAGGTCAGGGTTTCAGGGTATCCCTAATCAATAGGTATAAGATAGATCCGCATACAATGGAGGCAGTGTGTATGCACACTTATCTCATGCATATTCATTAGGGATATCCTGAAGCCCCCAACCTGTTGGCAAGCCCTCAAGGGCTGGGAATGAATATCACTGATGTAGAATGTGTAATTATAACTTGTCTGAAATATGCAAAAGCTTTGCACATACTCCATGCTGGCTACCAAAAATTAGTGAAGAATAACTGAATATATTAAGTGTGGAGTTTATTTTTTCATTAAATCTTTTCCAATCAAACTCAAAAGTAAAAATGCACAGGTCTTGGCATGCACAATTATAGACACGGCACCTAGCAGTAGCAAATGTGAGTTCATTCTTGCCAATAGCCCCGTTAAATTGTTTTGATCAGTCTGGTTGACTGGAATGCTTAAATACTGACAACAAACCTCAAGCGTATTAGACTCAAAGTCTTCCTAATGTACTGCCAAATTAGACATGGCTAAACAGCATGCATCACAATCTTCAGCTGCTCCCCTTCCCCCAAACAAAATGTTAAGTGTATTCAAATCTTTTGAGTTGTTTCAGTTTAAAATTGTAATGACACCCATGTTTCCCCTTTTTACTATTACATTCCTTGAGTTAAGTATCTGCCCTCTGTTCTGAGAAATTTGGGGTTGCAACAGTAAAAGAAAAGCCAAATCTCTGGATAGGTGGTCATTTGTGAGGTTCTAGAATTATTTTAAAATAGAGGCTATAATCTTTATTTTCAGAATACAACCTTTCCAGATATCATTCATTTTTTTTACTTATTTTATCAATTTGTTTTCTAGCAAAGTTTATTAAATATGGACCAGAGCAAAGGTTACACTTTCGGATAATAGAACAGAAGGACTAGGGGGCATTCCATGAAGTTAGCAAGTAGCACATTTAAGACTAATTGGAGAAAATTCTTTTTCACTCAACGCACAATTAAGCTCTGGAATTTGTTGCCAGAGGATGTGGTTAGTGCAGTTGGGTTCAAAAAAGGTTTGGATAAGTTCTTGGAGAAGTCCATTAACTGCTATTAATCAAGTTTACTAACGTCTTAGGGAATAGCCACTGCTATTAATTGCATCAGTTCAACCAACCTCTTCCCTTCAATAATAATTCTATAACATATACCAATACAAGGGATGCTTGTGTCCTGGTATTACTTATGTACGGTGGCTATTGTTCAAGGACAGCCAATTTTATGGGTGTCCTTCTTTTTAGCCCCGTCTATTAATCTTTATTATCCAAAATTCAATGTAGATTTTCTATTTTGTCTTTTTCTCTTTTATCTAAAAAGATCCCCTTATCTCCCCGTTTTATGAGGCGACCCGCTACTTGTTTGTCAATACTTATCAGGACATCCGTCTCAATTGCTTCTCGCGGGGATCGCGTCTGCCTGCCCGACATGGGCCATGTTTCGGCACTCTTGTGCCTGCTTCAGGGGCTACGGGGGGGGGGGGGGGGGGGTTGTGCTGTGTCCTAAACAGGTACTCGATATCTGTTAGTTCTCCAGTGTCATGTTGATAATGTTCCTACTTGTGGACGGCGCCTACCTTCTTGCACAATAGCCACCGTACATAAGTAATACCAGGACACAAGCATCCCTTGTATTGGTATATGTTATAGAATTAATTGCATCAGTAGCAAGGGATCTTCTTAGTGTTTGGGTAATTGCCAGGTTCTTGTGGCCTGGTTTGGCCTCTGTTGGAAACAGGATGCTGGGCTTGATGAACCCTTTGTCTGACCCAGCATGGCAATTTCTTATGTTCTTATGTAAAGGTGTCCCCCACATTTTCAGAGTAGTTGTTTTTCTTATGCTTTCTAACTTATGGAACATTGCAAAGAATTATGTATATAGAGGTCTGTGGCTGTCTGTTCATCCAGAGGTAAAATAATTCTCAAAAAGAAAGGGATGACTAGTCACTACATTTGGCTCACTGGGAGTATCTCAGAAAAATTTTCAAAACCACAAACATTGGATCAGTATTTTCAGAGAATGAACCTTCCCAAATGAATCCCCTAGGCCGAGTTCCAATGCCAGGTCCCAGGTCCGATGCCATGGCCTGGCCTGGAAGCCGGGTCCTAATGCCAAGGCCTTGATCCAGACCCAGGCCCAGCACATTCACCATGGCGCCATTTTGATGCATGGCATCGCCATTCATGAAAATGGCGCTGTCCACTGGGGTGAATGCACTGGAATTAGTTAACTCCGGAATGAATCCAGCGCATAGCATCAGTTTAAAGAACAGAGAAGAGGATGGCATCATCAGAGCTGCGAGGCTTGGACTCCAGACCTGGGCCTGACCCTCAACGGAGACCCCGGCATATGGACCCAGCCTCTGGGCCAGGCTGCGACACCTGGCTGGGCTGTGGCCCGGGTCTGGGCTGATGCCCCGGCATTGGGGCATGGCCTCCAAGCCGGGCTGCATCAACATCATTGAGCTCCAGCCTAGTCTGAGTCCCAGGTGTTGGGACCTGGGTGTGGGTTGAGGCCCCAACATTGGGGCTCGGCCTCTGGGCTGGGCTGCAGCATCAGGCTTGGTCTTAGCCCCCAGCCTAGGCCAGGGCTCAGGCATTGGGACCCAGCCTTCAGTCCAGGCCTGGGTCCAGGCAAAGCTCTGGCATCCGGACCAGGCCTCTGGGACAGGGCATGGTGTTGGGCCTGGGCCCTGGCTCCAGTCTAGGCTGAGGTTCAGGTGTCAGGACCCAGCCTGGACCTAGGTCTCACCGGCAGATCTCCATCAGACTGGATAAGCAGGGCCTGAAGGGGGATCCTGCTCTCGGTTTTTTCCAGGGTACGAGGGACGGGTGGTGTGGACAGGACAGGAGGACTTGGGAGGCCCTCTTTTCTTTGGCCATCGGGTCATTTTTTGGGTTTTTTTTAAATGTTTGCTTTGTATTTTTTACATGAATAGAACAAATCAAGCATTGCATGAACCGAAATTCATGGGGAACAAACCTCCTGTACACGAACTAAATAACAAAAATACATTTTTTATCCCTGCACACCCCTACTGCCTGATCCATTGTACTCTACAAAACCCTGTTCTTGCTACAGACGCCACCTGTTTCTTTAAAGGTAAAGTTGACTCCAAATTTACATCCAAGAATTTTACCTCTTCTGCCGGTAGTAACCTCACCCCTTTTAAAGGTAGAATGAAAACATTCCAATCCTCTACCTATTCTCAACAATTCTATTTTACTGGAATCCAACACCAATCCATTTTCTCTTAACCAGTAAGCCACTGATGATAGTCATTAATTCAATTATAATACAACCAGTGATTCGTTTCTTCCCAGCAGGGCCAGTGTCTGGATATCATCTGAATAAAAAAAGGGGATGAGCCCAAAAGATCTTAACTTCCCAAATGGAGCCAGAAAGAAATGAAATAGGAGCAGCGGCAGGGATAATCCCTGTGGCAGGTCTTGCACAACGTCTCTACATGTAGAGACCTAACCTTTCCCTGTTGGAGCAATACCTCCATACAGTCCTTCAAAAAAGCAGCCACCCACTTAAGGATGGCACCTCCAAGTTGAGATTCCAGGCACCGTGCAATCAAATCCTCATGATTTATCAAATCAAATGTACTGGATAAATCTAATGATAACAGCAGCATCGATTCATCCTTATCCATTCTAGGAAGTACCTCATCCACAAGGGTAACCAGCACTGTCTCTGTACTACTACTACGCTTTCTGAAACCAGCTTGAGGGATATTCAAAATATGCAATTCTTCCACAAATTCTGGTATTTGTTTAGTCACAATGTTTTCCAAAATTTTCACAACAAATGGTAAATTTGATTGGCTTAACTTACAGGAAAGGACCTGTAGGTCCTTACCAACAGCCGGCAGATTTACACTGGCAAGAGATGGATCAGGAGATTCACCTATACCAACCCCTTTGCCCTCAAGTGGAGCCCTTGGGTTCTGGGGGCTGGCAGATCTTAGGTGAGAGTCTCTAAGTAGGAGGTGAAGGTGTAGGTCCAATATCAGGCTAGGGTCGGGGGTCAAATAGGAGGGTCAGGGTCCAGGCCTAAGGTTGGTGGCAGGTGGAAGGAAAAAATGGTTGATATCTGGGCAAGGGTCAGAGGCAGGCTGCAGGCAAGAGTAGTCAAGGTCCAAGCTAAAGTCAGATCCAGAGCAGGAGGAGAAGCAAGGAGAAGGACTGATACGGAAGGGTAGGAAGGAGATAGGATAAGGACAAGACGAGCTGGGCTTGAGAGACGAGGCAGGCTGGACTGGAGAGACAAGTCAGGCACAGGAGAAGCAGCAACTCACTCTGCATACAAGATGTAGCCAACCTGTTGCTGAGGCGTCTGTTCATTGCATGGCTAGGAGTTAAATACCCAGCCGTGTGATGCATCTCCAAGTGCATCTCCAAGTGCTGGCAGCAGAGGTTCCCGCCGTGGGGCCTTTAAGAGTAGACATGCGGGGAAATAGCTGGTGGCACTAATGATGTAGTTTTTGCAGGAGAACTCAGCACATGGTAGCAGGGTGGCCTTGTCATCTTGTCTCTTATTGACATAGAGATGCAGGAAGGTTTTAAGGACTTGGTTAATCATCTCTGTTTGCCTGTTGCTTTGCAGTTGGTAAGCATTGGTGAAGTCTGGTGTGTAATGTCCCTGTCGGAGAAGGTAATCCATACAGTCTGAACACATGCTGGATGGACAGATGATCTAGTTCAGAAGCAGAAGGTAGAACGGGGAGAAGAATAAAATGTGCCATCTTGGAGAATCTATCTGCTGTGACCCATATTGCAGTGGAGCCATGTGAGAGGGGGAGATCCACGATGAAATCTGTGGACAGATGGGTTCAGGGTTTCCTGGGGGTTGGCAATGGTTAAAGAGCCCACAAGGTCGTACATGAACAGATTAATGCTGCGCACAGGTATGGCAGGAATTCATGTAACTTTTCACATCCATCTTTATCTGAAGCCACCATTGAACATACAGGCTTCTCCGGGATGAAAGTCATGATCCCATTTTAACACTTTTTCCTGAAGCTTCTTGGGAATTACCATTTTCCCAGGAGGACCTGGTGTAGCCACAGTGAGAATGATTCTTACAGGATCAATGATGTGTTGAGGGACCTCTGATATGTCCTCAGGCCCAGAGCTACTGGGTATGCATACCGTACAATTGCTCAGGGCCAGAAGAGTGGTGGAAGAAGAAGCAGCCCGGGAGGCTGCCGGTAGACCCCATTCCACCAAGGCCAAGAAGAAGAAGAAGCCTATGAAACTGCTGGTAGACCACATAACACCAGTGGCCCGGAGGAAAAGGAGTTCTGCGAACCAACCAGTGGACTCTATACGTGTGAGTGTGTGTGTGTTTAGGAACCTGTCTGAGGTATGTATGTGTGTGAATGAAAGCCTGACGGGGGGTGGAGGAGGGGGGGTTTCTATGTGCATGGGAACCTGACGTGTGTGTGTGTGAGAGAGAGAGAGAGAATGGGAACCTGTCTGGGGATGTTTGTGGGTATGAATGGGAGCGTCCCTGGGTGTGTATGTTTGTGTGATGAAAATTTGTGCTGCCCCAGTAATCCACACCTTATTCAGGATGACTGGAAATAAAAGGTTTTCAGGTATGGAGAGCAGTGAATTTGCCAACCTTATTAGTTTTAATTATTGGATTTCTGGTGTGCCATTTTGAAATAATTTATTGTTGCTTGGGAAATATTTAAAAATTTTGTATGAGTTCTTTTATTGGATGTTAACCATTGGAAATATTATTTTTACAAGTATGGTTTTACTAAAATGATTGATTTATATTCCTTGATTTTATTGTTTGATGAATGATTTATGAGGACTGGTGATGTTTCTGTTTCTCCATTGCATCCACCCTCTGATTCTTAGCTATTGGTCAATAGTGAAGTTCAAAATCAATTTAATAAAAAAATATGGATCAATGAGCCTGTCTGAGATTAAGTTGTTGAGCTTGCTGAAGATACTCCAAATTTTTATGATCATTGTAGATTGTGATCTGATGTTTGGCTCCTTCCAGATGGTATTACCATTCTTCCATTGCCAATTTCACTGCCAGGAGTTCACGATCCTCAATTGTGTAATTCCTTTCAGCCAGGGAAAACTTCCTAGAAAAGAATGAAAAAGGCCGTGTTGACTGAAGACAGCCCCAACCCCAAGGGTAGAGGCATCTACCTCCAAGACAAAGGGGCAACCAGGATCTAGATGCCGAAGACAGGATCCTAGCGAGAAGATGTGCTTAAGAGCCTGGAAGGCATTGATGACTTCTGTGGAGCAATTCTGATTGTCAGCACATTTCTGTTCAGGGTAGTCAGAGGTGCAGTAAGAGTAGAATACCCAGGAATGAACTGGTAGTAATAGTTGGCGAATCCTAAGAAACGTTGTAAGGTGTGGAGGCCGACCAGCTGGGGCCAATCGAGGATGGCCTGTTGCTTTGCGGGGTCCATAAAGAGACCAGTCTGAGAAATGAGATAGGCCAGGAAGGGGGGGATGTTCTTGTTCAAAGAGATATTTCTCGAGTTTAGCATAGAGATGATGTTTTTGTTGTTGTTGGAGTACTTATTTGACATGTTTTCAGTGTGATGCCTAGGATTGCGAGTAGATAAGAATGTCGACCAAGTAGACCAGAACATAGGAATAGAGGAGGTCCAGTAGTGGGGCCTTTAAGAGTGGGTGTGCGCCACGCAAGTGTGCCTATGGTGAATCCTGGATAGTACATGGCAGCGGTGTCCTGGCCACCTTGAAGAGAAGAGCAGCATTGGCGGGTCTCGGAGTAAGTGCGAGCTGGCAAATGTAACAGCTTTTGCTACATCCTCTGGCAATAAATTTGAGAGCTTAATTATGCATTGAGTGAAAAAATATTTTCTCTTATTGGTTTTAAATGTACAACTTAATAACTTCATTGTGTGTCCCCTAGTCTGCGTACTTTTTGAAAGCATAAACAACTGCTTCATATTCACTCATTCCACTCCACTCATTATTTTATAGACCTTTGTCATATCTCTTCTCCAAGCTGAAGGGCCCTAACCTCTTTAGCCTTTCCTCATGTGCATGTGCACATTTATTTCCGCCTGCTCTCTAGAAGGCGTAAATATATGTGGTATGCTGGGCATGGCTCTGTGTATATCCATTAATTTTCATAGAGGACTTACATGTGGAATTGAAGCTCCACATGCAGACAGCAGCCCTGTGTGGGCTGTGATGAAATTACCCTCTTGATATTCCACCATTTTCCACTGGGAAAACTGACCCTTTAGTCCCACTATTTGTTTCCTGTCTTTTTGACCAGTTATCAATCCACAGTAAGACTTTTTAGTTTTCTAATGAATCTCTCATGAGGGACTTTATGAAAACACCTTTTCAAAATCCAAATGCATTATGCTGGCTGGCTTACTTTCATCCACACTTGCAATACATTCCAGAGGGTTGGTAAGGCACAACCTACCTTTGCTAAGCTCTTGCTGGTAGGTAGTAAGTTACTAAGTTTCACTCCTGCCTGGAAAGAAGCAGCCACTAGTGAGTCGTTATCCCAGCAATACATTCCCAAAAGAGGGTCACCCACACAGACCTTTAAGAGTACTCAGCTCACACAGCTGCCATCGCTTGTGACTACAGATATGTATGTACAGCAACAGCAGTAATGTATCATTCTGTAATCTGTACATAGTGATCATGTTGTCTTAAATGTACTTCTAATTACTGGTGATAGAGCCCGATGCTGCTGTAGAATTCTAATGTATATGATACTCTAGTTGCAATGCTATACTAAATTGTATCTCCAATATATGCTGTCCCCTGCATTTGTTTCTTTACTATGACATGTTTAATATAATTTGAAATATAACATCTTTGGACAGTAAATATCTACGATTGCACTGCTGTTGAGGGATAATATCTATGAATGAATGTGTACGTTCAGAGTCCTTTGGATAGTCTTAATTTTATTATTTGTTGTTTGCTTTGATTTAAGAATAAAATACTTTCAGATCCCATGATTTTATAAAAGATGTTTTGATGCCAACAACTGTTCTCTTTTTGCTGGAGAGCTTTAGAGTTTGGTGGAAATACATTCCGTCCATAATCGATTTGACTAAAGCTCCTTTGTCTAAATCCCTATGACTTATGCTATGGAAATAATTTAATTTGTTTTGCTGTTGTCTTGTGTTTTTTTTTTTTAACTAAAGCAATACATCATTCAACAAGGACTATCAGTTGGCGATTCAGAAAGTTCTGAAGTGGTGGAAACAGTGTTGCCGTCGCGCCTCAATGTCACGGTGGGGCTGCTGTCCACGTCTGGTATCCTGTTCCTAAAACTAGAACAGGATGGAGAAGACTGGGACATGTTGATGAAAATGTTGGATTGATCTAAACCCATCTGATGTCCCGGAGTTACGGCCGAAATGCCCCTGGCAAAGGTAATCAGCGAACGCGCCAAGACGTTATGAAGCAGTCCCCGTGAGTCAGTCAGTTAAAATGTAGGGGACAGAGAAGGTAGACATTAGCGTTCTCTATAGGCATGACTTCACCCTCGGATTTTAACCAATTTAACATGATCAGTTTTTGGTTCCCAGAGATTGTCTTGGAGCAGATCCTGAACATGTGGCGTAACAACAGTTTTATGAGGGTTGTGGAAAGCAAGGTGGCAGTATCTCTGATGGACTAGATATCTCTGAAGCTATCCGCTTGCAGAGAAGCACATGGGTATGGACTTGCAGTAGGCTGAGCACCTGGCTGAAGTTTTGATTCAAACATTCAACTCTTTTGTGAACAAGTATATTTATAAAACATGGTTTGGATTCTTTTCTTAATATTTCAAACATACTCGGTGTGAAAATACAAATGTGTTAGTGAAACTTTCTTCTTGTAACTGTTTAGCTGCTGTCTGTACCATGGTGATGGGTCTGAATATATATTGTCATTATCTTTTTTCTTTTTTGAGAACTGCACAAATAGCAATTTTTGTTTTGTAGCAGAGCATTAAAGATCCCACATGCATGCGGTACGGTATTTGTTAGCTGCATTTCTTTGCTCCATTTTTCTTTCCAGGCCTTGGCGCTCAAGACAGAAATTATATTCCGAAATGCACACAGAAAATGACATGAAAGATACTTTAAAATATGTTGTCCCTGTCCAGTGCCCTAGTCTAATCACAAAACTTCCCAGTGAGAATGATGCACTTTCTCATCCAGGCATGCACTTTAAAAAGGCAGAGATTACCCATCTTCCAGTGTCATAATCACAGGTCTTCTATTTGCTTCTAAATAGCCTTTTTGATCATGGTAAGTAATAGGTTACATGTTTTAGGTTTAGCCTTTTCTGAAATTAGGAAAGGAAAACATTATTTTTTAGGTGGAACCTATCACCTAAAAAAAACAAAAAATGTACTAATCATTTTCAGTATAAGGCTGACTAGGGCTCACCACAGTATAAAATGTGCAAACTTCCAGCATTGAGAGATTCCCTGCTAGTGCAGTTATTTTCTGAGTGATACATATGGCCCATCTCCCCACAGGGTGGGTCATATGCTCAAATGATATAAAGGTGACTCCATGAATCACGACACTCAGAGAAGCAAGAGAGAGAGAGAGACAGCAAGGGCTACGGCTCTCCAGGGGCCTGGAGGAGGATGAATGGTTTGTCTTCCTTTACATTGAAAGAGTAAGTTTCTCTCTCTCTCTCTGTCAGCTGGAATGAGTTCCAGGAGGAACTCAACAATCTGTGCTCTAGAGGGATACTTTCTTAAGTCCAAAGGGAGAAGGAGACTTATCTGTGAGGCTGAGTATACCAACAAGCTAAAGTGATACAATCTATTTGTGGGAGAAGAGGCTTTCAAGGATCTGACAGGGTATCTGAGGAAAAGGAAACCTGCTAGGACCAGTGGAAATTTTAAGCATCCTACAACTTTATTGTGTCTTTTGAACTTGGAAGAGTGTTATCTGTATGTGTGTTTTGTACACCTGCAGTGCTGCTTTGCTTGTCTTTGAGATTTTAATAAAGTATCATTTTTGTTTCGGAACAACACTCACTGTGTGGAGACTTTTCAATTGAGAGACTGTGTTGGCGATCCCCTTGGGTCTTGCAGTATTTTACCGCCTTCCCCACTGGAGAATCCTGATTCCGGAGCTGTACTGTGTTGGTCAGTGCTCTGCAGCATTGGAACGTGACCTCTTGCCTTTTCCAAAGAGGCCCCCGAAGAAAGAGTTAAGATGTAGACGAGGAGTAACCCAGTGGTTAGAGCAGTGGGCATACAAACCAGGGAAGCTGGGATTCAAATCCTGCTGCTGCTCCTTGTGATCTTGGGCAAGTCACTTTACCCTCCATTTCCTCAGGTACAATTTTAGAATGTGAGCTCTCTAGGGACAGGGAAATACCTTCAGTGCCTGAATGTAACCTGCTTTGAAGTGTCTGAAAGGAAGAATATAAATGCATTTTACATCTTTGTGTTTGTGTGACAACAGTGAGGTACACAGCTTTGTCTCACTTGATTGGTGGGCTAGTTTTCCTATGGCTCTATAAACATTTCTTTTTATAATTACTTCTGATAACCTGATAATAATCACATTATAGCCTTGCACTGCATGAAGCAACTTGCAGTTTGCAAGTTATCCCTAAAGAACAAACCTGCGATACAATAACAGCACTCCCAGGACTCACACAGCAAGGACCCTATTTATGACAAGGCAGCACTGAATATATTATAACAGGCCCTAGAAAATCAATACACCTCCTATTGGGAAAACAGAATAAGTTGGATTGTTACAGATCCCTACACTGGGCCAAAGAACCTATATGCTAGCAGAACACAAATGGAACCTCATCAAATTCAAAACAAATGAACATAAATTAGAAATAGAAATATGTTGACAAAAATTAAAGAGGAACACTAGAAAATAGAAATAGAAATGTATTTATTCCTGTACCAAGCAAAATATAAAGATACCAGAGATGCATATTTCCAAAACTGACATATTCCAATCATTAAATTGAAAATAAAATGCATTTTCCTACTTTTTTTGTACAGGCATTTTATTTTTCTAATCGCATTGGTCCCAGTCTCTCTTCTGCTTTCCTCTGCCTGTCTTCTCTTAACTCCTTTTCTAGGGTCTTCTTTCCATTTTCCATTTTTTTCCTCTCCTGTCATTTTCACTTCCTCCCCATCAGTCTCTGACATTGATCTTTCCCTTTTCATGTCTCTTTTCTCCATTTCTCTCTACCTGAGTCCCCATTTTCAATCTCCAAGTGTCTCCCAAAACCTCATGCATCTAGGATGCCATTCACTCCCCAGTGCCCATTGTTCCTCAGAGTATCCCAGAATCACCACTTCCCTCTGATACCTCAGTCCTCATTCCTCTCACAATCACCAGGTCTCCCCTGAAAATGTTCTCTGCTGTTTCTACCTGGGTCACAGAAAGCGTAATGTAGAGAATCATACAAGAAATGCCCTTCAGCACTGCATGGCGAGAGTTCCAGAAGGAGGCGTAATAATAGTGTGCTATATATAGTGTGTGTATATAGCCCTACACTGAAGACTTCAGGTATATTAATTTTTCATCTTCCAAGGCATACTTGGCATTTGGTAAATGTGCCAGTTGAGTCTTCTGCATGAAATAGACCTGAAGAATTGTATTGTTTAATCTTTTCATCTGCATGGTGGGAATAGGCTTTATAGGGAAAAAGGGCTAGCAGCTGAATTCACATGAAAAGTATTTACTGCGTATATTTCTTCTTTATTGTTATAAGGAAGGGCGTGCTCAACTGGAGAAATGTGTCAGATATCGTGGTCTATGTATAAAAGGATCAGATTGGTAAATCACTGAATGCATTGATTCTGGAACTCAGGTTACAGGATAAACTATTTCTTTCCCCATCACAGGTCTTGAGGTGCCATGTATGTGGAGGGGCTAGTTATAGGCAGGCCCAATGATTGATCAGAATGGCAAGGGTGTCTTGACTGAGCAACTCAGCAACACTAAAGTGGAAAGGGATCTGAATTTACAGAAATGGTGTTTCTATGGAATTGAACACATTGTGTATTCCCTCTTTAGAAAGGATGGTTTATTTATTGATTAACTTTTTGGCAGTATTTTGGAATGATTACTGGCCCTCAATTTGTATCAGCTACCTCAATTGTTTATTTATTTATTTAAAATTCATTTATTGCCCGCCCTTCCTATGTTCAGAGTGGGGTACAAAATAAGCATACACAGTAAAATGTCTAAGAGAGGACAAGACAATACAAAATTCTTAGGTGGGGGAGTAGCAATTGTGTTGGATGTATAAGATTATGCATATGTATTTGTTTAATATTTACTTGACAGACATCATAGGCATTATGATCATTCTCCTATATTGCCTACTATGAAGTATATTTCTTTGTGTACAATGTAGCACTTCTTTCATGAAGTACATTTAACATAGAGCCTGATATACCATTCCTCTGTGCTGGCACAGAGCCTATTGTAGGTTGTACAGCTATAACAGAAGGAAAGCATTTGCTCTCCTAAATGTTTATGTATTTTATGAATTAGGTCATATGTAAATGTTTTATAATTATTTTAGGATTTATTGTATATGATTTGTTTTTGTTACAGTTATTGCAGCTTTTGTTATGCTTTATTATATCTTTTTATTGTAGGTGGTTTGGGTGTTGATTTTTGTAAGTCTGATGTTCATTGCTTGGAGCAAGCCACAGGCAATTAATAAGTGTAATAAATGAATTAAAATAAAATGTGTATTTTAATTATATGTGAAATTAATTTATGTTTTAAGTGTACTGTGCCTTGTGGGTACACAAGTGTCATTCTGATCTTTGAAGCCCACAAGTATGGAGCGAGTGGTGATTGCTCCTGCCCCTGTAGCCCTTGTACAGCCATCCGATTGGGTATGTGGGGATTGCTGGGGAGCACAGGAGGCTTGTCAGGTGGCTATTGGGCCTCAGAGTCCAAACATCAGCTTTGGGAAGATGGGAGAAGGGTCATCAGGCAGCAGAGGGTCCTCTCTCTCTGTTATGGGAGAGGAGGGGGTTATCAGACCACAGTGCCCTTACATAAACTACTGGGAGTGTGGGGGTGTGGGGTCATCTGGCCACAGCAGATCCTTTCTTTATCTGGGGGAGAGGGAGAGGAACTGGGCTTATTTATTTATTTAAATCTCTCTTCTTGATTAAGAATTGCTAAAAGTGATGTACAATCAATATCCTAATACATATCAGCCAAAATTGTTCTGAATTACACATGTAAGTGTGCGCTCTGCATAGAGTTCAATGGTTATGTGTTAAGTGCCAAGCTATGCACTGAGCTTGCATTTACATGCATACCTCAGAGACTATGCATGCAGATGCAGTGGCCACCTGAGTTTGCATGTGTGCGCCAGCGCACATGTGCACCCCACCAGCCACCAAGTAAGAATGTGCTGTAATCAGATTGGAGGAAAGAAGTACTGGGGTTGGGCTAGAGAGGACAGGAAGGGACTATGCTGGTGAAGACAGGAAGAGAAATATGGGCTAGGGAAGAGAGTAATCTAGGTTCAGGCTGCTGGGGGGGAGAGAGTGTGCTGGGGTTGGGCAGAACATACTGGGCTTGGGTTTAGAAGGTAGTATGCTTGGTTGGAACTGGAAAATGGGGGGGGGGTCATAAAATGCTTGGTTTCAGCTACAGAAGAGTCAGGGAGTGCGTGCTGAGAACAGGCCGTGGAAGAGGGGTGGGCATTTGCTGGGGTTGGACTGAGGAGGGTGGGAATAAAGTGCTGTAGTCAGTTTGGGAATGGGTGTTGGAGTATGTTGAGGGTTAAACTGGGGAAGGTGGGGAAGAGAGTTCTGAGGACCAGATGGGGAGAGGTGGATGAAAATGCTGGGGTTGGAGGAGAGTACTGGGGTCAGGTTGGGAAGGGGGAGGAGAGTGCTAGAGCAGGAATGGAGAGGGGGTCAGAGTGTGCTTAGCTCATACTATGGAGGTGAATCAGAGAGCTTGGGGTCAGGCTGGGAAGAGGGTCAGAGATTGCTGGAGTTAGGCTGGAGTGGGGGGGAAAAGAGTACTTGGGATGGGCTGGAGATGGAAGAGTATGCTGTGGTCATGCTGGGGAAGGAGGGTCAGTGAGTTCTGGGGTCCAATAGGAGGAGAAAGAAGTGCTGGATTTGGGGCTGACAAGAGGAGATTGATTGGGTTGGGGAAGGGGAGTTGGCAGCAGGTACTGGGATCAGAATAAGGCTGCTGGCAGGGTGGGTGTGTGCAAGACTACAAAGGGTCCAGATGGGGAGCAGTGGAGGGGAATGCTGGGGAGAGAGAGAGTGTTGAACGCTTCCAGTCTGACACACCCTTCACTGAATGTTCAACAGGAATCAATTAGTGTATTCGTGTTACCGACCATGGTAAAACCGCATTAATGCAGTATTCTCTAATGCTGTTACACCCTTTACTGAATAGCATGTGTGGGGTTAAAGTGCAATAAAAGATGTATGTTAAGGTGCATTTTAAATTAATTTTAGCAAGTAGTTTTTGCAGTGCAAGTCTAGGGCATCCCAATTTATTTAATGCTAGTATATCCTTTCTCTTAGAACTATATATCATTGAGTACTGATCATCAGATTAATCCCTGTGCAAAACCAGGTTATCCATGATGGCCCAAAAGAAAGAAGCACTGTCTACATTGCTCACTGTAAGAGAATTTTAACCAATGAACTTCTGCAAGATTCATTTTTAAACGAGAATATTAAATCTAGAAATGTAATTAGTGGTGTGCAATAAATGTGGCAATGAATGTCTATGCATAATGATCTCGGAGTTAGAAAAGTTATCACTATTTCAGTATAATGTAAACTTTGGTTTCTGCTCCAGGAAACATGTTTGAAATGACAAAACAACTAAAAATTCAATTCACTTGAACAATAAGCTGACTAAAAGTGACTGAGAAGGGGAGAAAACATTGTCTGACAACATGAAACAAATAATAACTGCAAGCAAACCTAATGTCTGAAGTTATCACCTGCCACCATACTCTGGTTTTCCATTCACATCACACCAGCAAAAATAAAAGTGTGAAGCTGAGATCTTAAAAATTAGCAGGATAAACATATTTATAGTTCAGATGCATTCAATGGGCGCTATCAAATGATGCTAAATTCCAGGGTAAACTCCACATCAAAAATTTATTTACTGTCATCACATTAAAGAAACTAAACCAGTGATGAGCAGCAGCTGATGAAGGGCCAGACAGTGAAAGTGAGGTACATTTCATAATGTTGATTATTGAGGAGGTCCTTCTCCCCTCAATTCTTGTATACTTACAAACCTATTTTGTGTCCTTGTTTAAAAGGACAGAGTCATCCGAAGGCTCAGTCTGTACATCATACAACATCTGGCAGACTGACTCGGTGAAGCCACAACAGTGCTACAGGGACTGGCTGCTCTGGAATCACTGTTGCTAATGTTGTTACATAAATTTTAGATGATGAATAGCCTGAACAAATGCTAATAAAAATTACATTTTTGGTCTACCTCGCTCAGCAAAACGAATTAATGACATGGCTTTAGAAAAGTATGATTTGTTAATTCACAGATGTCTCTGTCTGTGGTCTTTCTTATACACACAAAGATAATTTATAGGCAGGCATGCATGTTCACAAATACTTCCAAATATAAATGTTCCACATTTGCTGTGTATATATTTAAAGTATATATATATATATATTTATATATGTATTGCAACATTGAAAAGACATACACAAATCTATTCATACATATGTTTCTCCAGCTAGCTTGTCTATGAACTGCAAAAGAGCAAACCATACTTTTAGCTTAAGTTCGACATATGAGTAAGTTTAGAAAGTGAAAGTTAACTAAAAAAGATTTGAAGACAACTATGGTGACGGTATATATCACTGTGAAGGTAACCAAAGCACATCTGCAAAACAGGCCAGAGGCAGGTCTGTGAACCTCCTTGAAGCAGCTGAAAACAATCTTTGGGGCCTATTTACTAAAGATTTTGTGTCTCTGGGAAAAAAAAATGCTGAGGGGGTAATTTTCAAAAGGATTAAAGCAGGTAAATGTAACTACTGTAGTAGCAATTTTCAAAAGCCATTCACTGGAGCATCGTGCACTTACGGGAGTGAATCCCATGGACAATTCAATGGCATATAGTGCAGAATATTCAAAAGTCCACTTACAGGAGTAAAGTGTAAAATCAGGCCTTTTAGTAAACAGGGCTCTGTTTTTCTTTTTTTTGCTTTTCACATACATTTTCATTTATTACAATTTTATATTACACCTATCAAATATGTTGCCCAGGTGCTCTCTCGTAACATGTTGTTCTTTCTTAGAAGTCCTGTCCACGATGGGAGGTCTTAACCTCTGCTGGTCAGACAGACTGTCAGATAAGCAGAAAAATGGAACAAGCTATGTTTAGCAGAATCGCACATACCAGAATCTCTTTACCATGGCCAAACAAGGCTGGAATTCTCAGGATGATCTGTTCTGTTATGGCACAAATCCATTCCAGAACAAGAGAGTGATTTACAGCTGGGCACCATTCTCCGCTCTTCACTGAGAGGGAGTTAAATGACCCAAGAATAACATTAATAGGTACTAGAACTGGCAAGAGTGATGATCTATAGGGGGGGTCCTAAGGCATCAGCTTTCACCTGTGGAAATTCAAGCTCAGATATAACCCAGAAATAGAAATATGGGTGAAGTATGGCCAATATTTTAGGTCCTCAATGATATAACTATAGCAAGTTTTGTGGCAGTGAGGTGGGGCAGCTAAGCTGATTTCTTCCAGTCTATGCTGGCTCCCTTTATTCATCTTGACCAGGAAGAATCTTGAATGAAGTGAAACCGGTGCTTTAAAAATGCTTTACCCCTGCTAACCCTGACGGGGGCATAATGTCCGGTTAGTTTACTGCATTTTTATTTTTATTTTTTTAGTTTATCTCGTTGGTCTTATTTCTGATTGAGTATCACGGGTATAATAATACAACACATCTCCTCTCTTTCTCCTCTTACGAGATGAGCATCGTCAATAGGTCATAAATTATTAGCAGAGAAACCTTTATAAAAAAAAACCTGCACCCACACACACAAATTCTTTTCATCCAGCTCAAGAAATGTACCACCAGCGCGATAAACAGAAAGCGAAGGGGGTTGGAATTACCCAAAGACAGATGCCTTGTAAAAAGCGTACTCCGAACACCTATCGTGGATCCCGACTCTCCAGTCGTTCCTCGCACGGGAGGCATTCCATCTTCACAACATCTGGAGCTGTCAAGGAGGTGCAGTGGTAGAGCTTACCAGATGCAGACAGTTCATACATAAAAGTACACTAACAAATCACACCCTCAATGCGGTGCAACACAAGTGTTTGTTATTTTTTATACATCCATGAAGAAAACCATTTCTAAGGCCGGGAAAAAAAAAGGGCTCTCCAAAACAAAAAAACAAATGTAGAACTGAAAAAAATTCGCTAGCAAACCTATTTTCATTTGCTAGAGGTGATTGACAAGAAACTCTTTTTTTTTTTATTTCTTTAGAGTGAAAAACTCTTTGTCCCATAAATCTGAGCAGCTGACATAAATTTGTGTCCCCGTTCAAAGGGATCGTGGAGTTTTTCTCTCTGTTGCATATTTGAAAGCGCGTTGATGCAGAAAAACGTGTATGATTATACGGTAGTGGATTTATATTATTTTGTGTCATTTTGATACATTTAACTTGCTGCTGTGCTGCTTTTATGAGCGATCTGAAAAGTTATGGCACCACAGCCATCTAAACCTGGAATATGTTTTTAAACTTCTAGGTGCGCCTGTACTGATGCCTGGATAATACCCGGGATATATGCACTTTCCAAACACATTCGCTGCAGATGAAAAATCTCGCTGCAAAAGCGAGTTTGGCCTCCGTGTCACATCTGCTCGATTCACTTGTGACAGGTTTTGTTGGGTTTTTTTTTTTTAACCTGCGGAGTCTAGGCTAGGGACAGGCGAACAGCTGGCAGTGGAGGGTATCACCCCGATTTGAGTTTGCCGAAATCTCGGGTTTCACCCAGATCCTCTGGAGGTGTTCTCCTCGTTCAATTTCCCTCGGCAGATTTGAGTGAAGTTTGAAGGCAATCCGAGAAAGATCCAAAGAGGATCTGAAAAATTCGCTTTGAAATTTGCAGAAAGTTTGAAGCAAATCCCATAATCTGGCTAAATCTGTTTTTGGTTCTTTTGAAGAACTGAAGGGCCTTTGGCTCTGCTTTGGTATCTGGGCAATTATCTTTGCAAAGAAGGCCCAATGACCAATTTGGAAAAAGATGCAAACATTTTTCAGGGGGTTGGGTTTTTTTTTAATTTTTTTAATTTTTTTTGCCATCTTGTATGAATATATTTTGAAGAAGGTTGAATATATCTTCTCAGTTCCTGGAGAATAAAAGTGGAGCATAACTTCAAGGCGTGTTTTTTGTTTTTGTTTTGTTTTTTAATCTAGTCAGCAGAGAATTAGCCAACCTCATTAGCCAATGACCATCTTGTTGGCTTATAACATCTAAAGGACAAAATATTCTGTACCTCATATTACATTATTTCTGTGTAGGACAGCCGCACAAACACGACCTAAATGTAGTTTTACACAAGAACTTTTATCACCCAGGGAAAATTTAAGCACTTGAAAAACCTAGTTCTGATTTTTATTTATTTTTAAAATGTAAAATAATCCATCATGTGAATGAATCTTTTTAATAAATAATGCTATCAGTGATCCTCTTAAAATGTTCTATTAAAAAATACACATTTTAATAAATCGAATAATTTCTGACACCATATAATTTCCTTTTGCAGTAGTATAAAAAGGGGAATAATAAACATAGATTACAGAAACCCATGTCAAAATATCAGTTTTGTCAGTTAAAGCAGGTGTCTGAAAAAAATGAGCAAATTTAAACCAAAGATCATCGAAAAAGTTTCAAACTAAAATCAGTTGTAAAAGCCATTTCGGTGTACTTAACGCGTTTTAGCAGCCACTGCCTGCTGGGGCTCCCCTTGCTAAACTTTGGATAACAGATAAGGTGGTGCTGTTTTTTTACCCCTGCAATATGCTTTAAAAATTAATTTTCTCCTAACTGTGTGGTACGTCTTGGAACTTAAGCGATTCTTACCGCATGTGCTGTATTATGACAGCGCTAGGGCACGCTTGGCAGGAGGATTAGCTATGGGTCAACTGTTTTAACATCTGGATTTTCCATGAGCTAAAGGTAATTTTTGACACCTCTGTTTAGCCTAACTGAAATAGAAAAAAAAAAAAATAAAGGCGAGACGCATCTGATTTCTTCCTCGTTCTTTTAATTCTCCCTTCAGCAAGTTTGCCTCAGGGTTTTAAAAACAAGGAGCTGCACTACTTCTACCACCCAGTGGCTTTTCCATGCAATGACACAGTCTACTGTACATCCCTGGGATTCTTTGTTGCACATTTACAATCGCCGCGGTGAGATTTCTCCCTAGCGTCCAGGCAGGTACGAGCCACAATAACTGCGCTCGGCTGCACGGGGGAAAGGCGACGAAGCAGAACTCTTTGGTCTAACCACGTGCTGCCTCCATCTGCTTCCGAGGAGGCGTTTTACCTCTTCCGCTGCTTCCCGAGCACAGCGCACGGGGGCACGGCGGCATTTTCCTTCTGGGCGTGTATTGTCTTATGCACGCAACGCCGGGGCTGCAGGCAATGCAGATTTAAAGCAGCAAGGTGTCTAGACTCCGTCAACAAAACAGAAGTGGAAACAAAATGAGCATCTTTTCATTGCCTGCCAATTTATATATCTATCTATCTATCTATCTATCTATCTATCTATCTATCTATCTATCTATCTACTCGGAATTTTATTTGTAGCAGATGGTCTTCCAAGAGAGAGAGGGAGAGAGAAAAAAATCAAGCTAGGGAATCTGCAAACAAGAAAAAAAAAAAAAAAGAGAGAGAGAGAGAGAGACAAATGGGGATACTCATATATTTCTTCAAACGATAAGATGAGCTACAGATGTTTGTTGAAGGGGGAAAGCTGATGCAGACAGCTTTAGAACTAGCTTAAAGAAAAGTCCACTTGTGTTTAACATCGGACAACCACAGTAGCTGTCACCACAAGATTAATGGAGGCTGTTTTACAGATTCTGCATCGCCTGCGGAATCGCGATTAAAGCAAGCCAAGGAGATCACGTCCTACTGCTAATTGATAAAAAAAGATGTGTATATATATATATATATATTTTTTTTTTTGGAGGTGCGATAACTGCTGCTTATTTTTTAGCATCAATCGCTTTCCAAACTTTTCAGCATGCTAGGTGCCTGCGTTTGGCCCACATGCATCCCAGGATCGCGGCCAAAGCCGCGTTTTCAGCTGCCACCTGCGCTGAAATTAATGGCAAAGCCAGGCCTGTCAGAGACAGCGCTTTAAATAAAGCATTGTCTGCTCAAAACAGTTTCCCTGGTTTTGCCGAAATCCGTTTTTAGGGTTAAGTTATAAAGAACATTCTGTGCCGCGCTCTCTTACAATGAATTGGAGGAATCTCAAAAAAAGTAAAAAAAAAAAAAGACGTCACACAAGAAAAAACATCAGTAAGAAAAAGTTTAATACGTCTACAAAGCAAACCAAGATGAAGAAACAACAACAACAACAACAACAACAAAACCCCCCAAGATTGGAAAGGTGCACTACAGAATTCACAAAACGTCCACGGGAGTTCCTTACATTCAAATAGTTGTCTTTTTTTTTTTTTGACAGACAGGGAGACAAAACCTCCAAAATTTCAGGGGTGTGAGTGTTTTTGCACACAAAACTCTCTTTACAAAATGTTTCACTGGTTCTGCTATGCAAAATCGTAAAATTTCAAGCGCGGCTTGCTATATGCAACATTCAAATTCCAATTTAATGAGCTGCTGTGATGCGAGTTCATGCAAAGCAGCACATTAATTCCGGATTCAGCAAAAACCAGAGCACGAAAAAAAGAAACATTTTCACAAAGAAAGATAAGTACACCTGGGTGAGGTATACTTATCATTTTTTTTTTTTGCTGGTCCCTGCAGATTCCCCACAAAGGTTTGCTACGCAGGTCATTTGCATGGGTAGGAAACTGAAATCCTGTGGCCTGATCTCCATGTATCATATTCCAATCTTGTCTGTGTATAACTCTCAAATACCAAATTTCATCCAAATCCCTTCACTAGCTTCTCCGCTGATACCAGGCCCCAGATGGACAGTTTGTGCCTTTAAGATGCTCTTTTTTCCTTTCCTAGGGAATGCTTAAAAATTAAATGAACAGATAGTGTAATGCCAGCCAGATAAGTAAATGTGTGGCACCAATGCCAAGCTTATGAAGATAATAATCTAATAAGGTAG
The DNA here is from genome assembly GCF_901001135.1 of Rhinatrema bivittatum. Taxonomy (NCBI): domain Eukaryota; kingdom Metazoa; phylum Chordata; class Amphibia; order Gymnophiona; family Rhinatrematidae; genus Rhinatrema; species Rhinatrema bivittatum. The sequence continues at coordinate 40,198,194 of NC_042620.1, forward strand.
GACTGGGTCAGCAGCCTATCCACAGCATTGTGGGTGCATTTAAATTATAATCCTTCATAGAAAGGAATTCTACGGCCTTTGCGTTATCTAAGTAAATGCTGACAAACTAGTAAAGGGACACCCATGCAGTAAGATATATTAGCAGTTTAAGCACATCTGGGTTACCTACCAGTATTTAAAAAGAGAACATGCGGCTCGCATAAGCATAATCACACAAACCCAGAACTTCGGGAAAACTTTCAGCGGAAAGCTATTTGTCGACTCTGGTGCACCAAAGATAATCCCATCCTGAAACTTTCCCACAGAATTTGGGTGGACTGGATAGAGTCCACAGTGGAACTACACATTCAGAATAATTACAAATGAAATCAATAAGTAGAGCACTCCTCCTGCCGATCTGGTGTGGAATTTCCATACTCATAGATAGAACTCGAATTGCAAGGAGATATGCCCTCTCCTTGCAATTCGATTTCAGACCACGTGAAATGTATGCATCTTCATTTCCATGTGATCACAGGCACATGCAGTGGGATTCAACGCGAAAAGCAGGTGCTGTGAGTCTTCACTTCAAGATACGGCATTCATTTCAGCACTGCCCTTGCACACAGGCTGTCAACGTTAACGGCTGTCGATGCTGACCAAGCCCTTAGTATTGGCGTTAACATCTTCTAAAGGAGCCCCATAGATGCTACAGTGGGGCATTGGACAGTGTGAATATTCCATTCTTTGAGGCTGATGTACTAAAGTGTGCAGAACTGCGCTAAGATCTCTTTGCATGCTACAAGGGAAAATACTACAGTGTGTGTTAAATGGGATATAAAGCACATTGTTTTCACTTTTAGAAGGCAAACGTTTAACTATTGCTTCGCAGATAGCTGTTTTTCACATGTAGTTTTAATGCTTGATAACTATTATTAAAATTCATAGATAATGAATGCCTGGAATTTAAAGTTATGCAAAGCAGCTCATTAGTTATGAATGCATAGATAAACTACAATGGAAAAAAACTGTCACAATTGCGATTTTGCAAACAAAGCAAGACACCTTATGAGATGGAAAGTTTTTGTGAAATTTTCCATAGAAAAAGTACGCATGCTATTATGCTACCAGGTGTATTTGCATATATGCAGAAACCTAAATAGCGTTCTACACTTAGTACATCAGCCTTATATTCTGTAACACTTGTAACATATATATCTTCATAAACACACAGATACATACAGTATGTGTATATTGGATCTAGGCTTTAAATAAACAAAAATGATATGTGGATACCTAAAATGGTCTATCCATCAGAGAACCCCAAAATAGGGTAAGTAACACCACTAATGTTTTAAATGATTTGAAAAATGCTTAATGTTGCAAGCTTTATTGTACAATGGCAAAGAATATCAAAACTATTCAACAAAATTTCAAAAAATTATATATATATTTAATATTAGATGCATGAATAGTGGAATTTAGTGGAATCCTTGGATTTCTCTGTGAGTTATGAATTGTTATCACCTATCAGTGCTGGAGCCCATATGTCAGTAGTTTAGTTATGGGTAAGTGAAATAGAAACATTATTGACATTCCCGTCTCAGATATTTCTAGAACTATTTCAGTTATTTGCAGGAGGTATCTGGTATGCGCACCATGAAAATATGGAAACTATTCTCACTACACATACTCCATGTCACAGGCTTGTCTGAATGTTCATTATGACCAGTAGGACATATCAGAGAGAGGACAATGGAATAACTAACTGTGGCCACAGTACAGGTTTTACTATTTTTTTAAAGGGTTTATATAATCTTCAAGCAATGCCTTTTCCACATTAAACTTCAGAAAAAGTCCAAGGGCACACAAGGTCTTATACAAATAGTATACACTTTTTATATAATACCGACTAACCCTGTCATCCAATAGAACAAGAAATCTCTCAAAAACAAGGTCCCTATTTTTGGGATTATAAGTATGCGGTTTGTGTGAGTTTGAGTATGAATCGGGATGAATGAATGGGGTTTTTTATAGAAATATGAATAATATTAATTGATGATACATTTATTTATACAGTTTAAGAAATGATAATATATTGACAATTAAAAGAATAAATATGAGTATAAGTTCATTTGGTGAGTAAAAGTAGGGACCTTGTTTTTGAGGGATTTCTTATACAAATAGTAACATTACTGCTGGGTGCTGCAGAGAGAATGCAGGCAAGCTCCCAAATCCTCAGCATGAATCCACAAAAACAAAAAGAATCCAGGCAGACCTTAATGGGTGTAAGACCAGTTAAACCTTTAGTGATCCATAGTTCAGGGCCAGAGTGGAGCTTTCATCTGATGAAAGCTGGAGCTGAGATGTCCATCCCAGGAAACGTTTTGCTGGCCTTAAATATGTGAGGTGGGTCTGAAGTCTGACCTTAACGCTAACACTTTTTTTTTTTTTTTTTTTAATATTGATTGGTCACAGCTTCTGCCAGCAGAACTTACAGAAGTCTGACTTGTGATGTCATAAAGGCCTTGGCCATTGTACAAATCTGTTTCTCAGGGACTGGCTTGGCCCCCAACCCATTCTTATTTATTTTGCATGTGTAGAATACAGAACAGATCAATGCTATGGACCTGCTGGTAAAAGGAAAGGGGTTAATAGATGTACTTGTTCAATGAAAGAATAAACATAATCTGACTGAAAAAAATATGAATCTATGTAATAAGAACATAAATTCTTTTAAATTTCTGGTTGGCAAAATCCTGAATAGCAACTGCTGTAAAAGCAGAAAGAGAAAAATATTTGTCATGGCCTGAAAAATGATAATTGGAGTCTGAAGGAGGAAGAGGAGCCTCCATAGACACTGTATTCATATCTTCAGCTCGCCTGCAGACATGCCCCCTGCTCCAAACACTTATTCACCTAAATACACATAGGGGCAGATTTTAAAACATATGCGTGAGCGTAGATTTGTTCACGCAACCCTGCACAAACAAATCTACGCCCGATTTTATAACATGCGTGCGCTGCCGGCGCATTTTATAAAATCCAGGGTTGGCGCGCACAGGGGGGTGCACAATTGTGCATCCTGCGCGCGACGAGCCAAGCAGCCTGCCTCCGTTCCCTCCGAGGTCGCTCCGAAATCGGAGCGGCCTCGGAGGGAACTTTTTTTTCTGGCCTCCCCCACCTTCCCCTCCCCTCCCTTCCCTTCCCTAACCCACCCCCCCGCCCTAACTAAATCCCTTCCCCTACCTTTGTTGAGAAAGTTACGCCTGCCCGAGGCAGGCGTAACTTGAGTGCGCTGGCTGGCCAGCCCCTGACACAGACCACTGTGTTGGGGCACTCGGCCATGCCCCCAGACCACCCCCGGACCGCAGCTATGCCCATGGCCCCACCCCCGGACTGCCCATTTTTCGAAGCCCCGGGACATACGCGCGTCCTGGGGCTTGTGTGCGCCACCGAGCCTATGCAAGATAGGCTCGGCGAACGGAGGGGGAGGCAGGGGTAGGTTTTTAGGGGTTGCGTGCATATCTTACGCGCGCAACCCTTTGAAAATCTACCCCATAGTTTTTATTTACCTCCCCATGCCTTCAGAACGGAATGGGGTCGATTTTCAAAAGTCCGCGCGTACATCCATGTGTGCGTGGTTCCCGGCATGCGCACATGGATGCGGCAATTTTATAACATGCATGCATCGCCGTGTGCATATTATAAAATATGATTCCCGTGCACACATGCGCGCCATATTTTAATATTTGCGCGTGCATGTGCGGGCGGGTGGCCTCTCGCATGTGCGAGGAGGGGGGGATTTAA